>NC_041388.1:268020497-268021025 GCF_002162155.2 Triticum dicoccoides
GAGGAGGAGGAGGTCGCCGGAGAGGAGGAGGAGGAGGTCGCCGGAGAGGAGGAGGGTAGTATGGTGGAGGAGAGAAGGGAAGATGGAGTGGAGGAGAGGAGGAGAATAATGAAGAGGTAAGGAGGAAAGGACCACACCCAGCCATATATACGGCATAGTAATGGCGCACCGTGGGCACGTGCGCCATTAGTATTTTTTTATTTTTTTGACTTATTTTGAATTTTGAAGGCGGGAAGATACTAATGGCGCACCATGGGCAGGTGCGCCATTAGTAACTTTTTTTGACTTATTTTGAATTTTGAAGGCAAGAAGATACTAATGGCGCACCATGGGCAGGTGCGCCATTAGTAAGTTTGAATTTTTTTGCCTCTCCAGATCTTAAAAGCCCCGTATCTTTTTTTCTATTAGGTTTTTGAGGATTTTGAAATTTTGCTAACAACTAGACCACATATCACATGGGAATCTTAATTTCTTTTATTTTTTTGACATTTCTATCATTTTCTTTTATTTTTTTTAAACTGAAAAGGC
>NC_041388.1:268021234-268037473 GCF_002162155.2 Triticum dicoccoides
AATTAGTAATGGCGCACCACTCCCATGGTGCGCCATTAGTAGTTTTGAAAAAAAAAATACTAATGGCGCACCGTGGATGTGGTGCGCCATTACTAGTTCAACTAGTAATGGCGCACCACTCCCACGGTGCGCCATTAGTAGTTTTGAAAAAATGTAAAAAAATTTTTTACTAATGGCGCACCGTGGATGTGGTGCGCCATTAGTATTTGCACACTCATGACGCACCAACACATGATGCGCCATTAGTATATAGTGATGGTGCTCCACATGTCTAGTGCGCCATTAGTGTCAATTCCATCTATAGCCCTTTTCCTAGTAGTGGAAGGTATGGACTATGGTGAGACATATGCCCCCGTTGCTAGACTTGAGTCCATTCGCATCTTACTTACCTATGCTAATCACCATGATATCACCTTGTACCAAATGGACATAAAAAGTACTATTCTAAATGGTGAAATAGAGGAGGAACTTTATGTTAAGCAACCTCCCAGCTTTGTCAATCCTAAGAAACCTAATCATGTTTACAAACTTCATAAAGCTCTTTATGGTCTTAAACAAGCTCCTAGAGCGTGGTATAAATGCTTGACCAAGTTCCTTATTGAAAAAGGCTTTGAAATTGGAAAAATTGATTCTACTCTCTTTACTAAAAGGGTTAATGGAGAACTATTTGTGTGCAAAATCTATGTTGATGATATTATATTTGGTTCAACTAACCCTCACTTTAGTGAGAAGTTTGGAAAGCTAATGTCAGAGAAGTTTGAGATGTCTATGATGAGTGAACTCAAATTCTTTCTCGGTTTGCAAATCAAGCAAACTAAGGAAGGTACCTTTTCTCTCAAACAAAGTACACCAAGGACTTATTCAAGAAGTTCAATATGCAAGATTGCAAAGGTATGACTACACCCATGCCTACTAGTGGACATCTTGATTTGACCAAAGATGGTGAACCGGTTGATCAAAAGGTTTACCGCTCCATGATTTGTTCATTGTTATATCTATATGCCTCTCGTCCCGGTATTATGCTAAGTGTGTGCATGTGTGCACGATATCAAGCGGCCGCTAAAGAATGTCATCTTAAGGCTGTGAAAAGGATAGTGAGATACTTAATACACACACCAAATTTTGGCATTTGATATCCTAAGAGGTCTTCTTTCGATCTTGTTGGTTACTCCGATTTGGACTATGCCAGAGACAAGGTTGATAGAAAGTCCACTTCGGGTACTTGTCAATTTCTTGGTAGATCTCTTGTGTCTTGGTCCTCCAAGAAACAAAACTCGATATCCTTATCCACCGCCGAAGCGGAATACATTGCCGCTGGTTCATGTTGTGCTCAATTACTTTGGATGATCCAAACTCTCAAGGATTATGGGATATATGTGAAACATGTTCCATTTCTTTGTGACAATGAAAGTGCTATCAAGAATGCTCACAATCCCGTGCAACACTCTCGAACTAAGAATATTGAAGTTCGTCATCATTTCATTCAAGATCACGTTGCCAAAGGGGATATTAGTCTTAAGCATGTCCGCACCGATAAGCAATTAGCGGATATATTCACCACACCGCTTGATGAGAAAGTCTTTTGCCGTTTTAGAGGTGAATTGAACATCATTGATGCTTCAAACTTGGAGTAAGAACTCCATTTGGATACAGGCAAGGCATGAGCCTTTGACTAATCCTTGATATTTCTTTCATGTTGTTATTTATATGTCTTGGATATATTTGCACCCTTGCATGCTATCTAACCCTTGTAGCTACTTGGATGAATCTAAATCTATGAGATTGCAACCCACTCACATCTTGAGAAAAATTCCACATCACCAAGTCTCTACACAATGGTGGTTGAAGACAAGGAAGCACGAAACCCTTCAAACATATCCTTTGACAAATTCTATATTGAGTTTTCTGATTGTCATTTTGGATACACAAGTGCTCTTCCTTGAAAGACTAACCCATGTAGGTAGATGAACTCAAATTCCAAGTGGAGCTCCCAGCTCTTGATAAGCTACATCAACCTTGAGCAACCCACACAAGTTCAACTACATGATCACGATCAACACCACCACCCAAGGTATGTTATTCCATCTTAGAGAAGCTTTACTCCAAGTCATGAGTCAAATCAACTCAACAAGATGTGAATACATCAAGATGCTTAAACGAAAAATGGTTACCCCATTTTGAGCTTAAACAATGAGTATGACCTATGATCAAGTGATCTCACTTGACTCCTAAGTCAATATACTCTAACATAGGTGACATTGTCGCCGACTAATTCTAGATGAAGTTCTCTTGTGTTCTTTTCTGCGCTCTTGCCTTTGTCTAATGCATATTTGTTTCCCCTTTCAAAAAAACTTCATCTAGATTTCTTTTCTGTTTCTTTTTTGTTCTGCATTCCCTGCATCCAATTCTTTGCAAATCTTTCAGTTAATTCCTTGCAAATCCTTGTGAGATCTTACTTGACTAGTAAGCTGAGGTGACATGTGTTTTCTCTGTGATGAAATCGGTCACATCGGACTGTTGTTTTCAGTCCAACCGAATTCTTTCGGTGCAACCGAAGCACACAACTCGGTGCCACCGATTTCACTGCAGGAAAGACAACTTGCTACTTGTTCCTGCATTCTTTTTGATCCAGCTCCACTCAATGATTCTTGTCCTCTACTAGCATCACATTCGACTTGTTGCTTTGTTCTGTGACTCAAGAACCAAACCCATTTGTAACAAAAATCCAGAAGAACCCTTCTTTGAAATTGATGTCAAAAGGGGAGAGAGAGATCACATCAAAGCTTAATCATTTCTATAGGGGGAGAGAATACTCAGGGGGATAGAGTTCTTCTACAAGGAGACAGGAGTATCACTTCAAAATACCCCAGATGCTTGGTGTTCAAGAGGAGATAAGTCACATGTCTTTAAGAGGTGAAAGACATGTTCATATTTGATTATTTGCATTAGCTCTGTTTCTTTTCTTTGCTCTGATTTTCTGTTCCCTATCTTCTCCCAGTATCCCATGCTAGATTTAGGGGGAGCAAGACATCTAAGGGAAGGAAATCCTTGAATTCATTGCACATCTTTACCTTTGGGGACATGTCTATATCCAATGGGGTACTCAGTACTCACTCTCTACATGTCATCCCAGTCTTGGTACTCTTGTGGTTTCTTTTGTTTGCTCTGGCTAGTAGGTGTATCTGTGTTATCTAAACTTTTTTACACAGGTTCATTAATTCCTTCCTAAGCCAACTCAATACCACAATGTAAGTATATGCATCACAGTCATGTGTATGAGGATTTCTTGTTGATGTACATACTGTTTGCAAGAAGGACTCATGAGCATGAAGGTACATTTCCTATATTCACATCATTTGCTCTGATGCATATAGCCAAGATACATGTAACACATTGCTTACTCTGTCATGCTTATGCATTCACATGCTTCTATATTCCATATTTACATGATTGCATACATGTAGGGGGAGCCTGTGCATGTTACATGTCTTTCCAAAGCTTTACTTGTTATTCTCTATGTCTTTATCTAAAGCTTTGATGTATGTTGTCATCAATTACCAAAAAGCGGAGATTGAAAGCACAAGTGCTCCCTGGGTGATTTTGGTAATTAATGTCAACATATCTCTTGTTGGACTAATACTCTTACCTAGTATGTTTCAGATAAGTTCAACAATGGAGTGGCGTGGACTAGAGGATGTGGAACCCCTTCAAGATGCTAAGGACAAAGGATTGGCTCAAGCTCAAAGCACAAGACTCTACATTTTACTTCTAGTGATCCAAGATCACATTGAGTCCATAGGAAAGCCAATACTATTAAGAGGGGATGAGGTGTTCCTTAATGGCTTGCTTGCTCAAAGTGCTTAGTGATATGCTCCAAAGCCCTCAACCACTTTCTCACATCCACATATGACCCAAACCAAAAGTCAAACTCGGCCCCATCAAAACTTTCTATCCGGCACCACCGAGTTCAGTTGACATAGCCACTGCCAGAAACCCTAGTCTTTTCGGTCTCATCGATAGGGACCTCGGTCTCACCGAGATGGGATTGTAATCTCTCTGTTTTCCTTCGTAATGTTTCGGTCAAACCGAGATGAGCGATCGGTCCCACCGAGATTGCAATGCAAACTCTCTGTTTCCCTTTCTTAACATTTCGGTCCAACCGAGATGAGCGAATCGGTCCCACCGAGTTTGCCTGACCAACTCTCTATTTGTCTATTACCAAAATCGGTCTCACCGAGTTTGTGTAATCGGTCTCACCGATATTATGTTATGCCCTAACCCTAACGATATCGGTCCCACCGAGTTGACATGTCGGTCCCACCGAAATGCCTAACGGTCACATTATGAACTAAATCGGTCTGACCGAGTTTCACGATTCGGTCCCACCGAGTTTGGTAAATTGTGTGTAACGGTTAGATTTTGTGTGGAGGCTATATATACCCCTCCACCCACTCTTCATTCATGGAGAGAGCCATCAGAACATGCCTACACTTCCAACATACATTTTCTGAGATAGAACCACCTACAGTTGTGTTGAGGTCAAGATATTCCATTCCTACCACATAAATCTTGATCTCTAGCCTTCCCCAAGTTGCTTTCCACTCAAATATTCTTTCCACCAAATCCAAATCCTGTGAGGGAGAGTTGAGTGTTGGGGAGACTATCATTTGAAGCACAAGAGCAAGGAGTTCATCATCAACACACCATCTATTACCTCTTGGAGAGTGGTGTCTGCTAGATTGGTTAGGTGTCACTTGGGAGCCTCCATCAAGATTGTGGAGTCGCCACTTCGTGAAGATCTACCCGAGTGAGGCAAGTCCTTCGTGGGCGACGACCATGGTGGGATAGACATGGTTGCTTCTTCATGGACCCTTCGTGGGTGGAGCCCTCCGTGAACTCGCGCAACCGTTACCCTTTGTGGGTTGAAGTCTCCATCAACGTGGATGTACGATAGCACCACCTATCGGAACCACGGATAAAAAATCTCCGTGTCTCCAAATTGCGTTTGCACACTCCAATCCCATCCCTTTACATTCTTGCAATTTGCATCCTTTACTTTCTGCTGCTCATATACTCTTGTCATGCTTGCTTGATATGTATTGTGAATGTTAAAACTTGTGCCAAATCTCCACTTCAACTTAAAGAGATTGAAAACTGCAACTTTCTTACTTAGAGTCTATTCACCCCCCCCCATCTAGACACCTCTTCTCGATCCTTTCAGGAAATCAAACCAGTGGGGGCACGCTAAGTGCACCCACTGGGTGTAGTCCCTGAGACTGTTGTTGAATGTTTGATTCGGCGACAATCTTAGAACTCTTTTTGCTATAGCGATTTGATCTTGCACTTTTCCACTCAGAAGTAACTGATCTTTGTTTCTGTCGATTGACTTGTCTTGTTGTTGGTTGCAGAAATCTTGTGAGCTTGGAACCCGGTATGCTGCCTTGGAACAGGAGAAAATCCAACTCAAGCTTGATCTGGATCTGGCTAAGGAGAACCTGAAGAAGGCTCGAGATGAAGTGGCAATCATGGGAGGTAACGACTCTTCGACTGCGTGCCTTGTCATTTTTCTTTTCCCATTCCCCTTTGAGGCAAGTGAGTGATTTGATACGTCCATTTTGCATCATGCTTTTATGTCGATATTTATTGCATTATGGGCTGTTATTTCACATTATGTCACAATACTTATGGCTATTCTCTCTTATTTTACAAGGTTTAACATGAAGAGGGAGAATGCCGACAGCTGGGATTCTGGGCTGGAAAGGGAGAAAATATTGGAAACCTATTCTGCATAGCTCTAAAAGTCCTGAAACTCCACGAAAGTCATTTTTGGAATTAATGATAATTATTGAGCGAAAGAAGTACCAAAGGGGGCCCACGCCCTGGCCATGAGGGTGGGGGGTGCGCCCCCTGCCTCATGGGCCCCCTGGTGGCCCTCCGGTGCCCATCTTCTGCTATATGAAGTCTTTTACCCGGGAAAAAATCGTAAGCAAGCTTACAGGACGAAACTCCGCCGCCACGAGGCGGAACCTTGGCGGAACCAATCTAGGGCTCCGGCGGAGCTGTTCTGCCGGGGAAACTTCCCTCCGGGAGGGGGAAATCATCACCATCGTCACCACCAACGATCCTCTCATCGGGAGGGGGTTAATCTCCATCAACATCTTCACCAGCACCATCTCATCTCAAACCCTAGTTCATCTCTGGTATCCAATCTTTGTACCAAAGCCTTAGATTGGTACCTGTGGGTTGCTAGTAGTGTTGATTACTCCTTGTAGTTGATGCTAGTTGGTTTATCCGGTGGAAGATCATATGTTCAGATCCTTAATGCATATTAATACTCCTCTGATCATGAACATGAATATGCTTTGTGAGTAGTTTCGTTTGTTCCTGAGGACATGGGAGAAGTCTTGCTATTAGTATTCATGTGAATTTGGTATTCGTTCGATATTTTGATGAGATGTCTATTGTCTCTCCTCTAGTGGTGTTATGTGAACGTCGACTACATGACAGTTCACCATATTTGGGCCTAGAGGAAGGCATTGGGAAGTAATAAGTAGATGATGGGTTGCTAGAGTGACAGAAGCTTAAAACCTAGTTTATGCGTTGCTTCATAAGGGGCTGGTTAGGTTTACCTTAATACTTCTTTTATAGTTGTAGATGCTTGCAATATGGGTTAATCATAAGTGCGATGCTTGTCCAAGAAAGGGCAGTACCCAAGCACCGCTCCACCCACATATCAAATTATCAAAGTAACAAACACGAATCATATGAGCGTGATGAAAACTAGCTTGACGATAATTCTCATGTGTCCTCGGGAGTGCTTTTCTCATTATAAGAATTTGTCCAGGCTTGTCCTTTGCTACAAAAAGGATTTGGACACCTTGCTGCACCTTATTTACTTTCATTGCTTGTTACCCGTTACAAATTATCTTATCACAAAACTATCTGTTACCTACAATTTCAGTGCTTGCAGAGAATACCTTACTGAAAACCGCTTGTCATTTCCTTCTGCTCCTCGTTGGGTTCGACACTCTTACTTATCGAAAGGACTACGATAGATCCCCTACACTTGTGGGTCATCATGATTCCACTTGAACAGATGTGTGTAGTGAAAATCATCAACTCCAAGCCCGACTGAAGAATGTTGTTTCTTTAGACAAAATGAAGCAGGCCTTGGAGCAGAAAGATCTTGACCTTGCCGGGGCGCAGAAGATGGCACATGAGAAGACTGAACTGGCTCACAGGAAGCTAGCTTAAGTCGCAAGTTGGAGGAGGAGAATGCCAAGCTGAAGACTTCTGTTAACGAGGCAAAGAAAGAAGCAGTGCAGCTGAAGGAGGAGAAGGTAGCGTTGGCTGACAAAGTGGATGTTCTCACTCAGAAGAGGGATGAACTAGAAGCCTATCTGGGTGGTCTTGCCAAGAAGATGTTCCTCATGCTTGAACGTATTTTCCCTCGTCCGACTGGATCAAAAAACTTCTTCACAACGCTGCTGCCAATTCACTATTTTTCACTCAGTGCAGAATTCTGTTAGAATTTCGAAGAAGAAACCGGGCAGATCGAGACAGGACTAGACCCCATCAACTCTCGTGTCAAGGATGAAGCTTCCATGAACGTGCTACGACTGGAGTCTCGCCTCGCTAGTGTCCTCGACTATATCGCTCGACTAAAAGTTGCACTGGCGCGGATAGATAAGGAGCTGTGGCCAGAGGATGTGCTTCTGAACGACCTCGAGTCACTGATGACTCGACTCAATGGAAGAAGTCAGCTACTCGCTGTGGTGCTGATGTGGCTCTATCACTCGCCTGTGTTCATTGCAAGCACGCTAAGGAAGAGAAGTTGAAAGCTCTTCAGGTGGCAAACACCAAAAAGCTTCAGTTTCAATCTTTTATGGAGACCTTCATCAACGCAACCAATCACATCGCAGATGGCATTGACTTGGACACTTTCGTCGAACCAGCTAGTCCTCCTCCCGCCGAGTGATAAACTTGATAATCTTGAATTTATTCGCCTCGGGATGCCAAGAGATTTTGTAATTATTAAACTCTTTCGGGCTTGTCGCCTGAGTACTTTTGTTTGTGGTTCTGAACTTGCTGGATTTTTTCGTACTTGGTTGTTTTACTCGAATGCAGATGCTTTATCTCCAATGTTCTTGGATTTTTTTTACTTTGGCGGATCTGGGACCGCAGCTCAGTCCCCGAGTGACAGGATTGCGCTTTACTTGGAGTAGACGTTGTACTTGTGGAGCAGCTCAGAGTGCATCCAAACGTTGTATTTGTGGCGCAGCTCATAGTACATCCAGACGTTGTACTTGTGGCGCAACTCAGAGTGCATCCATACGTTGTACTTGTGGCGCAGCTCAGGGTGCACCTCGTTCCTTCTGAGTGAGAGACTACTCTCCACTCAGCATGTTGTTGAAACTTAGGTGAGTATGGGATCACAGCTAAGCCCCCGAGTGAGAGGGTTGCTTTTCACTCGGAGTGTTTTTTGAAACTTAGGCGAGTATGGGATCGCAACTAAGCCCCCAAGTGAGAGGGTTGCTCTTCACTCGGAGTGTGTTTGAAACTTAGGCGAGTACGGGATCGCAACTAAGAGCATTTCTAGTAATACCCCTAAACCCTCAAACCCTAAAAAATAACCGCTTTTTTACGGGTTGAGACGAAAAATTCCCAAAGAATAGAACCCCTTAACCCTTAAACCCTCAAAAAATTTTAGGGGCTCAACCCCTATTCTCCTTCCCAGCCTGTAGAAATAGGGGTTGGCCAGCCCAACCCCTCCCCGACCCGGTTCCCTCACCAACGACGCGCGGGAGGGACTTTTCAGCTCCCCCTCCCCGGATCCGGCCGCCGCCGGCCTCCGGCTGCCCTTCCCGGCCGCCCTTCTGCCGCGCCGCGCCCCGGCGCTCCATCCCCGGCTGCCCCTCCGCCTCCCCGCCTTGCCGTGCACCGCCCCGGCCGCGCGTCCTCCTCCTCACCCCGGTCGCGCGTCCTCCTCCCCGCCCCGGCGTCCCCTCCCGCCTCCCCTGCGCCGCCGTGGCCCGGCCGCCCTCCCGCCTCCCTTCCCGCCCTGACCGTCCGCCCAGGAACCGGCATCAGGAAGCCGCATCGAGGAGCTGCGCCCCAATTGCCTAGGCCGTCCAAGTCGCGCTGCCGCCCTGCCCTCCCGCCGGCCGCCCCTCCCGCACTGCCCTGGCCGCCCTCCCGCCGTCCAAGCCGCGCCCCGGCCGCCCTCCTGCCGGCCGCCGACGCCGCCTCCTCCGAGGTGAGGTATGTGCTTTTTTTATTTTGTTTCATTTTCTTTATTGTTTCATTTTTTAGCACTAATTAGTGATTGTCCTTTGCAGATGGAGATGAACAATGAGGAGATTGTGATGGACTCGATGTCCGATTCGTCGGATTGGTCGACATCCGATGATTCTGACATTGATGAGTTGCTGCAAGATGACAATGTCGAGATGATGAGCCTCCTCGTCGGTGTGCAATCGTTTGAATACCGCGTGAAGCTGATGGATCAGAGGAGAGGGTCGAAGATGGGGCGAGTCACCATCTACCGGAACCGCGCTCTCGGACACGAGCATTTGATGGAAGACTACTTCGCGGAGGTACCTACATACCCTCCTCGTCTCTTCCGTAGAAGGTACCAAATGCGGCGTAGTTTGTTTGTGAAGATTGTCACCAATTGTGAGGCCACCTCCTATTACTTTAAACATCGTAGATCCGCTGCCGGTATCATGGGGTTCAGTGCATATCAAAATATATCGGTGGCAATGCGGGTACTCGCTTATGGCATACCCGCGGATTATACCGATGAGTATCTTCGCATTGGGCAAGATACAACCACGAAGTCAGTCCGTAGGTTTGCCAAGTTGGTCATCCGGTTGTACGGTGAGCAGTATCTTCGGGCACCAAACGAGGAAGATACAAAGAGATTAATGGAAATGAATGAAAAAAGAGGATGGCCGGGGATGCTTGGTAGTCTTGATTGCATGCATTGGAGGTGGAAAAATTGCCCAAAGACATGGCACGGAATGTATCGCGGTAAAAGCCATGATGCTACCATTGTGCTTGAGGCCGTAGCATCTCAGGACACATGGATTTGGCATGCATTCTTTGGGTTGCCGGGAACACTCAATGATATCATTATCCTCAATAGATCTCCTTTGTTCAAAAGATTAATTTTTGGGGATGCTCCAGCTTGCAACTACAAAATCATGGACAATGAGTACTCAATGGGATACTATCTGACCGATGGCATCTATCCCGAATGGGCAACTCTTGTGAAGTCCATCAAGGAGAAAAATGGGGTGCCCTTAACAAGAAAATAGGCTCATTTCACCAAGGCACAAGAGGCAGCCCACAAGGATATTGAGAGAGCTTTCGGTGTTTTGCAAGCAAGGTTTTCCATAGTTCGTGGTCCAGCTCGGTTTTGGGACAAAAAAACCTTGGTGAACATCATGAAATGTTGTGTGATTCTACACAACATGATCCTAGACGATGAAAGGGGGTTAAACTTCCCTTGTTTCTATGACAATGTTGGTACCCGTGTGCAACCGGAAAGAAACCCTTCTCGCATACACGCTTTTCTTCAAGCACATCGTGAGATTGAGGGTGCAACCACTCATGGTCGGCTCCGGGATGATCTAGTAGAGCACCACTGGCAGTTGGATGGGCGGCCCATTGGCCCATGATGTATCTTTGTTTTACTTTTCTATGTCCTATTCGATTCGAATAATTAGTGTAATTTTCTCAAACATTGTTGTAATAATTTGAATGATTATTGTTTTATTCGGTGTTGTACTAATAACGAGAATGATTATCGTTTTATGTCAAATGTGATGGAATTTGTGATATGTCATATGATGAAATGTGTGATATATGAAATGACAGTTTTAAAGGTTGGGGTTGAGGCAAAGACTAGAACCCTCAAATCCAACCCTTAAAGTAGTTTAAGGGTTGGGTTTGAGGGTTCTAGTCTTTGCCCCTGTTTTTCAACCCTTAAAAGTGTCAAAAACTGGCACTTCTCAACCCTTAAAACTGTTATAAGGGTTTGAGGGTTTGAGGGTTCTACTAGTAATGCTCTAAGCCCCCAAGTGAGAGGATTGCTCTTTCCTCAGAGTGTTTTATAACTTAGGCGAGTATGGGATCACAGCTAAGCCCCCGAGTGAGAGGGTTGCTCTTCACTCAGAGTGTTTTATAACTTAGGCGAGTACGGGATCGCAGCTAAGCCCCCAGGTGAGAGGGTTGCTCTTCACTTGGAGTGTGTTTGAAACTTAGGCGAGTATGGGATCGTAGCTAAGTCCCCGAGTGAGAGGATTGCCATTCACTCGGAATTTTTTGTAACTTAGGCTAATCTGGTTCGCAGCTAAGCCTTCGAGTGAGAGGGTTGCTCTTCACTCGGAGTGTTCTATAACTTAGGCGAGTACGGGATCACAGCTAAGCCCCCGAGTGAGAGGGTTGCTCTTCACTCAGAATGTTTTGTAACTTAGGCGAATCTGGTTCGCAGCTAAGCCCCCGAGTGAGAGGGTTGCTCTTCACTCGGAGTGTTTTTTTAAACTTAGGAGAGTACGGGATCGTACCTAAGCTCCCCAGTGAGAGGGTTGCTCTTCACTCGGAATGTTTTGTAACTTAGGCGAATCTGGTTCACAGCTAAGCCCTCGAGTGAGAGGGTTGCCCTTCACTAGGAGTGTTTTTTGAAACTTAGGCGAGTACAGGGTCATAGCTAAGCCCCTGAGTAAGAGGGTTGCTCTTCACTCGAAGTGTTTTTGAAACTTAGGCGAATCTGGTTCGCAGCTAAGCCCCAGAGTGAGAGGGTTGCTCTTCACTCAAAGTGTTTTCTGAAACTTAGGCGAATTAGGTTCGTGGCTAAGCCACCCAATGGTGGATTTGGACACATGTTTATGCAAAAACAATGATTATGAAACTGCGGGAATCATGTCTTTGATAAACAATCAAAAAAGTACTTCTGTTACACCTCGACGATCCGAGTGTTTCAGGTATAAAAAAGGCGGAGCAGATCCGTGTTCCAAGAGTGAGGCTTGTCTTCTTTCTTGGCTACATTGTAAAGGTGATATGCTCCATTGTGGAGCACCTTGGTGATGATGAAGGGACCTTCCCAAGCTGGAGCAAGCTTGTGAGGCCGTTTCTGGTGCACTCGGAGCACAAGATCTCCTTCATGAAATGCTCGACCTCAGACATTTCGGGAGTGGAAACGATGCAGGTCTTGCTGATAGATGGTCGATCGGATCAGAGGCATCCCTCGTTCTTCCTCCGAGGGATCAATGGCGTCCTGTCGTGCTTGTTTTGCCTCGGCTTCTGAGAAGAGCTCCACTCGGGGAGCAATATGTAGTAGATCGCTTCGAAGCACGACTTCAGCCCCGTACACCATGAAAAAATGGCTTTTCTTAGTCGACCGATTAGGAGTCGTCCTCAATCCCCATAGAATAGATGGCAACTCAGTCACCCAAGCTCCAGCTGCATGCTTGAGGCCGCGCATCAATCGGGGTTTCAGCCTTGCAGGATAAAACCATTTGCCCTTTCAGCTTGTCCATTCAACTACAGGTGGGCAACGGATGCGTAGTCGACCCGAGTGCCTTGGGGAGTGTAGAATGCTCTGAACTCATTAGAATCAAAGTTTGAGCCGTTATCCGTGATGATGCTATGCAGAACTCCATATCAGAATATCAACTCTCTGATAAAACTGATGGTCGTGCTTGAGTCAGGATTCTTGATATGTTTGGCTTTAATCCATTTGGTGAACTTGTCGACTGCCACGAGCAGATGAGTGAAGCCACTTCTGCCGGTCTTTAAAGGTCCAATCATGTCCAGTACCCACATAGCAAATGGCCAGACAAGTGGGATAGTCTTCAAAGCTGATGCAGGTTTGTGGGACATGTTTGAGTAAAACTGGCAACCTTCACACTTCTCGACTATCTCTTTTGCCATCTCATTGGCCTGTGGCCAGTAGAATCCCGCTCGGTATGCTTTGGCCACGATGGTCCGAGAGGATGTGTGGTGACCACAGGTCCCCGAGTGAATCTCATTTAAAATCAGTCGACCCTCTTCTGGAGAGATACATCGCTGGGCCACGCTAGTAACACTTACCCTGAAAATTTGTCCGCTTATTGCCGTGAAGGCTTTGGACCTACAGACGATCTGAAGCGCCTCATCTTCATCCTCTGGAAGCTCTTGCCTGAGCAAATATGCAATATACGACGCTGTCTAGTCGGGGGTGATCACTAGGACCTCCATGATCAAGTCGACTACTGCTAGAATTTCAACTTCAGTCAGATTGGTAGAACTTATTGGTTGTGGGTGTCGGTGTCAAAACCGGTGGATCTCGGGTAGGGGGTCCCGAACTGTGCATCTGAGGCTAATGGTAACAGGAGGTGGGGGACACAATGTTTACCCAGGTTCGGGCCCTCTTGATGGAGGTAATACCCTACTTCCTGCTTGATTGATCTTGATGATATGAGTATTACAAGAGTTGATCTACCACGAGATCGTAGAGGCTAAACCCTAGAAGCTAACCTATGATTATGATTGTTGTTGTCCTACGGACTAAACCCTCCAGTTTATATAGACAACGGAGGGGGCTAGGGTTACACAGAGTCAGTTACAGAGAAGGAGATCTACATATCCGAATCGCCAAGCTTGCCTTCCACGCAAAGGAGAGTCCCACCCAGACATGGGATGAGGTCTTCAATCTTGTATCTTCATAGTCCAACAGTCCGGCCAAAGTATATAGTTTGCCTGTCCGAGGACCCGCTAATCCAGGAATCCCTCAGTAGCCCCTGAACCAGGCTTCAATGACGATGAGTCCGGCGCACAGATTGTCTTCGGCATTGCAAGGCGGGTTCCTTCTCCGAATACTCCATAGAAGATTTTGAACACAAGGATCGTGTCCGGCTCTGCAAAACAAATTCCACATACCACCGTAGAGAGTACAATATTCCACAAATCCAATCTGCTGACAACTTTTCAAGGCGTGACATCACGCCACGACCCGGTCATTATTTGAACCATTTTTCTCAACCTGCTATTGCGCATATTGCGAGGCGGTTTTATTGGCATGTCATGTCGAAGCAGAGATCGTGTTCCCCTATCTCGGGATTCTCATCAATACGGGTATGGGTAACCCAACCGCGCCATCAACGCGGCGCTTGGGGAAAGCGAGTTTACCAGGAAAGTGGGTAGGCGCAGGATCCCTGCTGCCTTTATAAGGAGATAAGGACTCCCCTTTTTCACCCACGCCTTCTTCTTCCTCTGCTCATCCATTCCCCCTTGCTCGAGCCCCAGCGCCCAAGCATTCGTCTTCTCTGCCCACAAAGGCCTTCCAAAAATGTCCGGATTCGGAGCAGGAGGCAAGTGGATGGCCTCTACCGTCCGGGAGAAGGATATCAAAAAGCTTCGGGAGGCCGGGTATCTGGCCCAGAAAATCAGTCACCGTCTCCTGACGGCGGGACAGATCGTCCCTACTCCGGAACCCCACGAGAGGGTTGTATTCCTCCCTCATTTTGTCCATGGGCTAGGGTTTCCCCTCCACCCATTCATTCGCGGCATCATGTATTACTACGGGATCGATTTACATGATCTATCCCCCAATTCCTTCCTCAACATCTCGACATTCCTCTTCGTGTGCGAGGCCTTTCTCCGCATCTCGCCACACTTCGGCTTATGGCTGAAGATCTTTAATGTGAAGCCCAAGGTAGTGAGAGGCGAGCACGCCGAGTGTGGAGGCGCCATGGTGAGCAAGATGCCCAACATCACATGGCCAACGGGTACTTTCAATGATTCCGTCAAAGAGTGGCAGCAGCAATGGTTTTACATCACTGAGCCGCACAACACGGAATGGGCCGCTGCTCCTGAATTCCTATCCGGAGCCCCCCTGCGGCTTACGTCCTGACCCAAGAAGGGCCTGAACTGGTCTTTGTCCGACGAGCTGTCGGCGCTCCAGACGCGCGTCAAGGATATGGAAGACAAGAATATCAAACTTGTCAATGTAGTCCAGGTGATGTTAGTTCACCGGATCCTTCCTTGTCAACACCGGGCTTGCAATTTATGGGAATTTGACCCGGCCAAGCACCAGACCCTGCGAGAGCTCTTTGGCTCCTCACACAAAGACATCTGGAAGGTGCTTTTCAAGTCCGGCAAATCATGGCCGGACTCAGCCGAGGACCGCGGGTACCAACTGTTCTGCATAACCCAAGGGAAATGCTTAATGTGTTTTCCACAACTCTCCTAGGGCTGGACGAAGAAGGCGGGGCGGATCCACTGTCCGGCCTCGCTGCCAGAAGAACCGGCCGGCCCACTTCTGATGAAGATGTTGGTCCCGGCGCCTTACAAGGCGCCAAAGAAGAAGGCCGAGAAGGAGGCCCAAAAGACCAGGGGCGGCCTTCATCACCGTGGCACTTCGGACACTATATTCGAAGATTCCGATGCCCGATCTTCCTTTGGAGAGGACGAGGAAGAGGAGGAAGACCCGTCCCCATCGTGGGGAGGAAAGAAAAGGACGGCATCCACGTCTTTGGAGGCCAAGTCGCCTGTGACGCCCGGGTAATTAAGCTACAGTGATCCTCTGCTAATGGTGTCACGTCACCTCGTTTACAGTTGCTAATCTCGAGTTAGTTCGAAACCGATTCAAATTCAAATTCAAAAATAGGCAAACGATAAAAGTTTTCAAATATTAAAACTAAAATGTTCGGAGTGAACCAAATATTGCATATATAATTATGGTGGAGAAACCACACTTTTATAAAATGTTTAAATATTGTTAAATGAATAAAAGAGTAGCTAAAACAACTAGATAAGTGCCTTTTGAATTTTATAAAATACTAAACTATTTTATTTGGGGGTTAAACCTTTTTGTGACCGTGGACTAAGTTGAAATACTAATTTAGGTGCTAAGTGTATATTTTGCTAAAACTAAAATAAATGTAACTAAAGTAAAACCGTAAAAGGAAAATAAAGAAAATAAAACAAAAACAAAAAAAGGAAACTTCCCCTCCACTGGGCTCCGGCCCAGCTGGCCAGCCCAACTGGCCCACCTAACCTCCCCTGGCCTATATGGCCTCGTACCCCAAACCCTAACCCCCGAGACACCCCACTCCTCCCCCCGCACGATCCCAACCCCACTCTCTCGTCCCTCTCGCCCCCCCTCCCCCCGATCCGATCTGGATCGGGGCTCGACCCACCCCGCCACCAAGACGCCGCCTGCCGCCGCCCGAAGTACTTCCTCCAGCCCGAGGA
>NC_041388.1:268038074-268049667 GCF_002162155.2 Triticum dicoccoides
CCCTCGCGCGCACGTGCACACCGCCGTACCCGTTCCCCGCGCTCACCGTCACGCCTCCGGCCGGCCCAGTGCTTGCGCTCACCGTGCCTGGACCGGCGCCCCGCTCGCCCCTACCGTCCCGACCAACCACCGCGCTCACCGCGGTCCCCGCGCAGGCCACGCCCACCTCTTGCAGCCATCGCCGCCGACTGCAATCGCCGGCGCCTCCATTGACCTGGGCGGGCGCCCAAACGGGCTGGCGCCCACACGCCCGTAACCCGTTCGCCCGTGGCTGTTTGGCCCCCTGGGCCAATGACAAGGGGCCCAGGCCCCAGAACGAAAATTAAAAAAAAAGAAGAAGAATTAATAAAATAAATAGATAATAATTAAAATAATTAAAATGTTAATTAATTAATTAAGTAAGTAATTAATTAAGTTAATTAATCCTGATTAGATTAACCTAATCACTAATTAGATTAACTAATCTGTAATTAAACTAAACAGAGAATGACAGGTGGGTCCCACTGGACCCGCATGTCAGGGTTGACTTAGTCAACCCCTGTTGACTGCTGACGTCAGCATGACATCATGCTGACGTCATAAATACATTTTTTCGAATTAATTAAATAAATAATTAAATTCCAAAATTGTTAAAATCTTTTAAAAATCATATCTTTTAATCCGTAACTCGGATTAAAATATTTTCAACATGAAAGTTGCTCAGAACGACGAGACGATTCCGGATACGCAGTCTGTTCGTCCGCCACACACCCCTAACCTATCGAACTCGCAACTTTTCCCCTCCGGTTCATCTGTCCGAAAACGCGAAACACCGGGAATACTTTCCCGGATGTTTCCCCCCTTCGTCGGTATCACCTACTACCGCGATTGGGCGCACCTAGCATCGTTACTTGTCATGTCATGCATCGATATGCATTTGTTTGCATTGTATTCATTGTTTCTTCCCCCTCTTCTCTCCGGTAGACTACGAGACCGACGCTGCTGCTGCCCAGTTCGACTACGGAGTTGACGACCCCTCTCTCTTGCCAGAGCAACTAGGCAAGCCCCCCCCCTTGATCACCAGATATCGCCTATTCTACTCTATACTGCTTGCATTAGAGTAGTGTAGCATGTTACTGCTTTCGTTAATCCTATTCTGATGCATAGCCTGACATTGTCGCTACATCTGTTGATACCTTACCTGCAATCCTAAATGCTTAGTATAGGATGCTAGTTTATCATCATTGGCCCTACATTCTTGTCAGTCTGCCTTGCTATACTATCGGGCCGTGATCACTTGGGAGGTGATCACGGGTATATACTATACATACATACATACTATACAGATGGTGACTAAAGTCGGGTCAGCTCATTGAGTACCCGCAAGTGATTCTGACGAGGGGGCTGAAAGGACAGGTGGCTCCATCCCGGTAGAGGTGGGCCTGGGTTCCCGACGGCCCTCGACTGTTACTTTGTGGCGGAGCGACAGGGCAGGTTGAGACCACCTAGGAGACAGGTGGGCCTGGCCCTCTTCGGCATTCGCGGATACTTAACACGCTTAACGAGATCTTGATATTTGATCTGAGTCGGCTACGAGCCTATACGCACTAACCATCTACGTGGGAGTAGTTATGGGTATCCCGACGTCGTGGTATCAGCCGAAGCACTTCAGAAGTCAGCGACGGAGCGGCGCGCGCCGAATTGGATTGGAACGCCACTAGGCTAGGTCTGCTTTCGGCCGCCCTCGCAACGTGCAGGTGTGCTATGGGCGATGGGCCCAGACCCCTGTGCGCTTAGGTTTAGACCGGCGTGCTGGCCTCTCTGTTTTGCCTAGGTGGGGCTGCGACGTGTTGATCTTCCGCGGCCGGGCATGACCCAGGAAAGTGTGTCCGGCCAAATGGGATCGAGCGTGTTGGGTTATGTGGTGCACCCCTGCAGGGAAGTTAATCTATTCGAATAGCCGTGATCTTCGGTAACAGGACGACTTGGAGTTGTACCTTGACCTTATGACAACTAGAACCGGATACTTAATAAAACACACCCTTCCAAGTGCCAGATACAACCGGTGGTCGCTCTACCTCAGGGATATGAGGAGGGGATCGCCGGGTAGGATTATGCTATGAGATGCTATTTGGAGATGCTACTTGGAGGACTTCAATCTACTCTCTTCTACATGCTGCAAGACGGAGGCTGCCAGAAGCGTAGTCTTCGATAGGATTAGCTATCCCCCTCTTATTCTGGCATTCTGCAGTTCAGTCCACTGATATGGCCCTTTACACATATACCCATGCATATGTAGTGTAGCTCCTTGCTTGCGAGTACTTTGGATGAGTACTCACGGTTGCTTTCTCCCCCCTTTTTCCCCTTTCCTTTCTTTCTGGTTGTCGCAACCAGATGCTGGAGTCCAGGAGCCAGGAGCCAGCGTCGACGACGACTACTACATTGGAGGTGCCTACTACTATGTGCAGGCTGACGACGACGACCAGGAGTAGTTAGGAGGATCCCAGGCAGGAGGTTTGCGCCTCTTTCGATCTGTACCCCAGTTTGTGCTAGCCTTCTTAAGGCAAACTTATTTAACTTATGTCTGTACTCAGATATTGTTGCTTCCGCTGACTCGTCTATGATCGAGCACTTGTATTCGAGCCCTCGAGGCCCCTGGCTTGTATTATGATGCTTGTATGACTTATTTATGTTTTAGAGTTGTGTTGTGATATCTTCCCGTGAGTCCCTGATCTTGATCGTACACGTTTGCGTGCATGATTAGTGTACGATTAAATCGGGGGCGTCACATCGCCTAAGAAGGGAAAAGCTCCCCTTACAAAGGAGTCCACCGCTGCTGCCGACAGCAGACCGGAGTGAGATCCCAGGGCCCAGCCCCTGGTGAACTCGTGAGTATATAAAATCCGAACATGTTTATGCGTCCAGACTCATCATGGCATAATATTTAAAGCAGAGCCATACTTTTTGTAGTCCGGCGAGGTCCCACACCGAGCAATGCTCGTCGAAGGACTTGATGGGCTCGGATGCTATGGAGAGCGGGACACTACCGAAGGCCCCTTCCCCCAAACATGTGAATGACACCGAGGTTTCGTCCTAGAAGGACCCAGCCAAGGAGGGGGGGGGAGATCGTACAGGCGGTGCAGGAGGTCAAACTTCAGGGGTCGGACTAATGGGAGAGAAGGCTCCCATGGGCGTCGACGGCGGGGGTCATCTTAAATTCAGCCCCCAGCCGGGCGCAATTCCGGAGACCAATATGGCTCTAGAATCAGGCAGGCGGCCTCCCTCGACTGGAGGGGTGTGCCTGTTCTACCGGCAACCTCTGTCCAACCAGAGGTGCTAGATACTTTATTGGCGGCGCTGAAAAGCGCCTCCATCATCGATGAACACCGTGCCCTTATGGGTGCGGTGATTGAGAAGATCCAGTCTGCAGAGAGTGGACTGAATGAAGCTTGTATCAGCCTTATAACGGGCTTTAAGGTATGTTTTGTGGGGTTTCGAAGAGTGCCATAGTATAGATAGTAGCCCCTGATACACTGTTCGGTGAAAGAAAGAACCGGACATAGGATCAAATTCATGTTCGCAGGAGACTCACTTGATGACATCTATCTCTCTTCTTTTATAAGCAGGCGTCTGTAGCGACTGCCGCCTCTCAAACTGCGGAGGTCTCGGACTGAATCAAAGTCTGGACCGGGCCAAAGAAGAACTTGGGCAGTTGAAAAGGTAGTTGGAAGATAAACAAGGTGTGCACAAACCTTGCTCGCATTTAGTCCGAATGAATTTTCAGTATGATAAAAATATGTTTCATGATTTGCGCTAGGGGCGATGACTGAAGTCGAGGCTCTTAAGAAGGTTGTGGCCGAGGCCAAGAAAAAGGCAGCCGCAGAGCAGGCTCTTCGTGAGAAGCACGAGGCCAGGGTTATTGAAGCTGGGCAAAAGCTTCAAGAGGCCGTGAATAAATGCGAGACCTTGGAGCAGAGTTTAACGGAGAAAGAATCCAAACTCTCCAAGGCTCATCAGGCCTCACGCGATGCCCGGGGGGAAACCCAAGGCGCCCTGAAGGAAATCCAGGAGGCGAGGAAGATTGCGGCTGGTAAGGCCTTTTCTATACAAAACGGTATTTGAAAGGAGAAAATCAAGTTAATAATTTAATTTCTGATTTCTCCAGGGGTATTTGCGGAGCTGCCATGCAGCATATCTGATGCCGCACAATTCTACCGAGCCAAAGAACGGAACACTGCGGATAAGCTCTTCTGGTCGCAGTATCTGGCACCAAATTATCCGGTGCCTTTTGCCGATCAACTGAAGCAGCTGATCGAACTGCATAAGGCGGCTGAGATAGCCATGAAGGATTTGATTATCCGGCTATGGCCCGCCGAGCCAATTCCAAGCAGCTACTTCGGGCTCGTGAAGCGGCTTGTGAGTGCCTGCCCTCGACTTGACGTCATCCAGCGGTCGGTCTATATAGAGGGTGCGCGAATGGCCTTCTCCCGTGCAAAGGTGCACTGGGGGAAGATGGATGCTGAAAAGCTAATGACCAAGGGACCGCCGGAGGGAAAGGAGCACCGCAAGCCTGAGTTATATTATGATAGTGTCCTGAAAGGATCCCGCCTTGCGGCGGAGCAATGCACTAAGGACATTATATTTCCATGAATACAGTCATGTTGTCCTTTGTAATGTTGAACAAGGTCATTTCTATTATTTATTGCCTGTTATATGAATGTTTATCCTCCTGTGCGGCCGTTTTATATATTAATCTTGAGAGTTGGCCAGTCATCGGCTTCTGCCCCCATGTAGGAAGTACGGGGGTGTTCGGTATAAACCTGAGCACTCTTTATCCCAGTTTTGGGTCCTTGAAGGAGGTGTTCAGCACAACGAACCAGGCAATCGGACTATAGGGCTTTATCACTCTCACTTAGCCATAGGAGCTTTAAAAAAGGAAGGTAGGCGCAGCCCCTGGTGTTCGGAAGACCGCATGAGGGGCTCTATAAGCACCTGATCAGAAGAAAAGCCGATCCATCGCACACTGCATTAGTTATGGCATTATGCGGGAGAAATCCTTAAAGATTTTACAACCTCTCGAACAGCTGACCAGCTCTCGCCGTATCATGATAGTCAGTTTTCGGCTTTCTCTACTGAGGTGCTCATCCGGAAGAACCGGGACACAATCGCAGTAGTTCTCCCTGTGCCGCTTTAGCCGATCTGGCGGAACGTAAGGCAGCAAAACATGGGAGCCGGGCAAACTCAACTATTGACCCAAGACATGATTCGGAGCTGATGCATATAATGCTATAAGTTCGGGGTGCCGAACTACCATGAAGGTGTTCGGACTTTACTGCCGTATTATGGTACAATGAAGCCCCTGGCATATTAAGGCATATCGCGGTGTACAGATGCCATTTGACAAAATAGTTTCAATAAGAAATAACAACAGATAAGCATCATATAAATCCACATGTTGTATTTGAATAGTACGCCGATGCGTATGAGTACAGGTAATGTGATAAAAAGAAATATGACTGCGGAAACTGCTGAGACCAGGCGGGAAGAAGCTGTGTGCATATCTGGAGTGTAGCCGGATGGTCATCGAGGGGAATATCTAAGGATTCCATTGCGCGCTCGAGTTGTTTCCATGTCGGCAGTCCTGGCCTGCGTAAAGGTGAACCTGCAAAGAAAATGCAAGAAATGTTTGTGTGCCATAGAGCGGCTGAGCCGCATTATGTGGCCTGTCCTAGCTTTTGCCAGAGTGTTTAATTGAGCTCCGGACGAGCCAGGCTATCCTGCCGCGAAGTAGTTCAGACTCCTTTGAATGTGTCTGGGAGCTTGGCTGTCCACTTGAGGTTCGACTGAAAGGTGCCACTCATTGCTTCTGCTGTTTAAAGCGGCGGTATACTCTTCGGCACTGAGGGGGAGTTCGGCCTTGCGATTAACCGTGATGATGCCACGCGGACCGGGCATCTTGAGCTTATGGTAGGCATAATGTGGCACTGCGTTGAATCGAGCGAATGCGGTTCGTGCGAGCAGTGCCTGATAATCACTGCGAAAGGTGACAATGTCGAAGATTAACTCTTCGGTACTGTAATTGTCCGGTGATCCGAAGACTACCTCGAGAGTGATGGCGCCTGTACAATGGGCCTCCACACCTGGTATAATACCTTTAAAGGTGGTTTTAGTGGGCTTGATCATCGAATGATCGATACCCATCTTGTGCATTGTGTCCTGATAAAGCAGGTTTAGACTGCTGCCTCTGTCCATAAGGACTCGTGTGAGGTGGAATCCGTCATTATTGGGTCAAGGACGAGTGCGGCTGAATTGCCCTGATTGGTATTGGCCGAACGATCCGTATGATCAAAAGTGATCAGCCATAGTTTATATTGTGGGGCGACTGGCTCTGTTAAGTCGACATCCCTAAGGGTGCACATCCGTTCCAGCTTGGGAATGTGGGTGGCATTTATCATGTTCACCGTTTTGATTCGCGGCGGAAATTTCGTTCGCCCTCCTGTATTCGGTGATTGGGGCTCCTCGTCGTCATCGTTGCTTTGAGACCCCTTCCCCTTGTTTTTGGCACCTGACCTGCCGGCTTGTCTGAAGACCCAGCATTCTCTGTTGGTATGATTGGCTGGTGTTCCTGGGGTGCCATGAATTTGGCATGGACGGTCGAGTATGCGGTCCAGACTGGACGAGCCCGAGTTGTTATTTTTGAATGGCTTTTTTCCGCTGACCGGACTTAGAGCCATTGAATCTGGCATTGACTGCCGTGTCTTCGGCGTTATCACCATTTTTGCGACGCCTGTGTTTGTTGCGTCGTGGCTTGCCGCTGTTATCCCTGGTCTCTGATGTGCCGGGATTGCTTGTTGTGTTGTTGCTACGAGCCAACCAGCTATCCTCGCCCGCACAAAAGCGGGTCATGAGTGTTGTGAGGGTTGCCATGGACTTTGGCTTTTCTTGTCCGAGATGTCGGGCAAGCCACTCGTCACGGATGTTATGCTTAAAGGCCGCTAGGGCTTCGGCATCCGGGCAGTTGACAATTTGGTTCTTTTTAGTTAGGAACCGAGTCCAGAATTTCCTAGCTGACTCTCTGGGCTGTTGGGTTATGTGACTTAAATCGTCAGCATCCGGTGGTCGCACATAAGTGTCCTGGAAGTTATCCAGGAATGCGTCTGCCAGGTTGTCCCAACTTCCGATGGAGTTTGTCGGCAAGCTATTCAGTCAATGCCGAGCCGGTCCCTTGAGTTTTAGTGGGAGGTACTTGATGGCGTGTAGATCATCCCCGCATTCCATGTTAATGTGGAGGAAGAAATCTTCTATCCATACCGCGAGGTCTGTAGTACCATCATATGATTCAATGTTCATGGGTTTAAACCCTTCTGGGAATTCATGATCCATTACTTCATCAGTGAAGCATAGGGGGTGTGCGGCGCCTCTATGCCGGGCTACATCACGACGCAGTTCAAATGAGTCTGGTCTGTTGTATTCGGGCCGGCCGGATTTATTTTTAGTATATCCGGCATGACGGTCATCATCACACATTGGGGCGCGCCCCTGTGATCCGTATATCGATCTTGACTATCCTGCTTTGTTTTTCAATTTGTCTCGTAGGTCATGCATGGAGCCCCGGGCCTTGGTGTTTTTGTTTGACTGGCGACGGGGTGCGGGCTGGACTTCGGGCTGATACGCCGCTTTGTCTCGATCACGAAGTGGCCGGTCAGCCGCATCATGCGCTGCTAGTGTAGGTTTTAATGCCTCCTCCTCGAGTTGAGGTAGCAACTTGTGCTTTGGGGAACTTTTGGTTGGGCGCTCGAGTCCGTATTCCTTGGCTGCCAGGACTTCAGTCCATCTATCAGTTAGCAGATCCTGATCAGCTTGAAGCTGCTGCTACTTTTTCTTCAGGCTTTTTGCAGTGGCTATAAGCCGACGCTTGAAGCGCTCCTGCTCGACGGGATCCTCAGGCACGATGAATTCTTCGTCGTCGAGGCTCACCTCGTCTTCGGAGAGGGGCATGTAATTGTCATCCTATGATTCTCCATTTGTTGCCTGTTCCTTAGGGCTGGCTTGCCCATCCTCCCGCTCGAAGCCTGGTTGGGCGGGATTGTTTTCGTCTTCGGCACCATCCGTAGCGTTATTGTATCTTGTGCCAGTATCGCTGTTTTTGCTATGGCGAGGCTTAGAGCGGCGCCGATGACGCCGGTGCTTGGATTGCTTCTCGAGGGGATTATCCCTCGTTGCCTTATCGCCATCGCTTTCTTTGGGGGTGTCCACCATATATATATCATATGATGAGGTGGTTGTCCAGCGCCCTGAGGGCAGTGGTTCCTGTTCCTCTCCGGCATCGTCGTCCATACCGTCGATGTCTTCGAAGTTGAAATCAAGCATGTGGGTTAAGTCGTCGACAGTGGCTATTAAGTGGGTGGTGGGTGGGGAACGAATTTCTTCATCATCCGCTTCCCACTCCAGCCGGACATAGTTTGGCCAAGGGTCTCCTGACAAGGAGAGAGACCTCAATGAATTTAGCACGTCGCCCAAGGGCAACTGCTGAAAGATATCCACGGAGGTAAACTCCATGATCGGTGCCCAATCAGATTCGATAGGCACGGACGCACGTGGTTTGGAGTGTGTGTCCGGAGACGAATCCGAGGGTCCGATGACACATGCCTCGTAGGAGGTGAAGTCAGTATTCGGCTCTATCGCCGCTGAGTGTGCGTCCTCTGTGACGGGGTCCATCCACCCATCCTCGGATGGCACGATCAGCTCCGCATTGAGGGCCGGGGCAGCCGCAGGTGTGATCTCCCAAACACCGTCCGATGGCAGATCTAAGTCGTGCTCGTCGTGACTGTTCGGCGCACCTGACATGGGCTCGAATTGGTCGAAGATCAAGTCTCCGCGGATGTCGGCAGTATATTTCAAGCTTCCAAACCTGACCTGATGGCTGGGGCATAGCTATCGATCTGCTCCAGATGTCAAAGTGAGTTGGCCCGCAGTGTGAAGCCGCCGAATACGAAGATCTATCCCGGGAGGAAAACCTCACCCTGGATCGCATCGTTGAAGATGATTGAAGGAGCCATCAAGCCTTATCATGACGACACAGTGGAACTCTCAATGAAAGCATTAATGTCGGTGTCAAAACCGGCGGATCTCGGGTAGGGGGTCCCGAACTGTGCGTCTGAGGCTAATGGTAATAGGAGGCGGGGGACACAATGTTTACCCAGGTTCGGGCCCTCTCGATGGAGGTAATACCCTTCCTGCTTGATTGATCTTGATGATATGAGTATTACAAGAGTTGATCTACCACGAGATCGTAGAGGCTAAACCCTAGAAGCTAGCCTATGATTATGATTGTTGTTGTCCTACGGACTAAACCCTCTGGTTTATATAGACACCGGAGGGGGCTAGGGTTACACAGAGCCGGTTACAGAGAAGGAGATCTACATATTCGAATTGCCAAGCTTGCCTTCCACACAAAGGAGAGTCCCACCCGGACACGGGATGAAGTCTTCAATCTTGTATCTTCATAGTCCAACAGTTCGGCCAAAGTATATAGTCCGGTTGTTCGAGGACCCCCTAATCCAGGAATCCCTCAGTGGGGCGTCCTCTATAAAAGGATCTTCTTGTACCGACGGGGTGGGGAGATGTTCCAAGAACACATTACTAGGAATAGGCTTCCGAGTGGAACCTATCTTCACGAGATCATCAGCTGCTTGATTCTTGAGTCGAGGTATGTGGTGGAGTTCTAATCCTTCAAACTTCTTTTCCAATTTCCTCACTACATTGCAGTATCCAGTCATGGCAGGGCTCCTGATGTCCCACTCCTTCATCACTTGATTGACCACCAAATCTGAGTCGTCGTAAACCATCAGGCGACAGACGCCGAGTGAGATGGCCATGCGTAACCCATTCAGAAGTGCTTCGTACTCAGCTTCATTGTTGGAGGAATCAAAGTGAATTTGGAGAACATAAATGAGTTTGTCGCCTCTTGGAGACACCAGGACCAGAACCGTTCAACGGACCCATCAAAGAACATGGTCCAATGTTCCAAGTGAACTTGAGTCGGCTGTTGTTGATCAATCCACTCGGCCCGGAATCTGTGATTTCTTGGGATTTGATTGCCTTCTTGGCTTCAAACTTGACATCCAGAGGAAGAAGTTCAATCGCCCACTTGGCCACTCGACCGGTTGCATCTCGATTGTTCAAAATTTCTGACAACTGAGCGTCACTGATGACTGTAATCGAGTGGTCTCCAAAGTAATGTGCAACTTTCTTCGCAGTCAAGTATATTCCATAGACAAGCTTCTGGTAATGTGGATACCTTTGCTTGAATGGAGTCAAGACTTCAGAAATATAATACACTGGGTGTTGAACTTTATAGGCTTTGCCTTCCTCCTCCCGCTTGACTGTGAGCACTGTGCTGACAACCTGTCCAGTGGCTGCAATATATAACAACAAAGGCTCTTTGCTGACTGGGGCAGCAAGCACCGGCTGGGTGGAAAGCAGGTCTTTGAGCTCTACAAACGCTGCTTCAGCTTCAGGAGTCCACTCAAATGTATTAGACTTTTTCATTAGTCAGTAAAAAGGCAATGCCTTCTCACCGAGACGAGAAATGAACCGACTCAATGCATCCAAACACCCTGTAAGCTTCTGAACATCATGCACACGCACAGGGCGTTTCATTCAGAAAATTGCTCCAATCTTTTCTGGGATTACATCGATCCCTTGTTTGGAAATGAGAAAACCAAGTAACTTCCCTTCTGGGACTTTGAATGTGTACTTCGACAGATTGAGCTTGATGTCATATCTTCTTAAATTGGCAAAGGTTTTAGCGAGGTCAGTTAGCAGGTCGGAACCCTTGCGTGACTTGACCGCGATATCATCCATGTATGCCTCCACGTTCTGGTTGATTTGAGTGAGCAGGCACTTCTGGATCATGCGCATGAATGTGGCACCAACATTCTTGAGACCAACACTACTAGGAAAAGGGCTACTAATGGCGCACCAGTTTTGCCTACTAATGGCGCATCACTGGTGCGCCATTAGTATCACGCCACTAGTATTTTTTACTAATGGCGCACCACTGGTGCACCATTAGTATCTGGTATACTAATGGCGCACCACTGGTGCGCCATTAGTATAGGCCACTGGTGTGCCATTAGTATAGGCCACGGTGCGCCATTAGTATAGGCCACTGGTGCGCCATTAGTATAGGCCATGGTGCGCCATTAGTATTTTTGAATTTTGAAGGCGGGAAAATAGTAGTGGCGCACCGTCTAACCCCCACCGTGCGCCATTGCTATTTTTGAATTTTGAATTTGGATCTGGATCGTGATTTTTTTGCTCATTTTTTGCTCATTTTTTGGCACTATATTATTTCAAATTTTGTTCCTGTTTTTGGATCTTGTACGTTCTTTTGCCATGTTCTTTTGCCGGAGAGGGGTTCTCCGGAGAGGAGGAGGAGGAGGTCAACGGAGAGGCACTCGCCTACATCGCCGGAGAGGAGGAGGAGTTCGCCGGAGAGGAGTTCACCGAAGCATCGGAGAGGAGGAAGGAGAAACCATGAGGGAATGGGAGGAGAGGAGGGAGGAGGAGCTCACCGGAGAGGAGGGAGGAGAAACCATGAGGGGAGGGG
>NC_041388.1:268050009-268050770 GCF_002162155.2 Triticum dicoccoides
GGAGGAGGAGGTCCCTAGAGAGGAGGAGGTCGCCGGAGAGGAGGAGGAGGTCGCCGGAGAGGAGGAGGAGGTCGCCGGAGAGGAGGAGGAGGAGGTCGCCGGAGACGAGGAGGGTAGTATGGTGGAGGAGAGAAGGGAAGATGGAGTGGAGGAGAGGAGGAGATGGAGTGGAGGAGAGGAGGAGATGGAGTGAAGGAGAGGTGGAGTGGAGGAGGTGCGCCCAGCCATATATACGACATAGTAATGGCGCACCGTGGGCAGGTGCGCCATTACTAACTTTTTTCTTTCTTTTTGATTTATTTTGAATTTTGAAGGCGAGAAGATACTAATGGCGCACCATGGGCAGGTGCGCCATTAGTAACTTTTTTTTAATTTTTTTGACTTATTTTGAATTTTGAAGGCGGGAAGATACTAATGGCGCACCATGGGCAGGTGCGCCATTAGTAAGTTTGAATTTTTTTGCCTCTCCAGATCTTAAAAGCCCCGTATCTTTTTTCTGTTAGGTTTTTGAGGATTTTGAAAATGTTTAACGGGGATCCCCCCGTTAAATTCGGATGTAACTTTTCGAGTACATAATTTTTCATATAAAAAACTTTTTCATCCAAGTTCGTACGCAAAAGTTATGCCCATTTTTACAAATGCTCGAGAGATTTTGCAAAAAAAATCGAAAATTCATGTTTGTAAATTTTGCTAACAACTAGACCACATATCACATGGGATTCTTATTTTCTTTTTTTTTTGACATTTCTATCATTTTCTTT
>NC_041388.1:268050975-268110620 GCF_002162155.2 Triticum dicoccoides
GCGCACCGTGGCATGGTGCGCCATTACTAGGTCAACTAGTAATGGCGCACCACTCCCACGGTGCGCCATTAGTAGTTTTGAAAAAAAATTAAATTTTTTTTTACTAATGGCGCACCGTGGATGTGGTAGGCCATTACTAGTTCAACTAGTAATGGCGCACCACTCCCACGGTGCGCCATTAGTAGTTTTGAAAAAATTAAAAAAAAATTACTAATGGCGCACCGTGGACGTGGTGTGCCATTAGTATATAGTAATGGCGCACCACATGTCTGGTGCGCCATTAGTGTCAATTCCATCTATAGCCCTTTTCCTAGTAGTGCAAAAGGCATGGTGACATAGCAAAAACAACCGAATGGGGGTGAGGAAGGTCGTTTTTATTTCATCAGGCCTGGTTGGTACCCGAAATATGCATCCAAAAAGGACAAACACTCACACCCCGCAGTCGAGTCAACAATCTGATCGATGCGGGGGAGAGGGAAGTGATCTTTCGGGCAGGCCTGGTTGATATGCTTGAAGTCAATACACATACGGAGTGATTCGTCTTTCTTGGGGACCATGACGACATTGGCAAGCCAGTCGGAGTGGTATATCTCGCGGATGAACTCAACTGATAGGAGCCGAGCCACTTCCTCGCCAACCGCCTTCCTCTTCTCCACGGCGGACCGACGGAGATGTTCCTTGACAGGTTTTGCTTTTGGGTCGACACGCAAACGGTGCTCAGCCAGTCCCCTGGGTACACCCGGCATGTCTAATGGTTTCCATGCAAAGATGTCCCAGCTCTCATGGAGGAACTGGATGAGCGCACCTTCCTATTTGCTGTCGAGTGTCGTTGAGATGTGAGTCGGAGCACCAGAGGGGTCTTCCAGGTGGATGTGGACTGGCTTTGTTTCATCGGCCGACTGAAATGCTGACTCTGAAGCGGGTTTCTTGGCTCGCAACAAGTCCCTCGAATCAGCGTTTTCTTGTACTCTTCCAGCTCTACCGCTGCCATTTGCTCATCAGCAATTTTGGAGCCTTCCTGGAGGCATTCCTCTGCTCTCTGCCGACTCCCCGTGACTGTGATCACACCTCTGGGTCTGGGCATCTTCAATTAAGATAAATGTAACATGGGCGGGCCATGAAACGAGCATATGCGGTCCTAACCAGTATAGCATGATAGGCGCTATGGAACTCCAGTACTTCAAATGTCAACTTCTCCTTGCGGTAATTCTTGGAATCACCGAAAACCACATCAAGAGCAATCTGTCCGAGTGACACTGCCTTCTTTCCTGGGATGACTCCATTGAACCGCATGTTGCTCTCACTGAGTTTGGACATCGGAATGCCCATCCCTCGGAGGGTCTCAGCATACAGAATGTTCAGTCCACTACCACCATCCATAAGAACTTTAGTCAGTCGGGTGCCCCCAACGACTTGGTCGACCACCAATGCTTGCCGCCCGGGGGTAGCAATGTGTGCTGGGTGATCAGATTGGTCGAATGTAATGGGAGCTTTGACCACTTCAAGTATTTTGTAGTTGCCGGAGCAACCATGTTCACTTCTCTGTTAATGACCTTTAGTCGACTTTTGCTCTCAACATCAACAAAAATCACCAAAGTAGCATTGACATTGGGGTAACCATCATCTTCTTCTTTCTCCTCATCCTTATCAGAGTCCTTCTCCGTGGGCTGACCCTCTTGGAACTGCTGAATCAAGAACCAACACTGTCGAGTGGTATGCTTGGGCAGAATCGAGTTACCCTCTTCATCCTTTTTCGTGTGGATGTGACACGGTAAATCTAGGATGTCCTGGCCTGTCTGATCCTTCACCTTTTTGGGCACCCAGGGCCGCTTAGGTTTTCGTTTGAATTTTCCTTGATTCAGAACTGCGGCTACAGCGGTACCTACTGGTTCGGCCTTATGCTTTTGCTTCCAACTGGTGTTTCCACCTCCAGCGTCTTGATTGACTGGTTTCCCTTTACCATTACGGAGTCGGTCTTCTTCTTCACCGTTTGCATATCAAGTGGCTATTTCCATCATTCGGCCTAGAGACATGTCTCCGGATCGACCAAACTTCAGGATGAGCTCTCTATATCGGACACCTTCCTTGAAGGCGCAAACTGCTTGGTGTTCTGACACATTTTCCACCACGTGGTGAAGGGTAGTCCATCTCTGGATGAAATCTCTCAAAGTTTCATTCGGCTTCTGAACACAGTGTTGCAACTCGGTCATCCTAGCAGGTCGCTTGCACGTGCCCTCGAATGTCTTAATAAACACTCGGGCTAAATCTTCCCAACAGAAAATACTCCCTGGGGCCAACTGATTCAACCAAGCTCTGGCCGAACCTTCGAGCATCAAGGGCAGGTGCTTCATGGCTACATCATCATTGCCTCCACCAATATGCACTGCCACTCGGTAATCTTCTAACCAAGTGTCTGGCTTCGACTCACCCATGAACATGCTCACACCAGCAGCTCGGATGGCTCTACTAAAACACTCAGGGCCCGAAACAAATGCTCTGTTACCAATGGGACGACGAGTTCCAGCGGAATGAGTACCTGGACGGACAAGGGGTTCCTTTTTGATTTCCATTTTAGAGCTTCTCTCTAGTTCGAATCTATAGAACTTCCTTCTTAGAAATGGAATACCTTCACCTTAGAAGGGTGTTCTTCCTACTAGTTCAACCAGATCTGCCTCAGATCACGAAATCATTCTACGATCGATCGAGTTATTCTCTATATCTTTATATAAAATAAGAAGACATAGAGACTCGGCTTCAAGATGGAGATTGACCATCTGCACCTGATCATTCAATTATTCTATTCCGAGAAATCCGAACTACAATCTTCAGACAGAGGGTCCCTTCGAGGCCGATTACCAAATCTACTTTTTCAGCATCTTGAAACCGCACATAAGAAATATTATGAATGAATCACCTTACAATAGCATACGAGAGACAGCTTTCTATTTTGTCGAACAACAAGTCAAACCCAAAAATTCGACGCCTCACAGGATCCTGCAAAAGCGGTGTCCAAAAAAGCATGAGTCGGGTCGGCGGTTTTAGATTCAGATAGTTCAGTTCAATCATCATCTGACACCTTTCGGTGCCATTCCTTTTGAAAACCGGTGTTGGCGCTCCTGGTTCATGGGATCCTAACCGCGATTGGGAGATTAGATATTATTCTTTCGTAAGTCCATCCAATGGAGATAGGTTGAGGAGCCATCCCCCAAGGGAGGGTATAACAGAGTGTGGTAAAATCCAGTTGCTAATGTCTCTGTCTTGACCTTTCCTATGTGCTCTGCCTCTGTCAACCAAACCCTGTACATGAACTGACCTTGCATCAAATCCAGGCTCTCTTGGGTTGACTGGAGTCCTACGCTCGTCACCATGCTTGTCGTCATACCGCTGGGGCACGTACGACCCACCCCTCGGAGGGGGCGTAGGCACTCGACGGTGATCATCATGAGGATATCAATGATCAAACTGCCCGTGGCCCCGACCAAGGTACTGATCTTGACGGTAACCACGAACTTCACGCCGTGGAGGCGATCTCGGACTATGCGCCGACTGAACTATGTCTGCAACCACATATTTTCTATGGATTCTATTGCGCGACTGAGAAACAACCGAGTTGTGTTCTCCTGCTGCTCGGGGCAGCGCTCGGACCTGCAGCAAACCTCTACCAGCTTTTGAACGTGACAGCTGAACAGACTCTGCTATGCGACATTTTGAGTCGGAGTATGGTATACCTGAGGTTCAGGCGGAAACAGTTGTCGTGGCCGTCGACTGGATCCAGGGATCTGCTGACGGACGCGTTCATCGAGTGACCGCTGGAGGTTCTCCAGACGTGTACGCTCAGCCAAGGTGGCTAAGCGCGCAGCTTCCAAGGCCCGAGCCTCGGAGATCTCCCCAACGATGGGGGTCTGGAGTGCCTGGACGTTGCGGCGATGTAGTTGTTCCCTCTGCTCTGCAGTGAGGGCTTGGGGATAGTATTCGTCATGATCGTGTGATGGGTCGTCACCTGTAACATCCCAAAATTCTAAATTTTGGAATGTTATATTAAATAAATAGTTTTGGTTGATTGCTTGATTGTGGTGTGAATGCTTGTGTGAAATTGACTGAAATTTGAAACTTTTTGAAAGTTAAATGAGAGGGAATGAAATGACTTTCTCAAACTTTCACCTTGCATTTATGATCTCCATGAATTCAAATTCTTTTCATCACAAACCCTAGAGTGAAGATGATATGACTTCTTCCATTTAATAAATGAAAAAGGGTTTCGAAAAGATTTGAATTCCATTTGGAAATATTTCAAATTCGAAAACTTTATGCAACTCAATGATTTTCATGAGAGAAGATAAAATGACTTTTTCAAATCCTATGAAATATGAGTTGGGATTTTAAAATAAATCAAATTGAAAAGTCCCTTTGAAATTATTTTTAATTTGGAGTTATTTGGTTTTATTCAAATTATTTTTCTCCAAAAATAAAATATATGGAAAATAGGGTAAAATGATTCCTTACATTAGAAAAACGGAGAGAAATTAATTGGAAATCAATTTGGTATTTTCGAATATTTTTATTTGGTTTCTAAATAAACAAGTAGAACTGTTTACTTTATATAAATTATTGTTGAATTTATTTGACGCTAAAAAAATGTTCATGTCGTAGAAAATCTTTTTCTGAAAATTTTGATATATAACATGCCTATGGTTAATTAATATTTTAGTATCTTTTATTTTTCCGTTTATCTTTTCTGTTTTTACTTAAAAAGAAACTCTATATACGGCGCATAACTACCCGACGCCCACGTGCACAACATAGTCAACAGACATGCCATAACTGTTTTTATTTATTTTTCGGTTATGCTTGGAGAAAAAAATATTTCAACTAAAATTAGTCCCTGTATTTACATTTAGAGTATTATATTTAGAGTAGTGTACGGTAAAATAATTAGATTTATAAATTAGTCCCTGTATTTACATTTTAAGACTAAAATTCTTTTAGCCATAGCTCTTTTTCTTCCGTAAAACAGCTTGGACCTGATTTTTCAAATAGCCATAACTTTTTACTCGTTCATGCAAATTAAACGAAACCAACGCCAATATTTTTGTCTTGATTCCAACTATCTAATGTGTTGGCAATATGCCCTAGAGGCAATAATAAAATGGTTATTATTATATTTCTTTGTTCATGATAATTGTCTATTGTTCATGCTATAACTATGTTATCCGGAAATCATAATACATGTGTTAATACATAGACCACAACATGTCCCTAGTGAGCCTCTAGTTTACCAGCTCGTTGATCTACAGATAGTCATGGTTTCCTGACTATGGACATTGGATGTCAGTGATAACGGGATCACATCATTAGGAGAATGATGTGATGGACAAGACCCAATCCCAAGCATAGCACAAAGATCGTGTTGTTCGTTTGCTAGAGCTTTTCCAAATGTCAAGTATCATGTCCTTAGACCATGAGATTGTGCAACTCCCGGATACCATAGGAGTGCTTTGAGTGTGCCAAACGTCACAACGTAACTGGGTGACTATAAAGGTGCACTACGGGTATCTCCGAAAGTGTCAGTTGGGTTGGCATGAATCGAGACTGGGATTTGTCACTCCGTATGACGGAGAGGTATCTCTGGGCCCACTCGGTAATGCATCATCATAATGAGCTCAATGTGACCAAGTGGTTGATCACGGGTCATGCATTACGGTACGAGTAAAGTGACTCGCCAATAACGAGATTGAACAAGGTATTGGGATACCGACGATCGAATCTCGGGCAAGTAACGTACCGATTGACAAAGGGAATTGTATACGGGATTGATTGAATCCTCGACATCGTGGTTCATCCGATGAGATCATCAAGGAGCATGTGGGAGCCAACATGGGTATCCAGATCCCGCTGTTGGTTATTGACTGGAGAGTCGTCTCGGTCATGTCTGCATGTCTCCCGAACCCGTAGGGTCTACACACTTAAGGTTCGGTGACGCTAGGGTTGTAGAGATATTAGTATGCAGTAACCCGAAAGTTGTTAGGAGTCCCTGATGAGATCTCGGACGTCACAAGGAGTTCCGGAATGGTCCGGAGGTAAAGATTTATATATAGGAAGTCAAGTTTCGGCCACCGGGAAAGTTTCGGGGGTCACCGGTATTGTACTGGGACCATCGGAAGGGTCCCAGGGGTCCACCGGGTGGGGCCACCTATCCCGGAGGGCCCCATGGGCTAAAGTGGGAGGGGAACCAGCCCCTGGTGGGCTGGTGCGCCCCCCTTGGGCCCCCCTTGCGCCTAGGGTTGGAAACCCTAGGGGTGGGGGCGCCCCACTTGGCTTGGGGGGCAAGGCACCCCCCTTGGCCGCCGCCCCCCTGGAGATTGCATCTCCTAGGGCCGCCCCCCCCAGGGGGCCTATGTATAGTGGGGGGAGGGAGGGAAGCCACACCCTAGCCCCTGGCGCCTCCCTCTCCCTCCCGTAACACCTCTCCCTCTCGCTGAGCTTGGCGAAGCCCTGCCGAGATCCCCGCTGCATCCAACACCACGCCGCCGTGCTACTGGATCTCTGTTAACCTCTCCTTCCCCCTTGCTGGATCAAGAAGGAGGAGACGTCTTCCCCAACCGTACGTGTGTTGAACACGGAGGTGCCGTCCGTTCGGCACTTGGTCATCGGTGATTTGGCTCACGACGAGTACAACTCCATCAACCCCGTTCACTTGAACGCTTCCGCTCGCGATCTACAAGGGTATGTAGATGCACTTCTATCCCTCTAGTTGCTAGAGAACTCCATAGATTGATCTTGGTGATGCGTAGAATTTTTTTGATTTCTGCTACGTTCCCCAGGAGTGGCTTCATGAGCTAGGTGTATGCGTAGTTTCTGTGCACGAGTAGAACACAGAGCAGTTGTGGGCGTTGATATTGTCAATTTTCTTGCCGTTACTAGTCTTATCTTGATTCGGCGGCATTGTGGGATGAAGCGGCCCGGACCGACCTTACATGTACGCTTACGTGAGACAGGTTCCACCGACTGACATGCACTAGTTGCATAAGGTGGCTAGCAGGTGTCTGTCTCTCCCACTTTAGTCGGATCGGATTTGATGAAAAGGGTCCTTATTAAGGGTAAATAGAAATTGGCATATCACGTTGTGGTTTTGACGTAGGTAAGAAACGTTCTTGTTTAGAAACCTAGAGCAGCCACATAGAAATTTGCAACAACAATTAGAGGATGTCTAACTTGCTTTTGCAGCATGTGCCGTGTGATGTGATATGGCCAAAAGGATGTGATGAATGATATATGTGATGTATGAGATTGATCATGTTCTTGTAATAGGAATCACGACTTGCATGTCGATGAGTATGACAACCGGCAGGAGCCATAGGAGTTGTCTTAATTTATTTATGACCTGCGTGTCAACATATAACGTCATGTAATTACTTTACTTTATTGCTAAACCATTAGCCATAGTAGTAGAAGTAATAGATGACGAGACAACTTCATGAAGACACGATGATGGAGATCATGGTGTCATGCCGGTGACGACGATGATCATGGCGCCCCTAAGATGGAGATCATAAGGAGCAAAATGATATTGGCCATATCATGTCACTATTTGATTGCATGTGATGTTTATCATGTTTTTCATCTTATTTGCTTAGAACGACGGTAGCTTAAATAATATGATCCCTCGCAATAATTTCAAGAAAGTGTTTCCCCTAACTGTGCACCGTTGCGAAGGATCGTTGTTTCGAAGCACCACGTGATGATCGGGTGTGATAGATTCTAACGTTCGAATACAACGGGTGTAAGCCAGATTTACACACGCAATACACTTAGGTTGACTTGACGAGCCTAGCATGTACAGACATGGCCTCGGAACACGGAAGACCGAAAGGTCAAACATGAGTCGTATAGAAGATACGATCAACATGGAGATGTTCACCGATGTTGACTAGTCCGTCTCACGTGATGATCGGACACGGCCTAGTTGACTCGGATCATGTTTCACTTAGATGACTAGAGGGATGTCTATCTGAGTGGGAGTTCATTGAATAATTTGATTAGATGAACTTAATTATCATGAACTTAGTCTAAAATCTTTACAATATGTCTTGTAGATCAAATGGCCCACGCTAATGTTGCCCTCAACTTCAACGTGTTCCTAGAGAAAACCAAGATGAAGGATGATGGCAGCAACTATACGGACTGGGTCCGAAACCTGAGGATCATCCTCATAGCTGCCAAGAAAGATTATGTCCTAGAATCACTGCTAGGTGACGCACCCATCCCAGAGAACCAAGACATTATGAACGCTTGGCAGCAGCTTCTGATGATTACTCCCTCGTTCAGTGCGGCATGCTTTACAGCTTAGAACTGGGGCTCCAAAAGCGTTTTGAGCAACACGGAGCATATGAGATGTTCGAAGAGCTGAAAATGGTTTTCCAAGCTCATGCCCGGGTCGAGAGATATGAAGTCTCCGACAAGTTCTTCAGTTGTAAGATGGAGGAAAATAGTTCTGTCAGTGAGCACATACTCAAAATGTCTGGGTTGCACAACCGCTTGACTCAGCTGGGAGTTAATCTCCCTGATGACGCGGTCATTGACATGATCCTTCAGTCGCTTCCACTGAGCCACAAGAGCTTTGTGATGAACTTCAATATGCAGGGGATGGAAAAGACCATTCTTGAAGTATATTCAATGCTGAAATCAGCGGAGGTGGAGATCAAAAAGGAACATCAAGTGTTGATGGTGAATAAAACCACTAAGTTTAAGAAAGGCAAGGGTAAGAAGAACTTCAAGAAGGACGGCAAGGGAGTTGCCGCGCCAGGTAAGCCAGTTGCCGGGAAGAAGCCAAAGAATGGACCCAAGCCTGAGACTGAGTGCTTTATTGCAAGGGAAGTGGTCACTGGAAGCGGAACTGCCCCAAATACTTAGCGGACAAGAAGGCCGGCAACACTAAAGGTATATGTGATATACATGTAATTGATGTGTACCTTACCAGTACTCGTAGTAGCTCCTGGGTATTTGATACCGGTGCGGTTGCTCATATTTGCAACTCAAAGCAGGAGCTGCGGAATAAGGGGAGACTGGCGAAGGACGAGGTGACGATGCGCGTCGGGAATGGTTCCAAGGTCGATGTGATCGCCGTCGGCACGCTACCTCTACATTTAACTACGGGATTAGTTTTAAACCTCAATAATTCATATTTAGTGCCAGCTTTGAGCATGAACATTGTATCAAGATCTCGTTTAATTCGAGATGGCTACTCATTTAAATCCGAGAATAATGGTTGTTTTATTTATATGAGAGATATGTTTTATGGTCATGCCCTGTTGGTGAATGGTTTATTCTTAATGAATCTCGAGTGTAATGTAACACATGTTCATAGTGTGAATACCAAAAGATGTAAAGTTTATAATGATAGTCCCACATACTTGTGGCGCTGCCGCCTTGGTCACATAGGTGTCAAACGCATGAAGAAGCTCCATGTAGATGGACGTTTGGAGTGTCTTGATTACGAATCATTTGACACGTGCGAACCATGCCTCATGGGTAAAATGACCAAGACTCCATTCTCCGAAACAATGGAGCCAGCAACCAACTTATTGGAAATCATACATACTGATGTGTGCGGTCCAATGAGTGTTGAGGCTCGCGGTGACTATCGTTATGTTCTCACTCTCACTGAGGACTTTAGTAGATATGGGTATGTCTACTTAATGAAGCACAAGTCTGAGACCTTTGAAAAGTTCAAGGAATTTCAGAGTGAGGTTGAGAATCAACATGACCGAAAGATAAAATTCTTACGATCGGATCGTGGGGGAGAATATTTAAGTCATGAATTTGGTACGCACTTAAGGAAATGTGGAATAGTTTCACAACTCACGCTGCCTGGAACACCTTAGCGAAATGGTGTGTCCAAACATCGTAATCGCACTCTATTGGATATGGTGCGATCTATGATGTCTCTTACCGATCTACTGCTCTCATTTTGGGGCTATCCTTTAGAGACTGCCGCATTCACTTTAAATAGGGCTCCATCGAAATCCGTTGAGACGACATCGTATGAATTATGGTTTGGGAAGAAACCTAAGCTGTCGTTTCTAAAATTTTGGGGATGCGATGCTTATGTCAAGAAACTTCAACCTGAAAAGCTCGAACCCAAGTCGGAAAAATGCGTCTTCATAGGATACCCTAAGGAAACCATTGGGTATACCTTCTACCTCAGATCCGAAGGCAAGATCTTTGTTGCTAAGAACGGGTCCTTTCTAGAGAAAGAGTTTCTCTCGAAAGAAGTAAGTGGGAGGAAAGTAGAACTTGATGAAGTACTACCTCTTGAACTGGAAAGTGGCGCAGCTCAGGAAGATGTTCCTGTGGTGCCTGCACCGATTAGAGAGGAAGTTAATGATGATGATCAAGATACTTCAGATCAAGCTCCTACTGAACTTCGTAGGTCCACAAGGACACGTTCTGCACCAGAGTGGTACGGCAACCCTGTCTTGGAAATCATGTTGTTAGACAAAGGTTAACCTTCGAACTATGAAGAAGCGATGGAGGGCCCAGATTCCGACAAATGGCTGGAAGCCATGAAATCCGAGATAGGATCCATGTATGAAAACGAAGTATGGACTTTGACTGACTTGCCCGATGATCGGCGAGCCATAGAAAATAAATGGATCTTTAAGAAGAAGACAGACGCAGATGGTAATGTGACCATCTACAAGGCTCGACTTGTCGCTAAGGGTTATCGACAAGTTCAAGGGGTTGACTACGATGAGACTTTCTCACCCGTAGCGAAGCTGAAGTCCATCCGAATCTTGTTAGCAATTGCCGCATTCTATGATTATGAGATATGGCAAATGGACGTCAAAACGGCATTCCTTAACGGCTTTCTTAAGGAAGAATTGTATATGATGCAGCCGGAAGGTTTTGTCGATCCTAAGAATGCTATCAAGGTGTGCAAGCTCCAATGCTCAATCTATGGGCTGGTGCAAGCATCTTGGAGTTGGAACATTCGATTTGATGAGATGATCAAAGTGTTTGGGTTTACACAGACTTATGGAGAAGCCTGTGTTTACAAGAAAGTGAGTGGGAGCTCCGTAGCATTTCTCATATTATATGTGGATGACATACTATTGATGGGAAAGGATATAGAATTCTTGGAAAGCATAAAGGCCTACTTGAACAAGTGTTTTTCAATGAAGGACCTTGGAGAAGCTGCTTATATATTAGGCATCAAGATCTATAGAGATAGATTGAGACGCCTCATTGGTCTTTCACAAAGTACGTACCTTGACAAGATATTGAAGAAGTTCAATATGGATCAGTCCAAGAAGGGGTTCTTGCATGTATTGCAAGGTGTGCAATTGAGCACGGCTCAATGCCCGACCACGACAGAAGATTGAGAAAAGATGAGTGTCGTCCCCTATGCCTCGGCCATAGGGTCTATTATGTATGCCATGCTATGTACCAGACCTGATGTAAACCTTGTTGTAAGTTTGGTAGGAAGGTACCAAAGTAATCCCGGCATGGAACACTGGACAGCGGTCAAGAATATCCTAAAGTACCTGAAGAGGACTAAGGATATGTTTCTCGTTTATGGAGGTGACGAAGAGCTCGTCGTAAAGGGTCACGTCGATGCTAGCTTCGACACAGATCCGGATGACTCTAAGTCACATACCGGATACGTGTATATTTTGAATGGTGGGGCAGTAAGCTGGTGCAGTTGCAAGAAAAGCGTCGTGGCGTGATCTACATGTGAAGCGGAGTACATGGCAGCCTCGGAGGCAGCGCATGAAGCAATCTGGATGAAGGAGTTCATCACTGACCTAGGAGTCATACCCAACGCGTCGGGGCCGATGTATCTCTTCTATGACAACACTGGAGCTATTGCCCTTGCCAAGGTGCCCAGGTTTCACAAGAAGACCAGGCATATCAAACGTCGCTTCAACTCCATTTGTGAAAGTGTTCAAAATGGAGACATAGATATTTGTAAAGTGCATATGGACCTGAATGTAGCAGATCCATTGACTAAACCTCTCCCTAGAGCAAAACATGATCAACACCAGAACTATATGGGTGTTCGATTCATCACAATGTAACTAGACTAGTGACTCTAGTGCAAGTGGGAGACTGTTGGAAATATGCCCTAGAGGTAATAATAAAATGGTTATTATTATATTTCTTTGTTCATGATAATTGTCTATTGTTCATGCTATAATTGTGTTATCCGGAAATCATAGTACATGTGTGAATACATAGACCACAACATGTCCCTAGTGGGCCTCTAGTTGACTAGCTTGTTGATCAACAAATAGTCATGGTTTCCTGACTATGGACATTGGATGTCAGTGATAATGGGATCACATCATTAGGAGAATGATGTGATGGACAAGACCCAATCCCAAGCATAGCACAAAGATTGTGTAGTTCGTTTGCTAGAGCTTTTCCAAATGTCAAGTATCATTTCCTTAGACCATGAGATTGTGCAACTCCCGGATACCGTAGGAGTGCTTCGGGTGTGCCAAACGTCACAACGTAACTGGGTGACTATAAAGGTGCACTACGGGTATCTCCGAAAGTGTCTGTTGGGTTGGCATGAATCGAGACTGGGATTTGTCACTCCATATGACGGAGAGGTATCTCTGGGCCCACTCGGCAATGCATCATCATAATGAGCTCGATGTGACCAAGTGGTTGATCACGGGATCATGCATTATGGTACGAGTAAAGTGACTCGCCGGTAACGAGATTGAACAAGGTATTGGGATACCGACGATCGAATCTCGGGCAAGTAACGTACCGATTGACAAAGGGAATTGTATACGGGATTGATTGAATCCTCGACATCGTGGTTCATCCGATGAGATCATCGAGGAGCATGTGGGAGCCAACATGGGTATCCAGATCCCGCTGTTGGTTATTGACTGGAGAGTCGTCTCGGTCATGTCTGCATGTCTCCCGAACCCGTAGGGTCTACACACTTAAGGTTCGGTGACGCTAGGGTTGTAGAGATATTAGTATGCAGTAACCCGAAAGTTGTTCGGAGTCCCGGATGAGATCCCGGACGTCACGAGGAGTTCCGTAATGGTCCGGAGGTAAAGATTTATATATAGGAAGTCAAGTTTCGGCCACCGGGAAAGTTTCGGGGGTCACCGGTATTGTACTGGGACCACCGGAAGGGTCCCAGGGGTCCACCGGGTGGGGCCACCTATCCCGGAGGGCCCCATGGGCTAAAGTGGGAGGGGAACCAGCCCCTGGTGGGCTGGTGCGCCCCCCTTGGGCCCCCCCTTGCGCCTAGGGTTGGAAACCCTAGGGGTGGGGGCGCCCCACTTGGCTTGGGGGGCAAGGCACCCCCCTTGGCCGCCGCCCCCCTGGAGATTGCATCTCCTAGGGCCGCCCCCCCCAGGGGGCCTATGTATAGTGGGGGGAGGGAGGGAAGCCGCACCCTAGCCCCTGGCGCCTCCCTCTCCCTCCTGTAACACCTCTCCCTCTCGCTGAGCTTGGCGAAGCCCTGCCGAGATCCCCGCTGCATCCAACACCACTTGCTGGATCTCTGTTAACCTCTCCTTCCCCCTTGCTGGATCAAGAAGGAGGAGACGTCTTCCCCAACCGTACGTGTGTTGAACACGGAGGTGCCGTCCGTTCGGCACTTGGTCATCGGTGATTTGGCTCACGACGAGTACAACTCCATCAACCCCGTTCACTTGAACGCTTCCGCTCGCGATCTACAAGGGTATGTAGATGCACTCCTATCCCTCTTGTTGCTAGAGAACTCCATAGATTGATCTTGGTGATGCCTAGAAATTTTTTGATTTCTGCTACGTTCCCCAACATAATGAATCTATCAAATAAACTTTTTGCAACTTTCAAATTTCGAAATTTGTTCAGATTCATAATCAAATTTATTTTGATCATATCTTTTTATCCGTACCTCCATTTTCGATGAAACCAACGCCTAAGTCTTCGTAACGATCCCCTCTGTCTAGTAAACCAACTTAAACATGCTTTTGACAATTTAAAATTTGAGTTTAGTTCAGATTAGTATTCGATCTTGTTTCGTCTGTTTCTTGAGTTTCGTAACTCCGTATTAGTTGATTCTTTTTGCAAATTGAAGCTCTTGATCTAAACTTTCTGATAAGGCCAAATTCACCTAATTTTTGTACTATTAGAAATTGTTTCTGTTGCAAGAGTTAATTGCTTGTTTTTGAAGTTTTCCGAGATCGTTTCTTCGATTCTTTGCTTGATTGCTTATGTGTGGTTACTATCGCTTGCTCACGATAGATTGACCGGAGTGTGACGAGTAGAACTATCAGGCGTTATGAGTGCGAATTATCTTCATCAACTGTACAGGGCAAGTTCACACTTTGATCATATCCCTTTATTACCCAGTTTTATGCATTTGTTTCAACCCCAAAACATTGCATGAGTAGGTTTTATAACATGTGGGTATTGGGAAGTAGTTGATGAGGTAGGAACCTATTGTCTTTTATCAAACTCAGGGTATCATACGTTATGCTTATACTGTTTTTCTATGCTCGTAGACGTGGATTGGTATGAGAGATTCATGAAAATTGAGAGAGATATGATAATTAAGGGAAAGTTTTAAGGTGGCAACATTAACACACATCTGGGTGGAATGGTTGGGGCACCCTGGAGCACCAAGTGGTTTGCCCGGTCACCTAGAGAACCCAGTGCTTGCCCAAGGGAATCCCGGAGTACCCGTGTGATTACCCTATGGAATGCCACCCAGGCTCAAAGGGATCATAAGATTATTCATGCTAGAAACTTCCGTGTGCAACCACAAGCCATTATGGGCTCTGGCATAGTTGAGTAAGTTGTGTGACCTCTTTCAGTGGTAGGCTAGCAGATATAGGGGATGTAGGTGGTACTGTCTACCTAGAGTAAAGAGTTAATGCTTCTGAAACACTGTGTCTCGGTCATCCATTTCTCAAACATCATGTAGTGCAAGAAATCCAACGGAGGAGATCGAGTCTTGTGGGGAAAAGTGCACAAACCTCTGCAGAGTGTACAAACTAATCATGATTAGCCGTGTCCCCGGTTATGGACATCTTGAGTATCTGGTACTTGAATTATTGATTTGATCTCATCACTCTATTTAATGAAATTGTTGGGTTATAATTATTACTTTGGGATTGAGTTGGGGGAACCTTCTCAATATTGGTATAAACTTTGTAGTAAATAAAATTAATTCCTTTGTTGTAGGGAAAAATTAGCTTTATGAAAAAAAACTAAACTTAGAGCCTCCACCAGCCAAATATGCATGTAGTGATAGATATTGTTCATCATTATTCTACGGTGTGAATTTGCCAGTACATTCAATGTACTGACCAACATGGCTACAACGTCTCATGTTGCAGGAATCTTACGACGAGTAAGTGATAGGTTAGGGTTACGATTGTCTACACTCAACTTTACCGTTGGTATTGTTGGGAACTCCACAACCTTGATGTTACTTCCACTATATGGATTGAGGTAATAGTATTTACGTTAATTTATACATGTGATTTACCTCTGTTATAAATCCTCGAGTACTATGTGTGTCAGCATACCGATCCAGGGATGACACTTAAGCACAGAGACTTCGATCCATTTGGGTCGGGTCGCTACATCACTGCCGCCGCCGCCACGACGGAACCCGGGCGGGCTGCGATGGGAGTTGACCATGAGGACTTCCGCCGCAGGGTCGTTGCACCCGCACTCAGGAAGAGTGTCTGAGGAACCAGTCGACAGATCGAGTGGTTCGTAGAGAGATTCATCGGGCTCAATTGTCGCGACTTGAGGGGTGGTCGACTGGCGAGCAACCGCATGCTTCACCCATGGCTGGAGCCGCGATCGACCTGATCGTTTGCGACGGCGAACAATGGGGAGCGAGGATGTCATGGGAGCCGACCGATATTGGGTCGTCAGCTGCCGCAGAAGGACGCCACAAGCACTCGCAAGAAAGTGCGTCACCCCACGGACGGGAAGAGCCTCGACGTCGAGGGGGGCCTCTTGAAGCCAGGCGGAGTCGTTGGCGAGGAAAATGAGCGCTTGGAGGCGGACCTCGCGGCCCAGGGAAAAACGACCGCTGGAAACCATGTTGATGGAGATCAAAAAACTGCAACCTCACCGGAAGTCGCTAAGACGCCTGCCCCGTGGTGGGCGCCAACTATTGTGGGAATGAGTCTGACAACAAGAGTAGGGGGTACGTAGGAGGAGGAAGGATCTTAACTATGGTGAGGTTGTACACACGAGTTTACGAGTTCAGGCCCCTCTCGGAGGAGGTAATAGCCCTATGTCTCGGTGCCGCGGAGGCTGGTCGACTAGATATGTGTGCAAGTTACTGGGGGTGCGAACCCTTGTGCTAGAAGGGGGTGGCTTATATAGAGTGCGTCAGGCCCCTCCAGCCTCAGTTACACAGGGTTCAATGTGAGTTAAGACAAGGGCGTTACTGGTAACGCCTACTATTAATGGTCTTTATGACTATGGAGTGAATGCCTGACCGTTGCCATCCTGGGGTGATTGTAGGCCTCGTGTGCTCCGAGTGATTCTTTTATATGGTCGAGCGTTGTGATCAGGTCGAGTGGAATTGGGATATCCGAGTGGAATCTTCCGTCAAGTGGATTGCACTTTAGGGTAACTTCTGTAGAACTTTGTATGTCTTGGACTCTAGGGCAGTGTCCTTGGGTAGGGTGTCTAGGTCAGACCTATGACCTTACCCTAGGTACATGTCATCGTCATACCACCCGTTGTTTCCCTTCCTGCACTTCCAGCCGCTGGAAGATCCCTCATCTTTGTTCTTACGTGGGAAGAGTCTTTCCTTCAATGGTTGTTGGTGGAGGTGACATAGCCCGTCCTTGATCATTAGGATTCTACGGTACAACTTGTAGCTAACATACTCGTCTTTTGCTGCGTACTCAAGGTGTAGCGGGGAAAGCAGTTTCCACTCCCAGTACTGGTGCTTCTCCTTTGGGAATGATTTCTTCATGTTCTTGTAGGAGGGTTCGATGATGGCCGCTGCAAGGTCAGACATGGAGTCCCTTTCTCCACCACACTTGATACATAATTTCCTCTAGATGTCGATGTGGTGGTTGTCTGGAATTCTGATCCATGCACGGGCAAGCATGGTCTTGTCGCCCCTGGTGTCGACGCTAGTGAAAGTTACCGCTTTGCGTTGCAGGAAGTCAAGCAACGCCCGGGAGTGCTCAGACCTGCAGTAGTGGTATATGGACATGCTCGCGCATGGCAAGTTGCACAATGGCGATCCCTTGACGTCTGTAACTACTCTTACGTGTGTACTCGAGGTCGAGGCTGGCGAACTTGTTCTTCTCCTCCTTTACCTGTTCCTCATAATTTTTGATGATTCGCTCCATGGTCTTCAGGTCGTTGGTGTACACCACCTCCAGTACGGTTGTACCGTGGGCTGTGATGTGTTTGGTGTCTGTTTTTAGTTTCCCATCATCCATGGTTGCAGGTATGAGGTGGTGAATTGTTGCGGCCGACGAGAAATGTCCGAGGAAGAAGATGGAAATGGGATTCAGTAAATGAAAGGGATCTTTACTTTGTCGTGCAAAAAAGGTAACTGTCAAAGAGCCGTTGGTAGTCATCTGGCGGTTCCAGGGGGTAGATTTACGGAAACAGGCGTTTGTTGGATCAGTTTTTTTAAGATTTTCACTTATCTTGTTCAATGAAATGTTTATATTCGTCGTGTGGTGTCTGTGTGTTCCATGTGTGTATTCCATCTTGGCCTATGAAGTTAGTCGAGTAACGGTGGAACACTCAATAGAGTCATGGTCATGTCTCTGTTGTCGAAACGTTTTTTTCGGTCAACAACATTCCTTAGTCAATGAGGCACTATTGTTATGTTATTCGGTGCACAATTGTATGTTTAAAAAAGTTTGTGAAGTAAACATAGTGTGCACTTGAAAATGGAGTCCTGTTTGGTGTTTAATTAAGATATGTTTCACTAGATGGTTTGAATAACTTTGATAAGATGGTATTGCTATAGTTTTTGATGCAAAAACTGATTCTTGATTTGTTTGATTTTTTACTCAGAGTTTAACAGAAAATAATTTGTTTGTTTTTTGAATTTTGGAATTGTGAATATTTCAAAGGTTAACCAGCTACTTGAGGGTCCATAAGAACTACATTAGTTCCAAAAGATCATATTAGTTCCAAAAAATCATTCCGACGGTTCGAACGGCCACTTGAGGGTCCATAAGAGCTACATAGTTCCAAAATATCATTCTGATAGTTCAAGCAACCACTTGGTCCATAAGTGCTACATTACTACCATCCTAATAAGCAAACTTCTAGTAACCACTCATTTGCTCCTGAGAGGCATCATCATGAAACGACCACCGAACATTCTAGGAGATGCACCGTTTCTTCCATTTTAAGTGCTGGTTCCAACGGGATCTACGGAATGCGCTGAATGATAATGGACAAAGAACGATCATGGTTCTCTTTGAAAGTGGTTAGAACAATGTTCTCTTCAACAAAGGATGCAGCTGATATGAAGTCTCTGAAAGAAGACTTTTCAATTACCATCCTGCTGTCTTTTTTGCAGATGTAGTATGGCAAAGGAGTGATGACATGGGTAGGTTCATTAGGAGATTCAAGGGTCACCCTACCATTGGTTGGCACGTCCACCCATCTCTTTGAAGGAAATATGCCCTAGAGGCAATAATAAAGTTGTTATTTATATTTCCTTATATCATGATAAAGGTTTATTATTCATGCTAGAATTGTATTAACCGGAAACTTAGTACATATGTGAATACATAGACAAAACAAAGTGTCCCTAGTATGCCTCTACTTGACAAGCTCGTTAATCAAAGATGGTTATTTTTCCTAACCATAGACATGTGTTGTCATTTGATGAACAAAATCACATCATTAGGATAATGATGTGATGGACAAGCCCATCCGTTAGCTTAGCATTATGATCGTTACAATTTCATTGCTAGTGCTTTCTTCATGACTTATACATGTTCCTCAGACTATGAGATTATGCAACTCCCGAATACCGGTGGAACACCTTGTGTACTATCAAACGACACAACATAATTGGGGGATTATAAAGATGCTCTACAGGTGTCTCCGAAGCTGTTTGTTGGGTTCGCATAGATCGAGATTAGGATTTGTCACTCCATGTTTCGGAGAGGTATCTCTGGGCCCTCTTGATAATGCTCATCACTATAAGCCTTGCAAGCAATGTGAATAATGAGTTAGTTACGGGATGAAGCATTACAGAATGAGTAAAGAAACTTGCCGGTAATGAGATTGAACTAGGTATGGTGATACCGACGATCGAATCTCGAGCAAGTAACATACCGATGATAAAGGGAACAATGTACGTTGTTATGCGGTTTGACCGATAAAGATCTTCATAGAATATGTAGGAGCCAATATGAGTATGCAGGTTCCGCTATTGTTTATTGATTGGAGATGTGTCTCGATCATGTCTACATAGTTCTCGAACCCGTAGGGTCCGCACGCTTAACGTTTGATGACGATTTGTATTATGAGTTATGTGTTTTTGATGACCGAAGTTTGTTCGGAGTCCCGGATGAGATCACGGACATGAGGAGTCTCAAAATGGTCAAGACATAAATATTGATATATTGGAAGGCTATGTTCGAACACCGGAAAGGTTTTGGAAAGGTTCGGTCATTTTTTGGAGTACCGGGAGGTTATCGGAACCCCCGGGGGATTAATGGGCCTTTGTGAAAGAGAGGAGGCAGCGGCCAGGAGGAGGCATGCTCCCCCCTAGCCCAAACCGAATTGGACTAGAGGAGGGGGCGCGGGCCCCCTATCCTCTTTCTCCTCCACCTCTTTCCCTCTCTCCCCCTCTTGGAAAAAGGAAGGGGACTTCAACTAGGATTGGGAATCCGAGTTGGACTCCCCCTATAGGCGCACCCTCCTTGGCCGGTGTCGTGGAATTGTCACGGCAGATGTCCTCTTGCAAGGACATAGTCGTGGAGCCATCGCAACTAGGAAACTTAAAGGGGTTAATCGGGACAAAGGACACGAGAGAGTTATACTAGTTCAGCCTCTTATGGTGAAGGAAGGCCTACGTCTAGTTCGGTTTGGTATTGATGAGGTTTCGATGACCAGGGAGCGAGATACGCTATGCCCGGCTTTCGATGATTTGTTTCTTGCCCTAAGCCGCCAGCGGGTCGTCCCCTTATATACACGAGTTGATGCCCTGCGGCCTATAGAGTCCCGGCCGGCTCATAGACAATGTCCGGCTCGGTGAGTAGTTAATTCTACCTTACAATACAAGTCATACCATCATGGCGGTTTATCACTATGGGCCTTAAGTCGCCTGTGGGCTTTAGACCCTATATTGAACCGCCATCTTCATGCTTGGTCTTGGGATTCTTCTGATGAATACTCTTTGCGTAACCCGGCCCCTCCTGGGCGGCTTACACAAATAGTTATATCCCCAACATTAGGCACCAGATTGATTTGAACTGGTTCATGTCAATCTTAAAACATCTTAAAAAGTAAGTCTTCAGTCTTCTGCCTGTGCAAAGATTTTAATCCTCCATGACGTCATCTTCTGGATCTGTGTTAACCCGCCGTGACGTCATCTTCAATTAAATTCATATTTTACTCTGTCGTATCCTCCAACGGATCTTTGCCTTTACTGACCCTTCCGAAAACCGAGGTGTCGGGGCAACTGGATAATGATGTTTGGTCTCCTCGTTTCTCGCGCCGTCTCAATCGGGCCCAATTCCGTGTCAAATATTTGCAACTTTCAAGTCTTCTGCGAGGTCTACCTTGGAGGAGAGCCCAGCCTAATTTTGTTCAGGGAATTGTTCTATTTAAACCGGCAGAACGAACGTGCCAACGGGCCCAGTCTGGAACTCGGGGGCATCTCGATTCAGCGGCAGATAGATTATCTTTTCCCTTATGCTGAACTGTCGAGTCATCCAAAGGATTGGAACCATACGTGGTTCTATTGCCAGGACACTTCTCCGGCTGGTGAAAACCCACTGCCCGGCTTTCGCGCCTTGCGCCTTGAATCCAACCACCCGCTGCCGGACAAGTTGACTGCTGTTGAACGTCTGCCACTCACCCGTACTATTAAGAAAATCAAAGCTCTTTTGGGGAACGGCTTAGATGGCGTCGACCTGGTCCCAGTCTGGGTTGCTTGGCGAGTGATTCCGTTAAGCCGTCGCCCTGGCTTAATGTGTACTTACTCACACGAGAAGGATGACCCCCTTCGTCATAGCCCTGACAACTTACCAGATGATGTGGTGGAGGCTACGACCCAGACTTTGTTGAAAGAGGGCACAGTGACTAATAATGCCTTTGGCTTACTTCCCTTCTGCAAGAAGAACCCGGCCCCTGCAGTGAGTCCTCAACCTTAGTAAATACTCTTTACTGTGTTACACTTCGATTTTACTCATGACCCTTTATCATTTTTCACAGGCCAATGACAACTTCTGGAAGGTCAAGTATGACCATGAGGCAGCCAAACAAGCCAGAGCGGCCAAGAGAGCTGAAAGAAAAGCCGCCAAGATTGGAACTTCAAAGAAGAGGAAGCCAAGCGCCTCAGAGATGTTCAAACTTGATGACTCTGATGACGATGAAGAAGAGGTAACTTTTAACTTCCCTGGCTCTTTTATCATCACCTTACTGACATTACTTCCTTTTCAGGAAGACATGGGAAACAACCAGCCCGTTGAGGAAGAGGTAACTATAATCTCCTCCGACTCCGAGCCTTTGCCGCGGCAGAAAACTCGAAGAGTGACCCGGAAAGTAAGATTTTCACATTCTTTGGCTTACCAAGATCCTCAATTTATTTTGAAGCGACAGCTTTATGAAAGCCGGAGGCAGACCCGGACCAGCAAGGATGCAGAGCTCTCCTCCAGCTTACCTGACGTAACCAGGAAGCGTCGGAATGAGGTTATCTCCGACTTACGTTCTGTTTCACCATTCGCGGGTTTAATTCGCCAACCTCTCAATTCTTCTGACTCCAATTATTAGCATACCTCTCCTTCCTCTGGCGAGTCTATGCAATCCAACATGCTGGCTTTCAAAACCGCCCCCGGGTAATGTAAATTTGTTTACCTTATGCTTTATCTTACTCATGCTTTGTACTCATCCTTCTGCCTTGTCCACAGTGTGCAAGTGAAGCCCAGGAAGAAAGCAAAGAAGGATAAGCCGGCCCAGGACCCTGTTGTAACAGAGCCGACGCTTGGAACGGCTGCTCCTGATGCCTCTGCTCACGAGCCGCCGCCTCAACCGTCTCATGATGTTCCTGTAACTTTTTCTGACCCGCCTGCTGAGCAAGCCATCAATGATTCTGATAACCCGGAGGCTCCTAGCCCCGCCAAGGCAGATGATTCGGAAGTTGAAATTCTCAAGACTCAATTCATTGAGCCGGCACAGCCCACTGTACTCGCCAAGTGTTCTGCTAAGGAGGAATTATTAGAACGCCGAAAGGCCAAGCTGGACGTCGCTGACTACACTCATTTGAGTATTGGAGAGATCATTTCCGGCTATATCAATCAAGTACATAGCAGCCGTGACCTGGAAATTGACATGGTGAAGCAGATACATCAAAAATCTAAGGTATGACTTATGCTACTTTTTCTTAATCATACTTACTGTACCAGCCCCCAAGTCTATTGCTTATGAATAAATATGTTGTAGACTTAGAAAACTGCCTAGCACTGCTTGTTCGGCTTTGGAAAGAAAATATTTAACCCGGCTGTAGCATAATGCCTTGAACTTGCGATACACATTAGCCCCCAAGTGTCAAGTATCTTTGCTTGCAAAGTGCTTGGGACTTAATGTTATTTTACCATGATCCTGACTATAACCCGGCATCAATGCAGGCCACCATAAGTCAATTTGAGTCAGAGATTGCTGACCTGAAGAGCCGCCTGGCAGCCCAGGACCTTGAAATTCAAAAGGCCAACTCCAAGTTTGAATTCAGCGTCTCTGAACAAGAGAAGTTGAAGAAGAACTTTGAGGCGGAGAAGAAAACCTGGGCTGATGAAAAGGCCTCACTGGTGACCCGGGCCAAGACAGCAGAAGCATCACTTGCGGAAGCAAAAACCGAGCTGTCTGGCTTAAAGCGCCAGATATCTCAAATGGTCTCAGCTATCTTCGGTAAGTGATGATATATAAACCTTAAGTACTGCAAGCCTTCCTTTGATGAGCACTTTAATTATCCGGCTCACCTTATGTTTAATAATGTAGGCCCCAGGAGCCCAAACCTCAACCAGAACATGTTGATCAAGCTAAAGGCAGTGTATACTCTGGTGGAACAGCTCTACACTAGATCACAATGTGCTCTGGCCGTTGTGGCTTTATCTAATGACGTTCCTCATCTCCTGCAAGATGTGCTGTAGCGGCTTGCTGTGCTCCCTCAGCTGGTTCAAGAACTAAGGTGGGCATCTGCAAGAGCCGGAGCTATAGCTGCGTTGAGCCGAGCTAAAGCATGGATTCTAGAACTAGACCCGGCCGAACACACTCTTGGATATCCGAGTCTGAAGGAGGATGGAACCTTGTTTGATGAAGCATACTTCACCGCCTGTGTGAAAGACATACGCCCTGTGGCTACTCTCATTGGGAACGACACTGATCTTACCAAGTATCAGCCGGGTTATGACAGCGAGAACTGGAGGATTCCAACACCTCATTATGATGAAGTCAGCCTGATCCCTCCAACTCGTAAGCATACCTTTGCCCCTGAAGTCGACCCAACCGGTTTAATAGATGATGAAGCTGAGTTTGAAGCCTTGAGTAGCATTGACTGGGCCTCATCAACCATCCAGGACAGGGCAGCCGACGGAGAGGCGGAGAAGGATAACCTGGAATCTTCAAGCCAACCAAAGGAGTAAAGACGCCAGGCGTCCTATGTTTATGTCTTTGTGAAAACAATGCCTCACTATTCAGACTCGGGGAGTCTTGTAATAGGGTAGAAAAACTCTCGATTTTTGTCATGCCTTCGTGCATTTTTATGGCGCTCAATACTTCCTTAAGCCGCCATCGTTATATACTTCCAGCTTTTGTTGATCTTCTAGTTCCTTTATGTTAAACAAAAAGTTGCTTCCTTATCCTGCATATGAGACAAACAAAAATCCTTTGGCGACTTATCGCATCGGGGGTCACATAAGGTATTGATAACCCGGAGTGTATACCAAACAATCTTAGGAAGGCCGACTTATGATTAGACCTATTAGACATAATCATAATAGCATACATGTGATTCTTGCGGTTATTTCACCGGCTTGTATGACCCGACCCATGAGGGTAAGTTTAACTCCTGAAAGTTGGCATATAAAAGTTCACCTGGCACTTAACAACCCGAGGCAACCAATATTAAACCGGTGGAACGAAGTCCACTCCATAGTACTTTCAAGAGGGTCTCGAGATAGTCAAACACTTACAAAGTATGATGAATAATAAACAAAATTTAAAGGCCTCTGATTCGAATACGATCAGTGAACCGTTCCAAAGGGGTTAAGCTAAGATTCGGATACGATCATATAGCCCCTAGTGGCTTTGGCGATGCCGATCAAGTGGGTATCGACAGCTATGTTCTCTTTGGTTCGAATACGACCTATGTTTGAACAGGAAGCCCCCAAGTGACCATAAGAGTTGTTTAATGATGCTAATTCGAATACGATCCACGTCAGACCCAAAGGGGTTAAGCTATGATTCAAATATGATCAAGAAGCCCCCAAGTGGGTTTGGTAGTATGCCGATCAAGTGGGTATCGAAAGCTATGTTCTCTTTGGTTCGAATACGACCTATGGTTGAACAGGAAGCCCCCAAGTGATCATGGCTAGATTCAGATATGATCATAAGCTGGACCAAAGGGAAAGCCGGATTCAGATATGATCTGCTCCCTGTTGGTTGTTTCCACCACATGATAAAGAAGATATGTAAACCTTTGAGGGTGAAAAGGACAGAGGTCCTGCTTTATTACTTTATATAATATATAATATATACATCTTGAGAGCCGGTGGCTCAAGTATAGTAAGGCCGAAGATGAGCGATGTTCCATGGCCGGCGGGTCTCCTCCTCCGACTTACGTGAGTCTTTGTGCTCTCGAACATCGATGAGGTAATATGACCCATTGTTCAGGTTTTTGCTAACCACGAAGGGTCCTTCCCAAGGAGGGGATAGCTTGTGCATATCAGATTGATCCTGGATGAGCTGGAGCACTAAGTCACCTTCTTGAAAGGTTCTGGACCTAACCCGGCGGCTGTGGTAGCGGCGCAGGTCTTGCTGGTAAATTGCTGAGCAGGCTATGGCCAAGTCTCGCTCTTCGTCCAACAAGTCAAGTGCATCTTGACGAGCTTTTTCATTGTCAGCCTCAACGTAAGCCGCCACGCGGGGCGAGTCATGACGGATGTCACTTGGCAGGACCGCCTCTGCTCCGTACACCATGAAGAAATGTGTGTAACCCGTAAATCTGTTAGGTGTAGTGTTGATGCTCCAAAGTACACAGGGTAACTCCTCCACCCAACAACCCGGCGTCCGATGTAAGGGGACCAAGAGCCGGGGTTTAATGCCCTTCAAGATCTCCTAATTTTCTCTTTCTGCTTGACCATTGGATTGAGGATGAGCAACTGCCGAAACATCAAGCCGGATATGTTCTCGTTGACAAAACTATTCCATGGCACCTTTGGAGAGATTGGTACTGAGGGAGTCCTGGATTAGGGGGTGTCCGGGAAGCCGGACTATGACCTTTGGCCAGACTCTTGGTCTATGAAGATACAAGATTGAAGACTTCGTCCCGTGTCCGGATGGGACTTTCCTTGGCGTGGAAGGCAAGCTTGGCAATACGGATATGTAGATCTCCTCCCATTGTAACCGGCTCTGTGTAACCCTAGCCCCCTCCGGTGTCTATATAAACCGGAGGGTTTAGTCCGTAGGACAACAACAATCATACCATAGGCTAGCTTCTAGGGTTTAGCCTCTCTGATCTTATGGTAGATCTACTCTTGTACTACCCATATCATCAATATTAATCAAGCAGGAGTAGGGTTTTACCTCCATCGAGAGGGCCCGAACCTGGGTAAAAACATCGTGTCCCTTGTCTCATGTTACCATCCGCCTAGACGCATAGTTCGGGACCCCCTACCCAATATCCGCCGGTTTTGACACCGACATTGGTGCTTTCATTGAGAGTTCCTCTGTGTCGTCATCATCAGGCTTGATGGCTCCTTCGATCATCGTTAGCGATGCAGTCCAGGGTGAGACTTTTCTCCCCGGACAGATTTTTGTATTCGGTGGCTTTGCACTGCGGGCCAATTCGCTTGGCCATCTAGAGCATATTGAAAGCTGCACCCCTGGCCATCAGGTCAGGTTTGGAAGCTTAAACCACATGACCAATATCCGTGGAGACTTGATCTTCGACGGATTCGAGCCCCTGCCGAGTGCGTCACACTATCACGATGGGCATGATTTAGCTCTGCCACTGAACAGTGTCTTGGAGGCCGCACCCGCATCCGCTCCGACCCTTTATTCGGACCCAACTGCGCAGACCGAGGGCGGGTGGTTATACCCCGCCACGGAGGCTGCAGCCTCTACAGCGATCGAGCCTAACACCAACCTTATCCTTCGCGAGGCTCGTGACTCCACACTACTGGATTCTCCTCCGAACTCTGAACCATCCGCGCCCCTGCCAATCAAATCCAATTGGGCGCCGATCATGGAGTTGACTGCCACAGATATCTTTCAGCACTCGCCCTTCAGCGACATACTGAATTCACTAAGGGCTCTCTCTTTGTCAGGAGAGTCCTGGCCGGATTATGACCGGCAGGATTGGGATGCGGACGACAAAGAAATTCGATGCCCACCCACCACCCACTTCATAGCCTCTGTCGATGACTTGACCGACATGCTTGACTTCGACTCCGAAGACATCGACGGTATGGACGACGATATAGGAGACGAACAGGAACCAGCGCCCATAGGGCACTGGACAGCCACCTCATCCTACAATGTATACATGGTGGACACACCCAAAGGAAACGACGACGAGGAATGGGAGGACGCAACGAAGGATCGTTCCTTCGAAAAGCAGTCAAAGCAGCGGTGTAAGCGCCGCTCCAAACCCCGCCTCGATAGAGATGGCGGTCCTACAGACCCAGCCACAGAGTAGGGCGAGCCGGCGGACGATGAACATGGCTTCGAGCAACCGTCCGAACAAGGCAACTTGGATAACCAAACCGAACAACCTTTCCCCGGCGAAGATAACAGTCCGGACGACCTCACGCCGGACAAGTTCCTAGAGCAGAAGAACCTCCACAAAAGGCTCGTCGCCACTGCGCGTAGCCTGAAAAAGCAGAAGCGGAAGCTCAAAACTGCGGAAGATGCACTCAGAATCAGATGGAACAAAGTAGTCAACACCGCAGACAAATATGGCGGCAGTCGCCACACAAAGAGCTACCCGAAGCGAAAGATACTGCCCGAATTTGATGAGGAGGCCTTAGAGCCCCCGCAATCAAAAAACAAAGAAGCCATCCGGTCGGATAGACGACCTCATGGCCAACATAGAGTGGCAAACGGCGCCGCACACAAGCCAGCACGCGATCCACACGAGGATTCGCATCAAAAAGATGGCCCGGCCAGATCTATCTACGGGCCAAAAAAGCAAGCTCTAGCAAGCAATGCAACGCAACAAATATCCGAACACCACGGCACACCCAAATACAGGGGTGCTGCACACCCCCTATGTTTCACCGATGAGGTGCTGGACCATGAATTTTCAGCGGGATTCAAACCCGTAAACATAGAGGCATACGACGGAACGACAGACCCTGGTGTCTGGATTGAGGACTACATCCTCCATATCCATATGGCCAAAGGAGACGACCTCCACGCCATAAAGTACCTACCCCTCAAGCTCAAAGGGCCAGCCCGGCATTGGCTTAAAGGCCTTCCTGAAAACACCATTGGAAGTTGGGAAGAGCTCGAGGACGCTTTTCGGCAAATTTTCAAGGGACATATGTCCGACCACCGGATGCAGATGATTTAAGTCATATAACTCAACAACCCGGAGAGTCAGCCCGGAAGCTCTGGAACAAATTTCTTACTAAAAAGGACCAGATAGTTGACTGTCCGGACACCGAAGCCTTAGCAGCTTTCAAACATAGCGTTCGAGACAAATGGCTCGCCAAACACCTCGGCTAAGAAAAGCCCAGAACAATGGCCGCATTAACAAGCCTCATGACCCGCTTTTGCGCGGGAGAGGACAGCTGGTTGGCAAGATGCAGCACCAGCGACCCAAGTACATCCGAAGTCAGGGATGGAAACGGGAAGCCACGACGCAGCAAAGACCAGCGCCAGAATAAGGGAAACAGCCCGAAGAGCACGGCAGTTAACGCCGGATTCAAAAGCTCTCGGCAAGGTCAGCAAAAGCTGCCCCTCAAGGATAACAGGGACGAACTGTCTAACCTAAACAAAATCCTAGACAAGATATGTCAAATCCAGAGCACCCCCGGGAAGCCTGCAAATCATAGCCACAGAGAATGTTGGGTCTTCAAGCAATCCGGCAAACTCAACGCCGAACACAAGGAGCTGGATACACCAAGTGAGGACGATGATGAACCCCACAAACAAAGCACGGGGGAACAAAAGAAATTCCCACAAGAAGTCAAAACAGTAAACGTACTACACGTGACAAAAGGGAGAAACAAAGTGGCGCCCACAGAGATACGCGCCATGCGGCCTATCACAAAGGAGTCTCACCACTGGTTGTCAAAACTGATCACCTTCGACCATCAGGATTACTCCGGAAGTATCCGGCACGCCGGTTGGGCTGCCTTGGTGTTAGACCCGATAATTGATGGATTCCACTTTACACGAGTCCTGATGGACGGCGGCAGTAGTCTAAACCTGATATATCAGGATACAGTCCACAAAATGGGGATGGACCCAACAAAAATTAGCCATAGCAACACTTCCTTTAAAGGAGTAACACCAGGCCCAGAAGCCCATTGCACGGGCTCCCTCCTACTAGAAGTTATGTTCGGCTCCCCCGACAACTTCCGTAGCGAAAAGCTAACCTTCCACATCGCCCCGTTTCAAAGTGGCTATCAAGCACTACTGGGAGGCGAAGCTTTCGCCCGCTTTAACGCCATACCGCATTATGCGTCTCTCATGCTTAAGATGCCCGGTCCAAAAGGCATCATGTCATTAAAGGGAAATATCGAGCGCTCCTCGCGCGCGGAAGACTGCGCGGCTGCCTTGGCAGCCATACACTAAAACGGCTTCACCAACCAAAGCACCTAACAGGTCGTCAAGACCACGGACATGGCTAGACGAGTCCGGCGTAAACCTATAATTGATAAAGGTTTAACAGCCGTATACCCCTATACAAGGGGCTCCGCGCATGTAAAACAAGCGACAATAAGGCTCAATTTTACCCACCTTGAATTATACTTTGTTTATTTATTATAACATACATTTCGCACGACTATTTTTTCAACTAAGTTCCTCTCTTTTACAGATGAACACCGTGCTACACCCGTCCAGGACACGACACAACGGAGACACAGGCGCAGACGTGCAGCAGGGACCCGTTCGAAGGATTCTTTTTAGATTAAGACCCTGCGTAAACCTTTTTTACTGTCTCTTGTTGATACACATCCCCCGGATTCTCAGTATAACCGAGAGGGAGGCTGGCGTCTTGGCATGTGGCCACGTTAGACTTCTGCACGTACCTGGACACCAAGGGCTTATTACAAAGGGCACTGTTCAGCCCGTTTTCATAAAGACCGAATACCTTAGGGAGTGTTCAGCGTCGCGAGTTTGGCCTTATATGCATCAGCTCCGAATCATGTCTTTGGTCAAATGTTGGGTTTGCCCGGCTCCTGTGTTTTGCTGCCTTACGTTCCGCTCTATCGGCTAAGGCGGCACCAGGAGAACTACTGTGATTGTGCCCCGGTTCAGCTAGGCAAGCACCTCAGTAGAGAAAACAGAAAACTAACTATCATGATATAGCGTGAGACTGGTTAACCACTCGATGACCTATCAGAATCTTCGGGATTCCTCCGCATTAACGAAGGGTCGTTTCCCGGCCAGGCACACACCCGCCCCGAATTCAGGCGAGCGCGGTGCCACCAGGGGCTATATAGTAGCCCCACTATCAAACTCCTATGGCTAAGTGAAAGTGATAAAGCATCATAGTCCGATTGCCTAGTTCGCTGCGCTATCACCTCCTTCATGGACCAAGACGTTGGATCAAGTGTGAAAATGCGCCTTCTGCGAACACCGCCGCATTATATGCGTGGGGGCTGAAGCCGGCGACTGCCATCTTTCAGATTATATACATATATACATTAACGGCCGCACATGAGGTATTATAATTCTTGCAAGCACAAGTATAAAAAGCTTCTACATTTCATCAAAATATTGTTTTAAACAAGAATACATGTTATTCAAACATCATATCCTTCAAGCACTGCGTCTCTATTAAATGAGCGCCCTCCAGAACTTCTTGAAAGTAGTGTTCGGCAGGTACTCGGCTTCCGTCCAAATCTTAGGATGCAACGGCGGTGGCCTCCATCTCTGCCCAATATGTCTTGACACGGGCAAGGGCCATCCGCGCACCCTCCATGCATGCTGACCTCTTCATCGCATTGATATACGGCACTGCACCAAGGAACTGCTGCACCAAGCTAAAATAACTGTTCGACTTTGGCCTTTCCGGCCACAGATGATCCACGACATACTTCATGACAAGTCCGAACAACCTATTCAGCTCGGCCCATTCGGCCAAACGATCGGTCAATGGAAGCGGACGCTCTAGATTGTTGAACTGCAACCAGAAGAGCTTTTCCACTTCGCGATCTTTCTTATCTCGGAAGTGTTCGGCCGCATCAGCGACACTCGCCGCTAAATCCAGATATGCGTCTGCCGAACTCCACATCCGGTCCAATAGAGCATATTTAGGATCTCCAAACTTCATCCGCAGCATAAAGGGCTTCCCAGCAGCGATACCTCCGGCCTGACGTAGCTCCTCCTTCATCGCTCTCATCGCAGAACGAGCATCCTTGGCTACTGTAGTGGCCTTCTCCAGGTCTGTCCGCTCCGCCCGATCTTATTTTTCAAGAAGCTTGCAGCGGTCAGCAGCGTTCTTTAACTTCACAGCCATCTCGGCCATTTCCTTCTTGCTTTGGCAGTGAGCAGCATGTTCGGCTTTCAGCTCCTCAACCGCCTTTAGGGCAGCCGCATCGCTTTTTCTGGCTTGCTCCTTGGCTCGGGCAAGCTCTGCCCGAAGGTCCTCCACGGCGGCAGCCCCATCTGCATTAAGCGCACACGTTGTGAGATACTGGCATCAAGCTCCTCTTACCAGGTGACTCCGGAGAAATTACATACCTTGTGCCTCGCCAAGCCGCTTGTTGACAAGCGCGATGTCAGCATCTGCCACGTCAAGTTGCCGTTGTAGCTCGGCAAATTCATCAGTCCGGCTGGCCACCGGACACTTCGCCACCTACATAGGAAGGCGGCAAAATTATACCTGGGACTATGATCCTATGTGTGCCGTCGCCTTCGACAGCACACAGAGTCTCAGGGGCTACTATCTACACATGGCGCATCTTAAAATATGCGGAACTGGCAACAGGTACATCATTTCGCGTACCTCAAAACCTGTCAGTAAACTCCTGACAGCTTCATGCAACCCGCTCTCCGCGGACGAAATCCTTTCAATTATCGTACCCATCAACGTATGGTGCTCCTCTGAGATAGACGCTCGCCCTAGCAGATCCTTCAGTACCTCCGACCGTGCACCAGGCGGTGCCGGACTCGTTCGATTGCTTTTTTCGAAGGCCGGACACGGAGGGCTTCGGGGGGCCATATGACTGCCTTCCGGCCCTGCCAGATTAGGAGAAACCCTCCGCGACGATACCTCGGGGTCGCCCGCCTCGTAAGGCGGTACGGCAGGGGGAGGCGTTCTGCTCTCCATCATCTCCGGAAGAAGATCCCCTGAAGACGAGCTCTGCTGAGAAGGGCTAAGATCCGAACTACAAGGTAAATTTTCGGTTATTTTCCTCAGAAATAAAGAAAGGATTTCTCTCATTTTTTTAAACACCCTTTTGACTTATGGCTCGGTGGAGGGCTGATCCCCTTGAGGGCATAGTATGGCCGAGGTATCCCCCGACACAGGACTCTTAGGCGAAGACTTCTTCCCCCGCTTTGAGATCACGGTCTCCGGTCTTCAGAGGCGGTCCTCTTCTTCCCCTGAGGAGAGGAATATTCGATTCCTCCTTTCCAGACAGCCTCCTTCGCGGAGGCCGTAGCTTCCTTGTTCCCCCCTTCGTTTTCTTCCGAAGGTGCGATCTCCAGCATCCTGGTTAACACGGGATTTGGCGAGGTCTCGGGAAGGGGGGCCGGACACCTGATTAACTTCGCCTTCGCTATCCACTCATGTTTCGAGAACAGCTCTTTTAAGGGCGATCTTGTGGTAAATGAACGGATGGCGTGTCCGGGCACAAGGCTACTTACTTGAGTATCCGGACGATTGCAGCTCAGACCTGCGTCCTCAGTAGAGTCCGGACACACTACTTGTGGTCCGAAGAACAATTTGTACATCTCCACGGGCATCATGCCAAGAAAATGTTGGAGAGCTCGTGGTCCCTCCGGATTGAACTCCCACAGGCGGAGGGGCGACGTTTGGAGGGCAGAACTCGGCGAATTAACATAACCTGTGCCACCACGACTAGACTGATGTCTCTTTCCAGGGGATCTCGGATGCGGCTCTGCAACAGGGGCACGTCATTTGATGGCCCCCAGTCCAGCCCCTTATTGACCCATGACGCTAGTCGGGGCGGGCGACCCAAGCGGAAAGCAGGAGGCGCCACCCTCTTGGTACCCCTGGGAGCTGTGATATAAAACCACTCTTGTTGCCATAAGCTGGACTCCTCTTGAAAAGAGCCCTCGGGCCATGGAGCATCAGCATTCTTGCTTATTACAGCGCCTCCGCACTCTGCGTGCTGTCCCTCGATCATCTTCGGCTCTACTTTAAAGGTCTTGAGCCACAGTCCGAAGTGAGGGGTAATACGGAGGAAGGCTTCGCACACGACGATGAACGATGAGATGTGGAGGATAGACTTCGGAGCTAAGTCATGGAATTCCAGCCCATAATAGAACATGAGCCCCCTCACGAAGGGATCCGGCGCGAAGCCTAGCCCTCGGAGGAAGTGAGACACGAACACCATGCTCTCACCGGGCTTGGGAGTGGGAATAACCTGCCCTTGAGCAGGCAGCCTATGCGAGATTTCGCTGGTCAAATACCTGGCCTCTCTCAACTTTAGTACGTCTTCCTCCATGATGGAGGAAGGCATCCATCGGCCTCGAAGGTCGAAGCCGGACATCATCGAAGGTCTGAAGCGCCTAAATCTGGAGCCCTGGGTGTTGGAACTCGAGGTGAGAGGCGGATTCGATTGAGATCGAAAGAAAGGAGTAAAGCCTTGGTCTCTTTATAAGAGGATGAATACCAAGAGCCCTCCCCGTGACCGTCTGGGACTTACCTTTGATCGGGGGGATATACCAACGGACACGACTGGGTTACCCATGTCCGTAATGATGAGGATCCCGTAAATAAAGGGGACACGATCTCTGCTTCGACAAGACGTGCCAAGGAAACCGCCTCGCGAAACGCGCTGAGGTGGGACAGTAAAAACGATTCGAATGAAGGCTTGGCTGTGGTGTGATGTCACTCTACAGAATACGTCAGCAGATTAGATTTGTGTAAATATTATTCTCTCTATGGTAGTATGTGGAACTTATTTTGCAGAGTCGGACACGATCCTCGTGTTCAAAATCTTCTATGAAGTATTCGGAGGAGGAACCCACCTTGCAATGCCGAAGACAATCTGCGCGCCGGACTCGTCGTCATTGAAGCCTGGTTCAGGGGCTACTGAGGGAGTCCTGGATTAGGGGGTGTCCGGGCAGCCGGACTATGACCTTTGGCCGGACTCTTGGACTATGAAGATACAAGATTGAAGACTTCGTCCCGTGTCCGGATGGGACTTTCCTTGGCGTGGAAGGCAAGCTTGGCAATACGGATATGTAGATCTCCTCCCATTGTAACCGACTCTGTGTAACCCTAGCCCCCTCCGATGTCTATATAAACCAGAGGGTTTAGTCCGTAGGACAACAACAATCATACCATAGGCTAGCTTCTAGGGTTTAGCCTCTCTGATCTCATGGTAGATCTACTCTTGTACTACCCATATCATCAATATTAATCAGGCAGGAGTAGGGTTTTACCTCCATCGAGAGGGCCCGAACCTGGGTAAAAACATCGTGTCCCTTATCTCCTGTTACCATCCGCCTAGACGCACAGTTCGGGGCCCCCTACCCGAGATCCGCCGGTTTTGACACCGACGGGTACCATTATCAGTTATGATGCTGTGTGGAAAACCAAAACAAAAGATCACCTTTTCCATGAACTGACCCGCCGTGGCTGCATCACACTTACTGATCGGCTCTGCCTCAACCCACTTTGTGAACTTATCCACTGCCACCAGGAGGTGTGTCTTTTTGTCTTTAGACCTTTTGAAAGGTCCAACCATATCAAGCCCCCAGACTGCAAACGGCCAAGTAATTGGAATCATCCTCAACTCTTGAGCCGGCACATGAGCTCGCCGTGAGAATTTTTGACATCCATCACATTTGCTGACTAGATCCTCCGCATCAGCATGAGCCGTCAGCCAATAGAAACCATGACGGAAAGCTTTGGCGACAAGAGATTTTGAGCCGGCATGATGACCACAATCTCCTTCATGGATCTCATGAAGTATCTCCTGACCCTTCGCAGGCGACACACAACGTTGAAACGCCCCAGTGACACTACGGTGATGTAACTCGCCATGAACAATCGTCATAGATTTGGACCGCCTGATGATTTTTCTCGCCAAGGTCTCATCCTTAGGTAACTCTCCTCGGGTCATGTAAGCCAAATAAGGCACTGTCCAATCTGGGATGACGTGGAGAGCCGCTACTAGCTGTGCCTCCGGGTCTGGCACTGCTAAGTCTTCTTCTATGGGCAACTTGACAGAAGGATTATGCAAGACATCGAGAAAGGTGTTAGGCGGCACCGGCTTATGCTGAGATCCCAGTCGGCTTAAGGCATCAGCCGCCTCATTCTTCCTTCGATCAATGTGCTCCACTTGATAACCTTTGAGGTGCCCAGCCACAACATCAACTTCACGACGGTAAGCCGCGATAAGGGGATCCTTGGAGTCCCACTTGCCTGACACCTGTTGAGACACGAGATCTGAATCGCCCAAGCACCTTACCCAGCTCAAATTCATCTCTTTGGCCATCCAGAGACCATGGAGTAAGGCCTCGTACTCAGCTGCATTGTTAGTACAAGGAAACATAAGCCGGAGCACATAACAAAATTTGTCACCTTGAGGGGAAGTTAAAACAACTCTAGCCCCCGAGCCCTCTAACTGCTTGGACCCATCAAAGTGAATAGTCCAATATGTGTTATCTGGCTTTTCCTCAGGTGCCTGCAACTCTGTCCAATCATTGATAAAATCCACCAGGGCTTGAGACTTGATAGCAGTCTGAGGCATGTATTTCAAACCATGAGGCCCAAGCTCAATGGCCCACTTGGCGACTCGTCCTGTGGCCTCTCTATTCTGTATGATGTCTCCCAAAGGGGCAGAGCTTACCACGGTGATAGGATGACCTTGGAAGTACTGCTTCAACTTCCGGCTTGCCATGAACACTCCGTAAACAAGTTTCTGCCAATGCGGATACCTTTGTTTAGACTCAATGAGTACCTCACTGATGTAGTAAACCGGCCGTTGAACCGGATCCTCCTTGCCAGCCTCCTTGCGCTCCACTACGATAGCAACACTGACAGCTCGTGAGTTAGCAGCCACATATAACAACAATGGATCTCTATCAATGGGAGCCGCAAGGACCGGCGGCTCAGACAAATGTCTCTTTAAATCTTCAAAGGCAGTATTAGCAGCATCACTCCAGACAAAGGTGTATGTTTTCTTCATCATCTGATACAGCGGTAGGGCCTTCTCACCTAACCGGCTTATGAACCGGCTTAAAGCAGCCACACGACCCGCCAGTCGCTGAACATCATTGATGCACGCCAGTTTAGCCAAGGAGGTGATTGCTTTGATCTTCTCCGGGTTAGCCTCAATGCCTCTGTTTGAGACCAGAAAACCCAGAAGCTTGCCTGCAGGTACACCAAATACACACTTGGCCGGGTTAAGCATCATCTTATAAACCCGGAGATTATCAAAGGTCTCCTTCAAATCAGATATTAAAGTTTCCTTCTCTCTGGATTTCACCATGATGTCATCCACATAAGCATGAACATTGCGCCCAATTTGATCGTGGAGACAGTTCTATACACACCGCTGATAAGTCGCCTGGGCACTCTTGGGCCCAAAAGGCATAGATACATAGCAGAAGGCTCCAAACGGAGTGATGAAAGCTGTATTCTCCTGGTCCTTAACTGCCATCTTGATCTGATGATAACCAGAATAAGCATCCAAAAAGCTCAAACGCTCGCAACCCACCGTGGCATCAATGATTTGATCAATACGGGGGAGAGCAAAGGGATCAGCCGGACAAGCCTTATTGAAGTCCGTGTAATCCACACACATCCGCCAGGTGCCGTTCTTCTTGAGCACGAGCACTGGGTTAGCCAACCACTCCGGGTGAAAAACTTCAACAATAAACCCGGCCGCCAAGAGCCAGGCCACCTCCTCTCCAATAGCTTTCCGTCTCTCCTCATTGAACCACCGAAGGAACTGCCTGACCAGCTTATACTTCGGATCAATATTAAGAGTGTGCTCATCGAGTTCTCTCGATACACCCGGCATGTCAGAAGGTTTCCATGCAAAGATGTCCCGGTTCTCACGGATGAACTCGATGAGCGCGCTTTCCTATTTAGGATCCAAGTTGGCGCTGATGCTGAACTGCTTAGATGAGTCGCCTAGAGTGAAATCAACAAGTTTAGTCTCAGCAGCCGATTTAAACTTCGTTGCCGGGTCATGCTCTGTGGTTGGCTTCTTCAGAGAGGTCATATCCGCCGGGTCAACATTATCTTGGTAGAACTTCAACTCCTCTGCTGCACACACAGACTCAGCATAAGCCGCATCGCCTTCCTCACATTCCAGGGCCACCTTTCGACTTCCATGGACGGTGATGGTGCCTTTGTGACCTGGCATCTTAAGCTGCAGATAAACATAACACGGCCGTGCCATGAACTTGGCATAAGCCGGCCGTTGAAACAGAGTATGATATGGACTCTTAATTTGACTACCTCAAACGTTAATTTCTCAGCCCTGGAATCATATTCATCTCCAAAGGCTACCTCCAATTCAATCTTACCGACCGGGTACACCGACTTACCAGGCACCGCTCCATGGAAAACGGTGTTGGATGTCTTTAAATTTTAGTCAGTCAAACCCATGCATCGAAAGGTCTCGTAATAGAGGATGTTGATGCTGCTACCTCCGTCCATGAGTACTTTGGTGAATTTATATCCACCGACCTGAGGTGCTACCACCAAAGCTAACTGACCCGGATTGTCAACCCGGGGAGGGTGATCTTCCCTGCTCCACACAATGGGCTGCTCTGACCACCTTAGGTAACGAGGAACTGCCGGCTCAACAGAATTCACAGACCTCTTATGAATCTTCTGGTCACGTTTGCACAAGCTAGTGGTGAACACATGATACTGCCCACTATTCAGCTGCTTCGGATGGCTTTGATAACCCGACTGCTGTTGTTGTTGTCCTCCTTGACCAGACTGCTGTTGATTATAGCCGCCTTGATTTCCCTAAAAGCCAGAACTTGAGCCGCCGCCCGGGCCATGAAAGCCGCCGGCACCTGAGCCTCCGCCCGACCCATGATTGCCATCAAACGTGTTGGAATTCTTGAAAGCCTTCATGATTGCGCAATCTTTCCATAAGTGTGTGGTGGGTTGTTCCCGGGTGCCGTGTCTCGGGCAGGGCTCATTGAGTAGCTGCTCAAGAGATGGACCTGACCCGCCAGATCGTGGGGGCAGTTTTCCCTTACGTCTCTGATTGTTACCCTGTCCATTGGCGTTGGCTACAAACTCCGAGTTACCCTCCGCCTTACGCTTATTGCCTCCTTGATTCGTCGGGTTATGCTGCTGACCCTTTCCATTGCCGTTCTTCTTTCCCTTCCCTGTCTTTTCCTCATCAGACGTGGGATCCTTGGTACTATCAAAGACGTCGTATTTGACTAAAGCTGCCATTAGGGTACCCATATCGTTGCAATCACGCTTAAGGCGCCCCAGTTTCTGTCTCAGCGGCTCAAAGCAGCAATTCTTCTCCAACATGAGGACTGCAAAGCCGGCATCCATCTTGTCAGACGAATGTATTATCACCTTAACCCGGTGCACCCAATGAGTTGTGGATTCACCCTCCTCTTGCTTACAATTTGTTAAGTCCACAATCGACATAGATTGCTTGCAAGTGTCTTTGAAGTTCTGGGTGAACCGGGCCTTTAGCTCTGCCCATGAACTAATGGAATTGGGTGGCAAGCCTTTTAGCCAAGCCCGGGCCGTTCCATCCAACATCATGGTGAAGTATTTAGCCATTGCTGCGTCACTGACATCCAACAGCTCCATGGCCATCTCATAACTTTCAATCATGTCCCAGGCTTTAAGTCGGCCGTATAATTTGGCACCTTTCGAGGCCCTTTTGAAGTCCTTAGGGAGAGGCACATTACGTCAAGCCGGTACCAGGCACGATACGCCGCCAGTTCTGGTGGCTACTCCCGCCTCAATAGAAGTCGTCGGATAATCCGGAAAGGCCGGTTGAGCCATCTGCTGAGTCGCTAGCTGAGCCGCCTGCTCGTCCTCCTGATGTATCCGGTCCTGCACCGGATTATATCTGCCGGGCTGGTTACGGCACTGAGCATTGCTTGACAAAGCTTCTGCCTCCATATGCCTGCTGTAACTCGGGCTCCGGTTTGGACGAGATGGAGCCAACCAAGGCGGAGGAGTTGAATGAATTATGTCCCGGCTATAGGAATAAATCTCTTGTTGAGCCAAAGCCGTCTGAACGAGCTCTCTGATCCTCCGGGTCTCTAGCACCGTCGGATCATCACCGTCCACTGGGAGAGCCGCCAAACATGCTGATGCTGCGATTAAGTTCTCCATGGGATTGGAAAAGTGACCCGGTGGTATTGGTACATAGCGGGGCGGTGCCATATTCCCATGAGGTACCGTCACCTGAGGCTGAATCGGTCCCCCGGCTGTCATGAACTGATTGACCTCTGGCGGGTTACTTGGACCGGCTCCGGGTGTAGCGAAGAGGTTCCGTGGATCGTAAACCGGGGGCAAACGAGATTGGGTTTTCTGATGTCTCCTCCTCATCACCTCGTTAGATGCGTTCAGGCTCATCGTAAGCTGGAAAGCCTCTGATTGAAGTTGTTGTGCCCGAGCATCCAAAGCCACCCGTTCTGTGGGTAACCTGACATCCTCAGCTACCAAGGCCTCCTTAGCCCGAGCTATCTCCTCACGAACCTGTGCCACCTCTGCATTATGCTCATCTTGATTCACAGGGATAACTATGGCGGTTAACAGGGTCGTAAGCTTATCCATGATATCCATCAGCACCTGAGCCGGCGGACGCACGGGGCCTCCTGCCCCGGCTGCTCCTGACCCGGACGTTATGGCTGCTGCGGCTGTGGAATTTTGGCCGGGTTGAGTACCAGCCATGAAGACTCCTGCCCATCTTGGCGGCTCATAGGGGTCCGGAATACTGGAGCCATCAGAACAGCCCCCGAGCATGCCGTCTTGCAATGGATATAGTGAATCTGTTGAACCAACGAACGAATCACCGTCGGAGAGGACGGCCGTCTCACCACCAGCTTCAGATCCTTCAGAAAGTTCCCCTCTGTGGACGCAACCCACGAAGGCACGCTTCACGGCGGGTTGAACTCGGGCGGGTTTTGCGCGCTGAGCCGTCTCGACGAGGTCGGTGCAGTTGTCCGGCTCAGGGCCCGGCTCACCAATCCGGCCGATGAAGACGTGGATTCCGCCAAAGGGGGCCCGGTATCCATACTCAATTGAGCCGGCGTCGGTGCCCCAGCCTTCATCGTCGATGTAGATCTTGCCGCGACGACTCTTGGTCATCCGACCGACTGCGTATCCCTTGAGCCCTTCGAAGCTGCCCTTCAAGAACTCAAATCCACCGTGCGCTGGCCCCACAGTGGGCGCCAACTGTCGTGGAATTGTCATGGCAGATGTCCTCTTGCAAGGACTTAGTCGTGGAGCTATCGCAACTAGGAAACTTAAAGGGGTTAATCGGGACAAAGGCCACGAGAGAGTTATACTAGTTCAGCCCCTTATGGTGAAGGAAGGCCTACGTCTAGTTCGGTTTGGTATTGATGAGGTTTCGATGACCAGGGAGCGAGATACGCTATGCCCGGCTCTCGATGAGTTGTTTCTTGCCCTAAGCCGCCAGCGGGTCGTCCCCTTATATACACGAGTTGACGCCCTACGGCCTACAGAGTCCCGGACGGCTCATAGACAATGTCCGGCTCGGTGAATAGTTAATTCTACCTTACAATACAAGTCATACCATCATGGTGGTTTATCACTATGGGCCTTAAGTCGCCTGTGGGCTTTAGACCCTATATTGAACCGCCATCTTCATGCTTGGTCTTAGGCTTCTTCTGATGAGTACTCTTTGCGTAACCCGGCCCCTCCTGGGCGGCTTACACAAATAGTTATATCCCCAACACCGTCGTCTTCCGCACTCGTTGAAGCTGGAGGCGAGGGCGGAGCGGGCCTTGTCCAAGGCTTCCGGATTGAGTATCAGCGACCTGCCGACGGCGGGCACGATTGCCGGGGGCGAGCTGGACGAGGGCACGGGCTTCTTCCCTTCCTCCTTTTTCGTTGGCGCCATGGCGATGGAAGGGGGCAGAGCTCAAGTCGGATTGGAAGTGGAAACAGAGGTTCGAGGAAGAAAGGGGAATAGGAAGCACGCGGGCAGCAAAGAGGTAATAACTGTGTAAGGCTTTGTGGCCGCCTAGCCAGGCGGATATTGAAGCAGCGTGGGGAAGCGAAGACGCCCACGTCCAATCAATCGCCACGCGGAGACCAAGGCCGCGGGCTGTTGGGGCCCGCGGCGCTCCGCACTTGCCCTTTGGCTTCGCTGCTAAGCCAAGTCCGAGCGCGCCTTAGGCCCGGGGGCTACTGTTGGCGTTCTGGGAATGGGGGTCCCCATACTTGCCTGCCTGCGGCCTGCGGCGTGGCTCGAGCAGTGGCCCAGTACGGCCCGTCTTCATTAACCCAGGATCAAGACCCTCGCGAGGGGCCAAGCCTCGTGGGGCGGACGATGCTAGGCTTCCTCAGGGGCAACCTCACCAAGCAGGCACGCGAGGAGGCGGAGAGATCAAGGCAAGGAGTACCTCACGAGGTGCTCGTGACGCAAGCCATGACGATCAAGACCAGGTGGGCGCCAGCCTGCGTAGTGTCCTCGTTTCCTCTTTGGTGCAAAGGGGCAAGCGCAGGCGCGGAGTACCGAGGCATCAGGCAAAGGTTTGCATATCGGTGCAACAAGACCAAGACCAGTAGAGCGGCAGGACGGAGGTCACCGTGGAGCCCAAGACGGCGTCATCGCTAGTGCCTTTGGCAGTCGAAGACCACCTTTAGTCAGGATAGCTTATACTAGTTGTCCCCTTCAAAATGGCCTTTGTTGGATCCCTTCCCTCTCAATATTTGGGAAGAGGACCAGGGCCTCTATAAATAGAGATAGCCACCGCAGTAGAGAGGGATCGAATCCATCCCAAGCAGAACACCGCACCAGCTCAAGAACGCCCCGCGCGAGGTTGTTCTTCCCCTGTACTGTTCATCATCAACCCAGAGGAAATCCACCACACCACACACTGGATTAGGGTATTACACCACAACGGTGGCCCAAACCAGTATAAACCTCGTGTCCCTTGTGTGTTCATCGTGCTAGTCTAGATTCGCGGCGAGGTTTTGGGGCCTGGATTGGTAGGGAGAAGATCTTCGTGCGCACCCCAGAGTTCGAACCTTAAGGGTTTGCCGGAACCCAATATCCGACAACATCCTAAGCGTGCAAGGGTCACGGGCCCATCGCCATTTGCACTCCTGCATGTTGCGTACGCGGCCGGTGAGCAGACCTAGCTACCTCCTTAAAAAGGCAGGTGCTTATGCAGTCCAACCCGGTGTGCGCCGCTCAATCGTTGACGTCTATTAAGCTTCGGGTGATGCATACAACGCAGAACACCCATACTATGCCCACGTGATGATTAGTGCTATCAGGCCGGAGGCCTCTCGGATCACATATCCAAACCGTTAGTGTGTTGGTAGTGCGGTCACGAGCAGAGACTCATGAAAGATGTGACCCCGTCGCCTCGTCTTGAGGACTTGAGGCAAGGGCTAAGAATGCCCGACCACGCCTCATATTCAACTCTCGGGTACCCTCCAGGTCAACCCGTCTCCACACCACTCGCGGGTACCCCTCAGGGTCGATCCGCCTCTCCAAGTAACTGTTGTAAAGTCCAAGTATCCGTGTGTCCAAACACTAGGGGAAACCCCAAGGAATCACCCTCGGTGGATACCACCCAATGTAATGATCAAGGTGAACGTAGGAGGAACCACCCTCGAGGTTCACACTTGAGGGGATGCATGATAGCGTCGTTATAGGAAGTGGAAAAGGAGGAATCACGCTCGAGGACCACGACCGGGTAACTACTCCATAGAGTTAGCATCAGAAGTGCTAATGAGGTATCACCCTCGGCACTCGATAGTAACGCTACGGTGTCATACAACGAAGGGGGGTGATGTGCGGTGTCGGGGCCTGGACATCGATCATGTTGATCGAGTCATCGAACATAAAGTGGGGCATCTGGGACAAGGTGGGGGTCATTGATGGGTCTCTAACCAGCCTATACTAAGCAGTTTAGGATAAACAGGTAGGTAACAATAGAAGGTTACAAGATCAGGCTATGCATCAGAATAGGTAAAGCAGTAGAAGCAGCAATTTCTAATGCAAGCATAAGAGAGAAGAGAATAGGCGATATCGGAAGGAACAAGGGGGTTTGCTTGCCTGGAAGCTTGGCAGACAGATATGGATCTTCAATGGTGAAGTAGTCAATCACTGGTTCAACCGCGGTCTCGGGGTCTACCAGAAAGAAGTAACGGAGAGGGAACATAATAAATAACAGAGCAAACAATGCATCACAAAGCATGACAAAGCAAAATGTTGCGCTAGGGTGACCTAACATAGCGCTACATGTTGCAGACGAAGCGGGAAACAACTGGAACATTTTTCCCAATTTCGGACATCTGTCAGACATATGAACCGGAGGGGCCGTTCCATGTTTAGGTAGTTAGGGGAACCTAACAGGCAAGTGGTTAGCATACCAAGATTCGTCTCGTTTTTCTGATCAACTTTCATGTAGAAAGTTTTTTGATCCGAGTTACGGTTTAATTTATATGATTTTCTGAAGTTTTAATCAATATTCTGGAATTCCTGAAAATTGGCCAAGTCTGAGAATTGCATCAGTTTTTTAAAAAATCACTTAGCTGTTTTGTGGAGGCTATAGTTGTTGTTTTGTACATCCTATGGTCTTGTGCCTTACATCAATTATGAGCATTTTTCTATGATCTACATGTTAGTATTACTTTTATCCATACTAGAGTTAATTAGCTTGATCATCCACAGCTCTAAAGTAGCTATAAAAATAAAGCTATTTTTCAATTCTTCACTTAACAGAACTTAGCATTTTGTGATTTTCATAGAATTAATCCATGCATTATCTGAAACAGGTCCAATGGATCAAAATGAAGCTTGTTACGTCTACTTTCTATACATATAAGTTTTACTCATGTTAGGACTTGTCTTGTCGCCGTTTAGGGGCTGTTTAGAGGGCTACTCAATGTATTATCAGTGAAGCTAGCTATTGCTACAGTAGCTGAACGTTACTGTAGCAGAATGCAGCAGCAAGTAGTAGTAGCGGCTAGCGGAGGAGCAGCAAGCCGCAGGCGAGCAGCGTAGGTAGCAGCACGGCGCTGGTGCAGCAAGGCTGGCCGAAGGCGGGCGAGGCCGGAGTGATACGTCTCCAACGTATCTATAATTTTTGATTCCTCCATGCTATATTATCTACTGTTTTGGACTATATTGGGCTTTATTTTCCACTTTTATATTATTTTTGGGACTAACCTATTAACCGGAGGCCCAGCCCAGAATTGTTGTTTTTTTGCCTATTTCAGTGTTTCGAAGAAACGGAATATCAAATGGAGTCCAAACGGAATGAAACCTTTGGGAACATGATTTTCTCACCGAACTTGATCCAGGAGACTTGGACCCTACTCCAAGGGAGCCAAGAGGCGGTCACGAGGGTGGGGGGCGCCCCCCCCTAGGGCGCACCCCCTGCCTCGTGGGCCCCCTGTTGCTCCACCAACGTACTCCTTCCTCCTATATATACCTACGTACCCCCAAACGATCAGATACGGAGCCAAAAACCTAATTCCACCGCCGCAACTTTCTGTATCCACGAGATCCCATCTTGGGGCCTGTTCCGGAGCTCTGCCGGAGAGGGCCGTCATCACGGAGGGCTTCTACATCATCATAGCCTCTCCGATGAAGTGTGAGTAGTTTACCTCAGACCTTCGGGTCCATAGTTAGTAGCTAGATGGCTTCTTCTCTCTTTTTGGATCTCAATACAATGTTCTCCCCCTCTCTCTTGGAGATCTATTCGATGTAATCTTCTTTTTGCGGTTTGTTTGTTGAGATCGATGAATTGTGGGTTTATGATCAAGTCTATCTATGAATAATATTTGAATCTTCTCTGAATTCTTTTATGTATGATTGGTTATATTTGCAAGTCTCTTCGAATTATCAGTTTGGTTTGGCCTACTAGATTGGTTTTTCTTGCCATGGGAGAAGTGCTTAGCTTTGGGTTCGATCTTGCGGTGTCCTTTCCCAGTGACAGAAGGGGCAGCAAGGCATGTATTGTATCGTTGCCATCGAGGATAACAAGATGGGGTTTATTTCATATTGCATGAATTTATCTCTCTACATCATGTCATCTTGCTTAAGGCGTTACTCTGTTTTTAACTTAATACTCTAGATGCATGCTGGATAGCGGTCGATGAGTGGAGTAATAGTAGTAGATGCAGGCAGGAGTCGGTCTACTTGTCTCGGACGTGATGCCTATATACATGATCATACCTAGATATTCTCATAACTATGCTCAATTCTGTCAATTGCTCAACAGTAATTTGTTCACCCACCGTAGAATACTTATGCTCTTGAGAGAAGCCACTAGTGAAATCTATGGCCCACCGGGTCTATTCTCATCATATCAATCTCCATCACTTTATTATTGCTTTGCTTTTTACTTTGCCTTTTACTTTTTACTTTGCATCTCTATATCAAAAATACCAAAAATATTATCTATCATCTCTATCAGATCTCACTCTCGTAAGTGAGCGTGAAGGGATTGACAACCCCTAATCGCGTTGGTTGCATTGAGCTATTGTTTTTGTGCAGGTACGAGGGACTTGCGTGTAGCCTCCTACTGGATTGATACCTTGGTTCTCAAAAACTGAGGGAAATACTTACGCTACTTTGCTGCATCATCCTCTCCTCTTCGGGGAAATCCAACGCAGTGCTCAAGAGGTAGCAAGAAGAATTTATGGCGTTGTTGCCGGGGAGTCTGCACAAAAGTCAACATACCAAGTACCCATCACAATCCCTATCTCTCGCATTACATTAGTTGCCATTTGCCTCTCGTTTTCCTCTCCCCCACTTCACCCTTGACGTTTTATTCGCCCCCTCTTTTCCATTCGCCTTTATGTCTTTCTTGGCTCGTTTTCTCGCTTGGTTGAAATAGTTGAGTATTTATTCCTAAACAGCGAAGCTAATATCTATGGATCCTCATCCGCTTGCCAATCTTTTCAAGAGATCCAATTATGATGAACCATCCTAGTGATTTGGATGCACTAGATTATCTTTATAAGCTTTGGCCTGAAATCCGTAAATCTAAAAATTGTGATGAAGTGCTTCACGATAGATCTTTGAATAAAAAGCATGATTGCAATGATTTTACTATAAATTCTATTGATGTCAATTGTGCTAATAATATGCAAAACCCTAAGCTTGGGGATGCTAATTTTGCTATGTCTACTACTTGTTGCAATGATCATGATTGGGGTGATTCTTCTTATGATCTTGCAAATTTATTTAAGCCCCATGATGAATATGAGATTGATAATAGTGTTTGCAATGTTATTGAAAGTGGGTTTGGAAGAGTGTCAACTTTAGATCCCACATATTTGGAGAATGTTCAATCTTATGAAATTTTTGATAAAAGTGGGTTTGGAGAGGTCATGACTTTAGTTAATGTTAATCCCACTATTTTGGAAGAGTGTCAACTTTGCATGCATGTGGATCGTGTTGAAAATATTTTATGTGATAGATATTTTGTTGAATTTGCTTATGATCCCACATGTGATTATTATGAGAGAGGAAAATATGGTTATAGAAATTTTCATGTTACTAAATTACCTCTCGTTATGTTGAGATTGCTATTGTTCCCTTCCGCTTCCTTGCATATGCTAGTTTTTGCTTGCTACGATAATTTGTTTGCCTATAATATGCCTATGCATAGGAAGTATGTTAGAGTTAAGTGTGTTTGTCACATGTTTTATGATGCTCTCTTCGTGCCTCAATTCTTGCCTTTCTTGTGAGCATCATTGAAATCTCAATGCCTAGCTAAAAAGGCTTTAAAGAAAAGCGCTTGTTGGGAGATAACCCAATATTTTTCCTTGATGCTTAGTAATAAATAACACATCTACCTTCTGTTTGGATGTGGTTTTGTGTTTAAATTAGTGTTTGTGCCAAGTTAGACCTATAGGATCTTCTTGGATGATAGTTATTTGATCTTGCTGTAATTTCGAGAAACTTTCTGTTCACGAAAACAATTGTTAAAAATCACCAGAATGTGATAAAATACTGATTCCAATTGCTGATGATCAAAAAACAAATTGTCTAGGTCTTCCTATTTTGGTAGATGTTTTGGAGTTCCAGAAGTTTGCGTTAGTTACAGATTACTACAGACTCTTCTGTTTTTGACAGATTCTGTTTTTCGTGTGTTGTTTGCTTATTTTGATGAATCTATGGCTAGTAAAATAGTTTATAATCCATAGAGAAGTTGGAATACAATAGGTTTACCACAAATATAAATAAATAATGAGTTCATTACAGTACCTTGAAGTGGTCTTTTGTTTTCTTTCTCTAACGGAGCTCACGAGATTTCTATTGAGTTTTGTGTTGTGAAGTTTTCAAGTTTTGGGTGAAATATTTTGATGGATTATGGAACAAGGAGTGGCAAGAGGCTAAGCTTGGGGATGCCCATGTCACCCCCAAGATAATCCAAGGACACCAAAAAGTCAAAGCTTGGGGATGCCCCGGAAGGCATCCCCTCTTTCGTCTACTTCCATCGGTAATTTTACTTGGAGCTATATTTTTATTCACCACATGATATGTGTTTTGCTTGGAGCGTCTTGTATTATTTGTGTCTTTGTTTGTTAGTGTGCCACAACCATCCTTGTTGTACACACCTTTTGAGAGAGCCATACATGAATTGGAATTTGATAGAATACTCAATGTGCTTCACTTATATCTTTTGAGCTTGATAGTTTTGCTCTATGTGCTTAACTTATATCTTTTGAGCGTTGTAGTCCTGCTCTATGTGCTTCACTTAGATCTTTTAGAGCATGGTGGTGGATTTGTTTTAAAGAAACTATTGATCTCTCATGGTTCACTTAAATTATTTTGAGAGTCTTAAATAGCATGGTAATTTGCTAATAATAAGATGCTTGGTATTCATGATTTGTGAAACTTTCTTTTGAGTGCGTTGAATACTAAGAAAAGATTGATGCTTGATAATTGTTTTGAGATATGGAGGTGATAATATTAGAGTCATGCTAGTTGAGTAGTTGTGAATTTGAGAAATACTTGTGTTAAAGTTTGTGATTCCTGTAGCATGCACGTATGGTGAACCGTTATGTGATGAAGTCGGAGCATGATTTATTTATTGATTGTCTTCCTTATGAGTGGGGGTCGGGGACGAGCGATGGTCTTTTCCTACCAATCTATCCCCCTAGGAGCATGCGCGTAATATTTTGCTTTGATAACTTCTAGATTTTTGCAATAAGTATATGAGTTCTTTATGACTAATGTTGAGTCCATGGATTATACGCACTTTTTCCCATCCTTCCACCATTGCTAGCCTCTCTAATACCGCGCACTTTTCGCCGGTATCATACACCCACCATATACCTTCCTCAAAACAGCCACCATACCTACCTATCATGGCATTTCCATAGCCATTCCGAGATATATTGCCATGCAACTTTCCACCGTGCCGTTTATTATGACACGCTCCATCATTGTCATATTGCTAGCATGATCATGTAGTTGACATCGTATTTGTGGCAAAGCCACCGTTCATAATTCTTTCATACATGTCACTCTTGATTCATTGCATATCCCGGTACACCGCCGGTGGCATTCATATAGAGTCATATTTGTTCTAAGTGTTGAGTTGTAATTGTTGAGTTGTAAGAAAAATAAAAGTGTGATGATCATCATTTTTAGAGCATTGTCCCAAGTGAGGAAAGGACGATGGAGACTATGATTCCCCCATAAGTCGGGATGAGACTCCGGACGAAAAAAAAGAGGCCATAAAAAAAGATAAAAGGCCCAAATAAAAAAATGAGAGAAAAAGAGAGAAGGGACAATGTTACTATCCTTTTACCACACTTGTGCTTCAAAGTAGCACCATGATCTTCATGATAGAGAGTCTCTCATTTTGTCACTTTCATATACTAGTGGGAATTTTTCATTATAGAACTTGGCTTGTATATTCCAATGATGGGCTTCCTCAAAATTGCCCTAGGTCTTCGTGACCAAGCGAGTTGGATGCACACCCACTTAGTTTATTTTGATGAGCTTTCATATACTTATAGCTCTAGTGCATCCGTTGCATGGCAATCCCTACTCACTCACATTGATATCTATTGATGGGCATCTCCATAGCCCATTGATACGCCTAGTTGATGTGAGACTATCTTCCCCTCCTTTTGTCTTCTCCACAACCACCATTCTATTCCACATATAGTGTTATATCCATGGCTCACGCTCATGTATTGCATGAGGATAGAAAAAGTTTTGAAAATGTTAAAGTATGAAACAATTGCTTGGCTTGTCATCGGGGTTGTGCATGATTTAAATACTTTGTGTGGTGAAGATAGAGCATAGCCAGACTATATGATTTTGTATGGATAACTTTCTTTGGCCATGTTATTTTGAGAAGACATAATTGCTTTGTTAGTATACTTGAAGTATTATTATTTTTATGTCAATATGAACTTTTGTCTTGAATCTATCGAATCTGAATATTCATACCACAATTAAGAAGATTTGCATTGAAATTATGCCAAGTAGCACTCCACATCAAAAATTCTCTATCTATCATTTACCTACTCGAGGACGAGCAGGAATTAAGCTTGGGGATGCCTGATACGTATCCAACATATCTATAATTTTTGATTGCTCCATGCTATATTATCTATTGTTTTAGACTATATTGGGCTTTATTTTCCACTTTTATATTATTTTTGGGACTAACCTATTAATCGGAGGCCCAGCTCAGAATTGCTGTTTTTTTGCCTATTTTAGTGTTTCGAAGAAACGGAATATCAAACAGAGTCCAAACGGAATGAAACCTTCGGGAACGTGATTTTCTCACCGAACGTGATCTAGGATACTTGGACCCTACTCCAAGGGAGCCAAGAGGCGGTCACGAGGGTGGGGGTGCCCCCCCCCTAGGGCGCGCCCCCTACCTCGTGGGCCCCCCGTTGCTCCACCGACGTACTCCTTCCTCCTATATATACCTACGTACCCCCAAACGATCAGATACAGAGCCAAAAACCTAATTCCACCGCCGCAACTTTCTTTATCCACGAGATCCCATCTTGGGGCCTGTTCTGGAGCTCCGCCGGAGAGGGCCGTCATCACGGAGGGCTTCTACATCATCATAGCCTCTCCGATGAAGTGTGAGTAGTTTACCTCAGACCTTCGGGTCCATAGTTAGTAGCTAGATGGCTTCTTCTCTCTTTTTGGATCTCAATACAATGTTCTCCCCCTCTCTCCTGGAGATCTATTCGATGTAATCTTCTTTTTCGTTGTGTTTGTTGAGACCGATGAATTGTGGGTTTATGATCAAGTCTATCTATGAATAATATTTGAATCTTCTCTGAATTCTTTTATGTATGATTGGTTATATTTGCAAGTCTCTTCGAATTATCAGTTTGGTTTGGCCTACTAGATTGGTTTTTCTTGCCATGGGAGAAGTGCTTAGCTTTGGGTTCGATCTTGCGGTGTCCTTTCCCAGTGACAGAAGGGGCAGCAAGGCACGTATTGTATCGTTGCCATCGAGGATAACAAGATGGGGTTTATTTCATATTGCATGAATTTATCTCTCTACATCATGTCATCTTGCTTAAGGTGTTACTCTGTTTTTAACTTAATACTCTAGATGCATGCTGGATAGCGGTCGATGAGTGGAGTAATAGTGGTAGATGCAGGCAGGAGTCGGTCTACTTGTCTCGGACATGATGCCTATATACATGATCATACCTAGATATTCTCATAACTATGCTCAATTCTGTCAATTGCTCAACAGTAATTTGCTCACCCATTGTAGAATACTTATGCTCTTGAGAGAAGCCACTAGTGAAATCTATGGCCCCCGGGTCCATTCTCATCATATCAATCTCCATCACTTTATTATTGCTTTGCTTTTTACTTTGCCTTTTAATTTTTACTTTGCATCTCTATATAAAAAATACCAAAAATATTATCTATCATCTCTATCAAATGTCACTCTCGTAAGTGACCGTGTAGGGATTGACAACCCCTAATCATGTTGGTTGCGTTGAGCTATTGTTTTTGTGTAGGTATGAGGGACTTGCGTGTAGCCTCCTACTGGATTGATACCTTGGTTCTCAAAAATTGAGAGAAATACTTACGCTACTTTGCTACATCATCCTCTCCTCTTCGGGGAAACCCAACGCAGTGCTCAAGAGGTAGCACTGAGCCACACACACACTTCACGCACCACACATACACAGAGAGCACGCGCGCACACACACATCGTACACCACACACGGCCATGGTAGGGGGCACCACGAGCGCGCGAGTAGCAGTAGGCACGGCCAGGAGAAGGGGCTGCCGCACGCAGGTGGCTGCAGGGGCATGGCCAGGTCATGCGTGGGATGCAGGGGAGGGGCCGGGACGAGGGCGACCATGGGCATGAGCGGACGGGTGACGGCGGGCGAGCAGCAGCAAGGGCACGGCGACACCAGCAGGCGTGGTCGTGGTGGTAGGTGTCGGTGTCAAAACTAGCGAATCTCAGTCAGGGGGGTCCCGAACTATGCGTCTAAGGCGAATGGTAATAGGAGGCGGGGGACACGACATTTACCCAAGTTCGGGCCCTCTCGATGGAGGTAATACCCTACTTCCTGCTTGATTGATCTTGATGATATGAGTATTACAACCCTAGAAGCTAGCCTATGATTATGATTGTTGTTCTCCTATGGACTAAACCCTCCGGTTTATATAGACACCGAAGGGGGCTAGGGTTACACAGAGTCGGTTACAAAGAAGGAGATCTACATATCCAAATTGCCAAGCTTGCCTTCCACACAAAGGAGAGTCCCACCCAGACATGTGACGAAGTCTTCATTATATCTTCATAGTCCAACAGTCCAGCCAAAGTATATAGTCCGGCTGTCCGAGGACCCCCTGATCCAGGACTCTCTCAGTAGCCCCTGAACCAGGCTTCAATGACGATGAGTCCGGCGCGTAGATTGTCTTCGGAATTGCAAGGCGGGTTCCTTCTTCGAATACTCCATAGAAGATTTTGAACACAAGGATCGTGTCCGGCTCTGCAAAACAAATTCCACATACCACCGTAGAGAGTATGATATTCCACAAATCTAATCCGCTGACAACTTTCATAGCGTGACATCACGCCATGGCCCGGTCATTATTTGAACCATTTTTCTCAACTAGCTACTGCACATATTGCGAGGCAGTTTCCTTGGCACGTCTTGTTGAAGCAGAGATCGTGTCCCCTTATCATGAGATTCTCATTAATACGGGTGTGGGTAACCCAACCGCACCATCAATCGCGGCGCTTGGGGAATAAGCAATTTTACGGGGCAAGTGGGGAGGCGCACAGTTTCTACCGCCTCTATAAAGGGATAAGGATTCCTCTTTTTCACCCACGCTTTCTTCTTCCCCTGTCCATCCATTCTCGCACGCTCGAGCTCCAGCGCCCAAGTTCTCACCTTCTTTGCAAATCCATCCCAAACATGTCCGGAGTAGGAGGCAAGTGGATGGTCTCCTCCATTACGGAGGAGGACGTTAAGAAGCTCCGGGAAGCCGGATACCTGGCCGCAAATATTGTGCCCCGGCTTCAAGACACAGGGTAGATCGTCCCTACTCCAGAACCCCATGAGAGGGTTGTATTCCTTGCCCACTTCGTCCGCGGACTGGGATTCCCCTCCACCCATTTGTCTGTGGGCTTATGTTCTACTACGGGCTGGATTTCCATGATCTGGCCCCCAATTTCATCCTCAACATCTAAGCGTTTATCGTCGTGTGTGAGGCCTGTCGGTGTCAAAACCGGCGGATATCAGGTAGGGGGTCCCGAACTATGCGTCTAAGGCTAATGGTAACAGGAGGCGGGGAACACGATGTTTACCCAGGTTCGGGCCCTCTCGATGGAGGTAATACCCTACTTCCTGCTTGATTGATCTTGATGATATGAGTATTACAAGAGTTGATCTACCACAAGATCGTAGAGGCTAAACCCTAGAAGCTAGCCTATGATTATGATTGTTTTTCTCCTACGGACTAAATCCTCTGGTTTATATAGACACCGGAGGGGCTAGGGTTACACATAGTCGGTTACAGAAAAGGAGATCTACATATCTGAATTGCTAAGCTTGCCTTCCTCGCAAAGGAGAGTCCCACCCGGACACGGGACGAAGTCTTTAATCTTGTATCTTCATAGTCCAACAGTCCGGCCAAAGTATATAGTCCGGCTGTCCGAGGACCCCCTAATCCAGGAATCCCTCAGTAGCCCCTAAACCAGGCTTCAATGACGATGAGTCCGACGCGCAGATTGTCTTCGGCATTGCAAGGTGGGTTCTTTCTCCGAATACTCCATAGAAGATCTTGAATACAAGGATCGTGTCTGGCTCTGCAAAACAAATTCCACATACCACCGTAGAGAGTACAATATTCCAAAAAACTAATCTGCTGACAAATTTCATAGCGTGACATCACGCCTCGGCCCGGTCATTATTCGAACTGTTTTTCTCAACCAGCTACTGCACATATTGCGAGGCGGTTTCCTTGGCACGTCTTGTCGAAGCAGAGATCGTGTCCCCTTATCACGGGATTCTCATCAATACGGGTGTGGGTAACCCAACCATGCCATCAATCGCGGTGCTTGGGGAATAAGCGAGTTTACCGGGCAAGTGGGGAGGCGCAGAATCCCTGCTGCCTTTATAAGGGGATAAGGACTCCCTTTTGCACCCATGCTTTCTTCTTCCTCATCCATTCCCCTTCGCTCGAGCTCCAGCGCCCGAGCGTTCGTCTTCTCCGCCCACAAAGGTCTTCCGAAAATGTTCGGATCCGGAGCAGGAGGCAAGTGGATGGCCTCTACCATCCGGGAGAAGGATATCAAAAAACTTCGGGAGGCCGGGTATCTGGCCAAGAAAATCAGCCACCGTCTCCCGACGGCGGGACAGATCGTCCCTACTCCGGAACCCCACGAGAGGGTTGTATTCCTCCCTCTTTTGTCCGCAGGCTAGGGTTTCCCCTCCACCCATTCGTGGCATCATGTATTATTACGGGATCGATTTTCATGATCTATCCCCCAATTCCTTCCTCAACATCTTGACATTCAACATCGTGTGCGAGGCCTTTCTCCGCATCTTGCCACACTTCGGCTTATGGCTAAAGATCTTTAATGTGAAGCCCAAGGTAGTGAGCAGCGAGCACGCCGAGTGCAGAGGCGCTATGGTGAGCAAGATGCCCAACGTCACATGGCCAACAGGTACTTTTAGTGATTCCGTCAAAGAGTGGCAGCAACAGTGGTTTTACATCACTGAGCCACGCGGCACGGAATGGACCGCTACTCCCGAGTATCGATCCGGAGCCCCCCTTCGGCCTACGTCCTAGCCCAAGAAGGGCCTGGACTGGTCTTTCCGACGAATTGTCGGTGCTCCAGACACGCGTCAAGGATATGGAAGACAAGAATATCGAACTTGTCAATGTAGTCCAGGTGATGTTAGTTCGCCGGATCCTGCCTTGTCAACACCGGACTTGCAATTTATGGGAATTCGATCTGGCCAAGCACCAGACCCTGCGAGAGCTCTTTGGCTCCTCGCACAAAGACATCTGGAAGGTGCTTTTCAAGTCCGCCAAATCATGGCCGGACTCAGCCAAGGATCGCGGGTACCAACTGTCCCGCCCTGCAAGCTCGGTAAGTCATTATACGTTTTATCCGCATAACCCAAGGGAAATGCTTAATGTGTTTTCCACAACTCTCCTAGGGCTGGACGAAGAAGGCGGGGCGGATCCACTGTCCGGCCCCGCTGCCAGAAGAACCGGCTGGCCCACTTCTGACGAAGGTGCTGGTCCCGGCACCTTACAAGGCGCCGAAGAAGAAGGCCGAGAAGGAGGCCAAAAAGACCAGGGGCGGCCTTCATCGCTGCAGCACTTCGGACACAATATTCGAAGGCTCCAATGTCTGTTCTACCTCCGAAGAGGACGAAGAGGAGGAGGAAGATGAATCCCCAGCGGGGGGAAGAAAGAAGAGGACGGCCTCCATATACTTGGACGCCGAGTCGCTTGAGAGGGGAAAAACTCCTCTTCCGGAGGAGTCCACTGCTGCCGCCGACAGAAGCCCGGAGTGGGATCCCAGGGCCCATCCCCTGGTGAACTCATGAGTATGTAAAATCTGAACATGTTTATGCGTCCAGACTCATCATGGCATAATATTTTAACCTGAGCCATACTTTTTGTAGTCCGGCGAGGTCCCGCACCGAACAATCCTCGTCGGAGGATTTGCTGGGCTCGGATGATATGCAGAGCGGGACGACCCCGAAGGCCCCTTCTCCCAAATATGTGAATAACACCGAGGTTTCGTCCCAGAAGGACCCAGGCCAAGGAGGGGGGAAAAGATCATGAAGGCGGCGCCTGGAGGTCAAACTTCAGGGGCCGGACACATGGGGGAGAAGGTTCCCATGGGAGTCGACGGCGGGGGCCATCTTGAATTCGGCCCCCAGCCGGACGCAATTATGGAGACCAATACGGCTCCAGAATCAAGCAGGCGGCCTCCCTCGGCTGGAGAGGGTGTGCCTGTTCCACCGGCAACCTCTGTCCAACCAGAGGTGCCGGATGCTTTGTTGGCGGCGCTGAAGAGCTCCTCCATCATCGATGAACACCGTGCCCTTATGGGTGCGGTGATTGAGAATATTCAGTCTGCGGAGAGTGGACTGAATGAAGCCCATATCAGCCTTATAAGAGGCTTTGAGGTATGTTTTATGAGGTTTGGAAGAGTGTCATAGTATGGATAGTAGCCCCTGATACACTGTTCGGTGAAAGAAAGAACCGGACAGAGGATCAAATTTATGTTCGCAGGAAGACTCACTTGATGACATCTATCTCTCTTCTTTTATAAGCAGGCGTGTGTAGCGACTGTTGCCTCTCATACTACGGAGGTCTCCGGACTGAATCAAAGTCTGGAGCGTGCCAAAGAAGAACTTGGCCAGTTGAAAAGGCAGTTGGAAGATAAACAAGGTATGCACAAGCCTTGTTCGCGTTCAGTGCGAACGAATTTCTAGTATGATAAAAATATGTTTCATGATTTGCGCTAGGGACGATGACCGAAGTCGAGGCTCTTAAGAAGGCTGTGGCTGAGGCCGAGAAAAAGGTAGCCGCAGAGCACTGTACCAAGGACATTATATTTCCATGAATACAGTCATGTTGTCCTTTGTAATGTTGAACAAGGTCATTTCTATTATTTATTGCCTGTTATTTGAAAGTTTTTCCTCCTGTGTGGCCGTTTTATATATTAATACTGAGAGTTGGCCAGTCGTCGGCTTCTGCCCCCACGTAAGAAGTACGGGGGTGTTCGGGATAAACCTGAGCACTCTTTATCCCAGTTTTGGGTCCTTAAAGGAGGTGTTCAGCACAACGAACCAGGCAATCAGACTATAGGGCTTTATCACTCTCACTTAGCCATAGGAGTTTGACAAAAGGAAGGTGGGCACACCCCTGGTGTTCGGAAGACCGCACGAGGGGATCTATAAGCACCTGATCGGAAGAAAAGCCGATCCATCGATGCTGCATTAGTTATGGCGTTATGCGGAAGAAATCCTTAAAGATTTTATAACCTCTCGAACAGCTGACCAGCTCTCGCTGTATCATGACAGTCAATTTTCGGCTTTCTCTACCGAGGTGCTCGTCCGGATGAACCGGGACACAATCGCAGTAGTTCTCCCTGTGCTGCCTTAGCCAATATAGCGGAACGTAAGGCAGCAAAACATGGGAGCCGGGCAAACCCAACTATTGACCCAAGACATGATTCGGAGCTGATGCATATAATGCTATAAGTTCGGGGTGCCGAACTACCGTGAAGGTGTTCGGACTTTATTGTCATATTATGGGTACCATGAAGCCCCTGGCATATTAAGGCATATCACGGTGTACAGATGCCATTCGACAAAAGAGTTTCAATAAGAAATAACAGCAGATAAGCGTCATATAAATCCACATGTTGTATTTGAATAGTACGATGATGCGTATGAGTATAGGTAATGTGATAAAAAAGAAATATGACGGTGGAACCTGCTGAGACCAGGGGGGAAGAAGCTGTGTGCGGATCCGGAGTATAGTCGGATGGTCATCGCGGGGAATATCTAAGGATTCCCTTGCGCGTTCGAGCTGCTTCCATATCGCCAATCCTGGTCTGTGCAAAGGTGAACCTGCAAAGAAAATGTAAGAAATGTTTGTGTGCCACAGAGCAGTTGAGCCGCGGTATGTGGTCTGTCCTAGCTTTTTCCGGAGTTTTTAATTGAGCTCCAGACGTGCCGGGCTATCCTGCAGCGAAGTAGCTCAGACTACTTTGAATGTGTCCATGAGTTTGGCCGTCGACTCGAGATTCGATTGAAAGGTGCCATTCATTGCTTCTACTGTTAAAGCGGTGGTATACTCTTCGGTGCCGAGGGGGAGTTCGGCCTTGCCATCAACCGTAATGACGCCACGCGGACCGGGCATCTTGATCTTACGGTAGGCATAATGTGGCACCACATTGAATCGAGCGAACGTGGTTCGTCTGAGCAGTGCCTGATAATCACTGTGAAAGTGGACGATGTCGAAGATTAACTCTTCGGTACGGTAATTGTCCGGTGATCCGAAGACTACCTCGAGAGCGATGGAGCCTGTACAACGGGCCTCCACACTTGGTATAATACCTTTAAAGGTGGTCTTAGTAGGCTTGATCATCGAATGGTCGATGCCCATCTTGCGCACTGTGTCCTGATAAAGCAGGTTTAGACTGCTGCCTCCGTCCATAAGGACTCGTGTGAGGTGGAATCCGTCAATTATTGGGTCAAGGACGAGTGCGGCTGAATTGCCCTGATTGGTATTGGCTGGTCGATCCGTACGATCGAAAGTGATCGGCCATAGTTTATATTGTGGGGCGACTGGCTCCGCTAAGTCGACGTCCCTAAAAGTGCACATCCGTTCCATCTTGGGAATGTGGGTGGCATTTATCATGTTCATCGTTTTGATTTGCGGGGGAAATTTCTTTTGCCCTTCTGTATTCGGTGATCGGGGCTCCTCGTCGTCATCGACGCTTCGAGACCCCTTCCCCTTGTTTTCGGTGCCTGACCTGCCAGCTTGTCTGAAGACCCAGCATTCTCTGTTGGTATGATTGGCTGGTGTTCCTGGGGTGCCATGAATTTGGCATGGACGGTCGAGTATGCGGTCCAGACTGGACGGGCCCAAATTGTTATTTTTGAATGGCTTTTTCCGCTGACCAGACTTAGAGCCACTGAATCCGGCATTGACTGTCATGTCTTCGGCGTTATCACCATTTTTGTGACGCTTGTGTTTGTTGCATCGTGGCTTGCCGCTGTTATCCCTGGCCTCTAATGTGCCGGGATTCCTTGCTATGTTGTTGCTATGAGCCAACCAGCTATCCTTGCCCGCACAAAAGCGGCTCATGAGTGTCGTGAGGGCTGCCATGGACTTTGGCTTTTCTTGGCCGAGGTGTCGGGCAAGCCACTCGTCACGGATGTTATGCTTAAAGGCCGCTAGGGCTTCGGCATCCGGACAGTCGACAATTTGGTTCTTTTTAGTTAGGAACCGAGTCCAAAATTTCCGCTGACTCTCCGGGCTGCTGGGTTATGTGACTTAAATCATCAGCATCCGGTGGTTGCACATAAGTGCCCTGGAAGTTATCCAGGAACGCGTCTGCCAGGTTGTCCCAACTTCCGATGGAGTTTGCCGGCAAGCTTTCAGCCAATGTCGAGCCGGTCCCTTGAGTTTTAGTGGAAGGTACTTGATGGCGTGTAGATCATCCCCGCGGGCCATGTGAATGTGGAGGAAGAAATCTTCTATCCATACCGCGGGGTCTGTAGTACCATCATATGACTCAATGTTCACGGGTTTAAACCCTTCTGGGAATTCATGATCCATTACTTCATCAGTGAAGCATAGGGGGTGTGCAGCGCCTCTATGCTAGGCTACATCACGATGCAGTTCAAATGAGTCTGGTATGTTGTATTCGGGTCGACCGGATTTGTTTTTAGTATATCCGGCGTGACAGTCATCGTCACATGTTGGGGCACGCCCCCGTGATCCGTAGATCAATCTTGACTGTCTTGCTTTCAATTTGTCTCGCAGGTCATGCATGGAGCCCCGGGCCATGGTGTTTTTGTTTGACTAGCGACGGGGTGCAGGCTGTACTTCGGGCTGATACGCCGCTTTGTCTCGGCCACGAGGTGGCCGGTCAGCCGCATCATGCGCTGGTAGTGTAGGTTCTAACGCCTCCTCCTCGAGTTGAGGTAGCAACCTGCACTTTGGGTAACTTTTGGTTGGGCGCTCGAGTCTGTATTCCCTGGCTGCCAGGACTTCAGTCCATCTATCAGTTAGCAGATCCTACTTTTTCTTCAGGCTTTTTGTAGTGGCTATAAGCCGGCGCTTGAAGCGCTCCTGCTCGACAGGATCCTCAGGCACGACCAATTCTTCGTCGCCGAGGCTCACCTCGTCTTCGGAGAGGGGCATGTGATTGTCGTCCTCTGATTCTCCATCTGTTGCCTGTTCCTTAGGGCTACCTTGCCCGTCCTTTTGATCGAAGCCTGGCTGGGTGGGATTGTTTTCATCTTCGGCACCATTCGTAGCGTTATTGTCTCTTGTGCCGGTATCGCAATTTTTGCTATGGCGGGGCTTGGAGCGGCGCCTATGAAGCCGGTGCTTAGATTGCTTCTCAAGGGGATTATCCTCCATTGCCTCATTGTCGTTGCCTTCTTTGGGCAT
>NC_041388.1:268110956-268123745 GCF_002162155.2 Triticum dicoccoides
ATATATCATATTAGGAGGTGGTTGTCTAGCGCCCTATGGGCGGTGGTTCCTGTTCTTCTTCTGCATCACCGTCCATACCGTCGATGTCTTCGGAGTTGAAGTCAAGTATGTCAGTTAAGTCGTCGACAGTGGCTATTAAGTGGGTGGTGGGTGGGGACCGAATTTCTTCGTCACCCGCTTCCCACTCCAGCCGGACATAGTTCGGCCAAGAGTCTCCTGACAATGAGAGAGAGCTTAATGAATTTAGCACGTCGCCCATGGGCGAGTGCTGAAAGATATCCGCCGAGGTAAACTCCATGATCGGTGCCCAATCAGATTCGATAGGCACGGACGCACGCGGTTCGGAGCCTGTGGCCGGAGACGAGTCCGAGGGTCCGATGACATAGGCCTCATAGGAGGTGAAGTCAGTGTTCGTCTTTATTGCTGCTGAGTGTGCGGCCTCCGTGGCCCACTCGTCCTCGGATGGCACGATCTGCTCCGGATCAAGGGCCGGGGCAGCCGCAGGTGCGATCTCCCGAACACCGTCCGATGGCAGATCTATGTCATGCTCATTGTGACTGTTCGGCGCACCTGACATGGGCTCGAATCCGTCGAAGATCAAGTCCCCGCGGATGTTGGCAGTGTAGTTCAAGCTTCCAAACCTGACCTGATGGCCAGGGGCGTAGCTATCGATCTGCTCCAGATGGCCAAGTGAGTTGGCCCGCAGTACGAAGCCGCCGAATACGAAGATTTGCCCGGGGAGAAAAACCTCACCCTGGATCGCATTGTTGCAGATGATTGAAGGAGCCATCAAGCCTTGTCGCGACGACACAGTGGAACTCTCAATGAAAGCATCAATGACGGTGTCAAAACCGGCGGATCTCAGGTAGGGGGTACCACTGTGCGTCTAAGTCTAATGGTAACAGGAGGCGGGGGACATGATGTTTACCCAGGTTCGGGCCCTCTCGATGGAGGTAATACCCTACTTCCTTCTTGATTGATATTGATGATATGAGTATTACAAGAGTTGATCTACCACGAGATCTTAGAGGCTAAACCCTAGAAGCTAGCCTATGATTATGATTGTTTTTCTCCTACGGACTAAATCCTCCGGTTTATATAGACATCGGAGGGGGCTAGCGTTACACAGAGTCGGTTACAAAGAAGGAGATCTACATATCCGAATTGCCAAGCTTGCCTTCCATGCAAAGGAGAGTCCCACCCGGACACGGGACGAAATCTTCAATCTTGTATCTTCATAGTCCAACAGTCCGGCCAAAGTATATAGTCCGGTTGTCCGAGGACCCCCTAATCCAGGACTCCCTCAAGGCCTTCCTCCGCATCAAGACCCACGTCGGCCTATGGCTGAAGACCTTCAATGTGAAGCCGAAGGTGGTGGTCGGCCAGCAAGCGGAGTGCGGAGGCACCATGGTGGGCAAGATGCCCAACGTCGCCTGGCTCGAAGGCTCCTATGGAGACCGTGAAGGGGTGGCAATCAGGGTGGTTCTACATCACCGAGCCTTGCGACGCCAACTGGGCGGTGGCCCCAAATTTCGACCCGGCATCCCCATGCGACTCACCTCCTGGAAAGAGAAGGGCTTAGCCTGGGGTTCGTCAGCGGAGCTGACCGGACTCCAGACCTATGTCCAAAACATGATAAGCAAGAAAATCAAGCTTGTCAACATGGTCCAGGTCATGCTCTTCCGCCGGATACTCCCGTGTCAAAGATGGGCATTCAATATGTGGGAGTTCGACCTGGCCGAACACCAGACGCTGCGAGAGCTCTTTGACACGACGCATAAGGACGTCTGGAAGGTGTTGTTCAAGGCCGCCGAGGTACTGATGACCCACAAGTATAGGGGATCTATGTAGTCCTTTCGATAAGTAAGAGTGTCGAACCCAACGAGGAGCAGAAGGAAATGATAAGTGGTTTTCAACAAGGTATTCTCTGCAAGTACTGAAATAAGTGGTAACAGATAGTTTTGTGATAAGGTAAATTGTAACGAGCAACAAGTAACAAAAGTAAATAAGGTGCAGCAAGGTGGCCCAATCCTTTTTGTAGCAAAGGACAAGCCAGAACAAACTCTTATAATAGGAAAAGTGCTCCCGAGGACACATGGGAATATTGTCAAGCTAGTTTTCATCACGTTCATATGATTCGCGTTCGATACTTTGATAATTTGATATGTGGGTGGACCGGTGCTTGGGTGTTGTTCTTACTTGAACAAGCATCCCACTTATGATTAACCTCTATTGCAAGCATCCGCAACTACAACAAAAGTATTAAGGTAAACCTAACCATAGCATGAAACATATGGATCCAAATCAGCCCCTTACGAAGTAACGCATATACTAGGGTTTAAGCTTCTATCACTCTAGCAACCCATCGTCTAATAATTACTTCCCAATGCCTTCCTCTAGGCCCAAATAATGGTGAAGTGTTATGTAGTCGACATTCACATAACACCACTAGAGGCTAGACAACATACATCTTATCAAAATATCAAACTAATACCAAATTCACATGACTACTAATAGGAAGACTTCTCCCTTGTCCTCGGGAACAAACGTAATTACTCACAAAGCATATTCATGTTCATAATCAGAGGGGTAATAATATGCATATAGGATCTAAACATATGATCTTCCACCAAATAAACCAATTAGCATCAACTACAAGGAGTAATCTACACTACTAGCAACCTACTAGCACCAATCCCGGACTTTGAGACAAGAATTGGATACAAGAGATGAACTAGGGTTTGGATATGAGATGGTGCTGGTGAAGATGGTGATGGAGATTTCCCTCTCCCGATGAGAGGAGCGTTGGTGATGACGATGGTGATGATTTCCCCCTCCCGGAGGGAAGTATCCCCGACAGAACAGCTCTGCCGGAGCTCTAGATTGGTTCCGCCAAGGTTCCGCCTCGTGGCGGCGGAGTCTCGTCCCGAAAGGTTCCCTCTTATTTTTTTCTCATCAAAAGACTTCATATAGGAGAAGATGGGCGTCGGATAGCCACCAGGGGGCCCATGAGGTAGGGGGGCGCACCCCCCACCCTCGTGAGCAGGGTGTGGGCCCCCTGGCCTTCATCTTTGGCAAGGATTTTTATTTATTTATTTTAAGATATTCCGTGGAGTTTCAGGACTTTTGGAGTTGCGCGGAATAGGTCTCTAATATTTGCTCCTTTTCCAGCCCAGAATTCCAGTTGCCGGCATTCTCCCTCCTTATGTAAACCTTGTAAAATAAGAGAGAATAGCCATAAGTATTGTGACATAATGTGAAATAACAGCCCATAATGCAATAAATATCGATATAAAAGCATGATTTAAAATGGACGTATCAACTCCCCCAAGCTTAGACCTTGCTTGTCCTCAAGCGAAAAGCCGATAACAATAAATATGTCCTTATGTTTAGAGGTAGAGGCGTCGATAAAAATAAAATACGGACATGAAGACATCATGATTATTCTCATAACAACAACATATATAGATTTTGTCATATGATTACTTATGTTCAAGTGATGATCTATTCACAATGCAAAAGTATAAATCATAAACCTTATTGGGCTCCAACAAACTATAACCTCAGTCATTGAAGCAATTGCAATTTATCATAACATCGGAAAGAGTCTATGTCAGAGCTAAAAAGCAAGTCCACATACTCAACTATCATTTAGTCCTTCATAATTGCTAACACTCACGCAATACTTGTGGTTATGAAGTTTTAATCGGACACAGAGAAAGATAGGGGCTTATAGTTTTGCCCCACAACCTTTTACCTCAAGGGTAATGTCAACAATAATAATTCATGCTTCCCTATATCCAATTATATATATATATATATATATATATATATATATATATATATATCATGTTCTTTCCAACATGCTGAACTTGACAAAGGATAAAATGAAAAAGGAAAGGTGAAGATCACTGTGACTCTTGCATAAGGTAGAAGATAATAATAAAAGATAGGCCCTTCGCAGAGGGAAGCAGAGGTTGCCATGCGCTTTTATGGTTGGATGCACAAAATCTCAATGCGAAAGAACGTCACTTTATATTGCCCCTTGTGATATGAACCTTTATTATGCAGTCCGTCGCTTTTATTACTTTCACATCACAAGATCGTATAAAGCTTATTTCTCCCACACCAATCAATCATACATATTTAGAGCAATTTTTGTTGCTTTGCACCGATGACAACTTACTAGAAGGATCTTACTCAATCCATAGGTAGATATGGTGGACTCTCATGGCAAAACTGGTTTAAGGGTATTTGGAAGCACAAGTAGTATTTCCACTTGGTGCTGAGAATTTGGCTAGCATGAGGGGGAAAGGCAAGCTCAACAAGTTAGAGGATCCATGACAACATACTTTATCTCAGATATAAGAAAGACATAACTCATTACGTTGTCTTCCTTGTCCAACATCAGCTCTTTAGCATGTCATATTTTAATGAGTGCTGCCAATCATAAAAGATGTCAATGATAATATATCTATATGTGAAACCTCTCTTTCCTTATTACTTCCTATTAATTGCAACGATGACCAAAGCTATGTCTGCCAACTCCCAACAACTTTTAATCATCATACTCTTTCTATGTGAAGTCATTACTCTCAATAAGATCAATATGAACTCTTTGTTTCTTTTTATTCTTTTCTTCTTTCTTTTATTCACCCAAGATCATGGCAAAATAATCAAGCCCTTGACTCAAAACTAATCTTTATTATATATAGCTCACGGACTCGATTACATAGAGAGATCATAAAGCAAAACTCAAAACTAGATCATGTCATAAACTTTATTCTACTAGATCAAGATACTACTAATAGGATCGAACTAAGAAAAAGGGTAAAGATAGGAGTTGTGATTGTGATACAATACCGGGGCACCTCCCCCAAGCTTGGCAGTTGCCAAGGGGAGTGCCCATACCCATGTGATTATATCTCCTTCTTTGTTGTCGGTGAAGAAAGTGGAGGTGTTGTCGATGTTGCGGGCTTAGACTTCTCCCTTAATTTGCGCTTGAGGACAGCATTTTGATCCCTCGGATTATCAATCTCCCACTCTAGGGTTAATATCTTTTTGCATAGGTCCTGCTTATTTTCCTGTAAGAGAAAAAAAGGAATAAACTCGAACTTGGATTTATTTACCCTATCAGGGAGACTTGACTTTTTGAACTCCACGTGCATGTCCCCAGGTTGAGGTAATGGGGCTTCATCTTCATCTGAGCTCGTCTCCTCCCTCCCCTTGGGTTCATAGTCCTCTTCTTCCTCCATGGTCCAACCATCGTGTTCCACATCTCCATAGACCTTGGGATTTGCTAAGTAATCATCCACATAGCTTTCTCCTTCCAAATCCTGGGAAGACATGTTGATCTAATCTGCAACGGGACAGCTTGAAAGGAAAACAGAGGATATTTGCGTGATACGGGAGTCAAAACCTTCGGAAGGTTATATAATGAATTTTTACCGACCAAAATACGTATCGTGCAAGAAAATGGAGTCCAGAAGGCACACGAGGTGCTCACGAGGTAGGGGGCGCGCCCACCACCCTCGTGGGGCCCTCGTGTCCTTCCCGGACTGCTACTTATTTTTCTAAATATTCCAAAACGGATAAATATTGCCTTAAAAATTATTTTGGAGTCGGTTTACTTACCGTACCACATCCCTATTCCTTTTCGGAGTCTGAAATGTTCCGGAAAGTGTCCCTTATGTATTCCTCCGGGGTTACGGTTTCAATAATATTAGTTCCAACATTTATGGGATTACCTGAGATATAATGTTTGATTCTTTGACCGTTTACCACCTTCGGATTTCTGCCTTCGAAGTTGTTGATTTTTATGGCACTGGAACGATAGACCTCCTCGATAACATAGCGGTCTTCCCATTTAGAGAGAAGTTTTCCTGCAAAAAATCTTAAACGAGAGTTGTATAGCAATACATAATCACCTACATTAAACTCACGCTTTTGTATCCTTTTGTCATGGCATCTTTTAACTTTTTCTTTAAACAACTTGGCATTTTCATAAGCTTGGGTTCTCCATTCATTAAGTGAGCTAATATCAAATAACCTCTTCTCACCAGCAAGTTTGAAATCATAGTTGAGCTCTTTAATAGCCCAATATGCTTTATGTTCTAGTTCGAGAGGTAAGTGACATGCTTTTCCATAAACCACTTTATACGGAGACATACCCATAGGATTTTTGTATGCAGTTCTATAAGCCCATAATGCATCATAAAGTTTCTTGGACCAATTCTTTCTAGACCTATTAACAGTCTTTTGCAAAATTAATTTGGGCTCTCTATTGCTCAATTCTACTTGACCACTAGACTGCGGGTGTTAAGGAGATGCAATTCTATGATTAACGTCATACTTAGCAAGCATTTTACGGAAGGCACCATGAATAAAGTGTGAACCACCATCAGTCATTAAATATCTAGGGACTCCAAACCTCGGAAAAATAACTTCTTTAAGCATTTTAATAGAAGTGTTATGATCAGCACTACTAGTTGGGATAGCTTCTACCCACTTAGTAACATAATCAACAGCAACTAGAATATGTGTGTATCCATTAGAGGCAGGAAAAGGTCCCATATAATCAAAGCCCCAAACATCAAGCAGTTCAATAACAAGAGAATAATTCATAGGCATTTCTTGACGTCTACTAATATTACCAATTCTTTGACATTCATCACAAGATAAAACAAATTTACGAGCATCCTTGAAGAGAGTAGGCCAATAAAAACCAGATTGCAATACCTTATGTGCAGTTCTGTCTCCAGCATGGTGTCCTCCATAAGCTTCGGAGTGACATTTGCATAGGATCTGTTCCTGTTCCTGTTCATGCTCAGGTACACAACGTCTAATAACACCATCTACTCCTTTATAAAGATGTGGGTCATCCCAAAAGTAATGTCTCAAATTATAGAAAAACTTTTTCTTTTGTTGGTATGTGAAGCTAGGTGGTATAAACTTAGCAACAATATAATTAGCATAATCAGCATACCAAGGAGTACTACGAGAAGTACTTATAACATTTAATTGTTCATCAGGAAAGCTATCATCAATAGGTAGTGGGTCATCAAGAACATTCTCTAACCTAGACAAGTTGTCTGCAACGGGGTTCTCAGCTCCTTTTCTATCAACAATATTCAAATCAAATTATTGTAGCAAGAGAACCCATCTAATAAGTCTAGGTTTAGCATCTTTCTTTTCCATAAGATATTTAATAGCAGCATGATCAGTGTGAATAGTTACTTTAGAATCAACAATATAAGGTCTGAACTTATCACAAGCAAATACAACTACTAAAAGTTCTTTTTCAGTAGTAGCATAATTTCTTTGAGCATTGTCTAGAGTCTTACTAGCATAATGAATAACATTTAATTTCTTATCAACTCTTTGACCTAGAACAACACCTACAGCATAATCACTAGCATCACACATAATTTCAAAGGGTAAATTCCAATCGGGTGGCTGAACAACAGGTGCAGAGACTAATTCTTTCTTAAGTATTTCAAATGCTTCTACACAATCATCATCAAAGACAAATGGTATATCTTTTTGTAATAAATTAGTTAGAGGCCGAGAAATTTTTGAGAAGTCCTTAATGAACCTCCTATAAAATCCGATGTGACCAAGGAAACTTCTTATACCTTTGATGTCCTTGGGACATGGCATCTTTTCAATAGCATCAACCTTGGCTTTATCAACTTCAATACCTCTTTCAGAAACTTTATGCCCCAAGACAATACCTTCATTAACCATACAGTGGCACTTTTCCCAATTCAAGACAAGATTAGTTTCTTCACATCTCTGCAAAACTCGATCAAGATTGCTCAAGCAATCATCAAAAGAGGAACCATAGACGGAAAAGTCGTCCATGAAAACCTCACAAATCTTTTCACAAAAGTCAGAGAATATAGCCATCATGCATCTTTGAAAGGTAGCAGGTGCATTACATAAACCAAAAGGCATACATTTGTAAGCAAAAGTACCAAAAGGGCATGTAAAAGTAGTCTTTGATTGATCTCTAGCCGACACAGGTATTTGAGAGAAACTAGAATAACCATCTAGAAAGCAGTAATGTGTATGTTTGCATAATCTTTCTAGCATTTGATCAATAAAAGGTAAGGGGTAATGATCTTTCTTAGTAGCTTTATTTAATTTGCGGAAATCAATTACCATCCTATAACCTGTGATAATTCTTTGTGGGATCAATTCATCTTTATCATTAGGAACAACAGTAATACCTCCCTTCTTAGGGACACAATGGACAAGACTTACCCACTGACTATCAACAACGGGATAAATTATACATGCCTCCAGAAGCTTGAGTATTTCTTTTCTTACCACTTCTTTCATTTTGGGATTCAGACGTCGTTGAGGATCACGAACTGGTTTGGCTCTTCCAAATTTATTTTATGTTGACATAGAGTGGGACTAATGCCCTTAAGATCATCAAGAGTATATCCAATAGCGGCACGATGCTTCTTCAGAGTTTTCAATAATCTTTCTTCTTCATGCTCTGAAAGATTAGCACTAATAATAACATGATATATCTTCTTTTCATCAAGATAAGCATATTTAAGATTATCAGGCAACGGTTTTAGCTCAAACACGGGATCACCCTTGGGTGGAGGAGGATCCCGTAAAATTTCAACAGGCAAATTGTGTTGCAGAATAGGTTCCTGTTTAAAGAATACTTCATCTATTTCCCTTCTTTCATTCATGAACATATCATTTTCATGGTCTAGCAAATAGTGTTCTAAAGGATCACTAGGAGGTACGGCAATAGAAGCAAGACCAATAATCTCATCCTTACTAGGTAATTCTTCCTCACGATGTTGTTTACTAAATTTAGAGAAATTAAACTCATGAACCATATCATCCAAACCAATAGTAACAACATTCTTTTCGCAATCTATCCTAGCATTAACAGTGTTCAAGAAGGGTCTACCAAATATAATGGGACAAAAGCTATCTTGTGGAGAAGTGAGAACAAGAAAATCAGCAGGATATTTAGTTTTCCCACACAAGAATTCAACATCTCTAACAATTCCCATTGCTGAAATAGTATCTCTATTGGCAAGTTTAATTGTGACATCAATATATTCTAATTCAGCAGGTGCAATTTCATGCCTGATTTCTTTATACAAGTCATAAGGTATAACACTAGCACTAGCACCCATATCACATAAGCCATGATAACAATGATCTCCTATTTTAACAGAAATAACAGGCATGCCTACCACAAGTCTATTTTTATCTTTAGCACAAGGTTTAGCAATTCTAGCAGTTTCACCTTCGAACTGATAACATGCCCATCAATATTATCAGACAAGAGATCTTTAACAATAGCAATATTAGGTTCTACTTTAACTTGCTCAGGAGGTGTATAAGTTCTGATATTGCTTTTACGAACAACAGTTGAAGCTTTAGCATGATCCTTTACTCTAACAGGGAAAGGTGGTTTCTCAACATAAGAATTAGGAACAATAGGATCATTATAAGTGAGAGTCTTTTCTTCAACTTTAATAGATGCAGCTACTTTTACTTCTATGGGAGGATGATATTTAAACCACTTCTCCTTAGGGAGATCAACATAAGTAGCAAAAGATTCACAGAAAGAAGCTACTATCTCAGAGTCGAGTCCATATTTAGTGCTAAACTTACGGAAAATATTGTGTCCATAAAAGTTTTAACACAATCGAACTTAGGCGTCATACCAGACTCCTTACCTTCGTCGAGGTCCCAATCTTTAGAGTTGCTTTTAATTCTATCCAATAAATTCCATTTAAATTCAATAGTCTTCATCATAAAAGAGCCAACACAAGAAGTATCGAGCATGGTGCGATTGTTTTCAGAAAGCCGAGCATAAAAACTTTGCATAATTATTTCTCTCGAGAGCTCATGATTGGGGCATGAATATAACATTGATTTAAGCCTCCCCCAAGCTTGAGCGATGCTTTCTCCTTCGCGAGGCCATAAATTATATATATAATTGTGATCATGATGAACAAGATGCATAGGGTAATACTTTTGATGAAATTCCAACTTCGATCTTTTATACTTCCATGATCTCATATCATCACATAGCCTATACCATATCAATGCGTCTCCCTTCAAAGATAAAGGGAAGACCTTCTTCTTAGCAACATCATCGGGTATACCTTAAAGCTTAAATAATCCACAAACTTCATCCACATATATTAAGTGCTCATCAGGATGCTTTGTTCCATCTCCTGTAAAAGGGTTAGCTAGCAGTTTTTCCATCATACCCGAAGGAAATTCAAAAGGAGTTTCATTTTCAATAGGTTCAGTAGGTTGAGGAGCAACTCTTTGATCTACTGTACGGGGTGAAGATACCCCGAACAAGCCCCTCACAGAATTACTTTCCATAGTAACAAGTGACAGTAAATTTCAGCACACTATATAAATTTTTCCTTACCAAATTCCACCTACCAAAGGCGCTACACTCCCCGGCAACAGCGCCAGAAAAGAGTCTTGATGACCCACAAGTATAGGGGATCTATCGTAGTCCTTTCGATAAGTAAGAGTGTCGAACCCAACGAGGAGCAGAAGGAAATGATAAGCAGTTTTCAACAAGGTATTCTCTGCAAATACTGAAATAAGTGGTAACAGATAGTTTTGTGATAAGGTAAATTGTAACGAGCAACAAGTAACAAAAGTAAATAAGGTGCAGCAAGGTGGCCCAATCCTTTTTGTAGCAAAGGACAAGCCGGAACAAACTCTTATAATAGGAAAAGCGCTCCCGAGGACACATGGGAATATCGTCAAGCTAGTTTTCATCACGTTCATATGATTCACGTTCGATACTTTGATAATTTGATATGTGGGTGGACCGGTGCTTGGGTGCTGTTCTTACTTGAACAAGCATCTCACTTATGATTAACCTCTATTGCAAGCATCCGCAACTACAAAAAAAAGTATTAAGGTAAACCTAACCATAGCATGAAACATATGGATCCAAATCAGCCCCTTACGAAGCAACGCATAAAGTAGGGTTTAAACTTCTGTCACTCTAGCAACCCATCATCTACTTATTACTTCCCAATGCCTTCCTCTAGGCCCAAATAATGGTGAAGTGTTATGTAGTCGACATTCACATAACACCACTAGAGGCTAGACAACATACATCTTATCAAAATATCAAACAAATACCAAATTCACATGACTACTAATAGCAAGACTTCTCCCTTGTCCTCAGGATCAAACGTAATTACTCACAAAGCATATTGATGTTCATAAATAGAGGGGTAATAATATGCATATAGGATCTGAACATATGATCTTCCACCAAATAAACCAATTAGCATCAACTACAAGGAGTAATCAACACTACTAGCAACCTACTAGCACCAATCCCGGACTTTGAGACAAGAATTGGATACAAGAGATGAACTAGGGTTTGGAGATGAGATGGTGTTGGTGAAGATGTTGATGGAGATTGCCCTCTCCCGATGAGAGGAGCATTGGTGATGACGACGGTGATGATTTCCCCCTCCCGGAGGGAAGTATCCCCGGCAGAACAGCTCTGCCGGAGCTCTAGACTCGTTCTGCCAAGGTTCCGCCTCGTGGCGTCGGAGTCTCGTCCCGAAAGGTTCCCTCTTATTTTTTTCTCATCGAAAGACTTCATATAGGAGAAGATGGGCGTCGGAGAGCCACCAGGGGGCCCACGAGGTAGGGGCGCGCCCTAAGGGGGGCGCGCCCCCCACCCTCGTGAGCAGGGTGTGGGCCCCCTGGCCTTCATCTTTGGCGAGGATTTTTCTTTATTTATTTTAAGATATTCCGTGGAGTTTCAGGACTTTTGGAGTTGCGCAGAATAGGTCTCTAATATTTTCTCCTTTTCCAGCCCAGAATTCCAGCTGCCGGCATTCTCCCTCCTTATGTAAACCTTGTAAAATAAGAGAGAATAGCCATAAGTATTGTGACATAATGTCAAATAACAGCCCATAATGCAATAAATATCGATATAAAAGCATGATGCAAAATGGACGTATTAGGTACGTCCTCCCCTTACCGAGGATCGCGGACTCAGTGCAAAGCGCCCTGCCAATCCGGTAAGCTCTTTATATCTCACAAGATGTTCCTTTCCCCAGTATATTCGTAGGAGGGGTCTAAGCCTCCATGCCAATTTAACAGGACTGGGTAGCGACAGCGGAGCAGATTGATTGTCCAGCTCCACTGCCCGAAGATCCAACAACGGCTCTCTTAACAGAGATGCTGCTTTTGGCACCCTATAAGGTGTCGGAGAAGAAGGCCAAGAAAAAGGCCACGGGGACCAGAAAAGGTCTCAGGCGCAAGGTTGTGTCGGACTCATCATCCGAAGACGCCGAGGCGCGCTCCTCCAACGAAAACGAGGAGGAGGAAGAGGAAAGTTCTCCCCCCCCCCAACCGAGGGGGGACAAGAAAAGGAAGGCCCCCCATTTGGGGAGGCCGAAGGGTCCAAGAAGGGAAAGACCCTCCCTCCGGACCACTCCACCACAGCCGCCCACAGCGACGAGGAGTGGTTGCCCAGGGACAAGCCCCTGGCGAAGTCGTAAGTATCCGGACACCATGATACTTCCGGCATGTTTTGCTTGATTGCTTCTGATCATGTTAAATACGATCGTGCAGTCTGCCCAAAGCCCACATTGCCGTATCCTCCTGGGATGGGTCTTTGAGCCAGTCGGCGATGAACAGCGATTCACTCCCGACGGCCACCACCCCTCAGCCCGCAGACGACATCGAGGTGTTGTCTTAGAGGATACCGGACCGGGGGAAGACCGTTCTGGATACGCCCCAAGG
>NC_041388.1:268124208-268129331 GCF_002162155.2 Triticum dicoccoides
ATACTGCGCCGGAACCTCCAGTGGTTCTGGATTCTGCCAGGCAGCCCCTCACTAAGGGGAGCGAGCTGTCTGTGCCGATGACCTTTGTCCATCCAGAGGCATCAGACGACTTGCTGGAAGCACTTCGCGGTGCTTCCATTAACGAAGAGCACCGCACTATTATGAGTGCGGTGATCGAGAAGGTTCGGTCCGCCAAAAGCGGATTGACCAAAGCCTGCGCCAGCCTCCTAATAGGCTTTGAGGTAAGTAATCAAATTGTGAGGAAATATCACAGCATAGACAGTAGCCCCTGATGCTTTGTTTGGTGTTCGGAAAGAAAGGCCGAATAGAGGATCAAATAACATTTGTAGGAGTCTAACAGAATATGTCTATGTAAATAAGTAGGCGTTGCTGTTGGCCACTGCCGCTTGGACTGCGGAGGTCTCTGGACTTAAGCGGGACCTGGAGCGGAACGAGGAAGAGCTCGGCCTCGTGAAGAGGCAGCTCGAAGAGAACAAAGGTAAGTGATACCCCGTCTGTATATTGATAAAGAAAAAATGGTTGTAGATCATAGAATCATCATGAACTTTAATAGGGGCCACGACCGAAGTGGCGGCCCTGAAGAAGGCATTGTCCAAGGCCAAAGACAAAGCGGCCAAGGAGTGCATCGAGCGCGAGAAGAAAGAGCCCCAAGTCGGCGAGGTCCAGCAAGAGCTCCAGGATTTCATCAAGAAATACGAGTCCTTGGAGCGTGACTCTAAGACGCAGACGTCCGAACTTGCGAAGGCCCTTCAGAGCGCACAAGATGCCAAGGACGAGGCCCAAAAGACCCTCCAGGAGATTCAAGCCAGTCAAGAAGATAGCGGCGGGTAAGGCATTCATTATGCAAAGCAAGCATGTGAAGGAGACTTTCCTTTTACTTACCCGAATTCGGAGCTCTCCAGGAGTGTTCGCAGATCTTCCGCGCAGCATATCGGATGCCGCGGAATTCTATCGGGCCGAAGAAGGGAGCTCGGCGGAGAAGCTGTTCTGGTCTCAGTATACTGGGACCGAACATCCGATGCCCTTGAGCGACCAGCTAAAGCAAATGGTCGAATTGCACAAGGCAGCCAAATTGGCCATGAAGGACCTCATAGGACGGCTATGGCCTGCCGAGCCCCTGCCCAATAGCTACTTCGGCCTTGTAAAGCGGCTAGTAAGTGCCTGTCCACGGCTTGAAGTCATTAAGCGGTCCGTCTGCATTGAAGGTGCACGCAGGGCCTTTGCCCGTGCGAAAGTGCACAGGGCAAAGATGGATGCCGAGAAGCTGGTGATGGAGGGGTCGCCGGAGGGCAAGGAGCATCGCTACCCTGAAAAGTATTATGGCAGTGTCCTGAAGGGTGCCCGCCTTGTGGAGGAGGAATGTGCTAAGGATGTAATATTTGAATGAATGTACTCATGTGATCCTGTGATATGAAAAGGAGTTCATGTGGGCTATATGACACTTGTTAATTTAAAATATTACCTTCTGTGCGGCCGTTTATAAAATCTGAGAGTTGGCAAGTCGTCGGCTTCTGCCCCCATGTAACTAGTACTGGGGTGTTCGGGATAAATCCAAACACTCTTTATCCATATTTTTGGTCCTTTAAGGAGGTGTTTAGCATGGCGAACAAGGCAATCTGACTATACAGCTTTATCGCTCTCACTTAGCCATAGAAGTCTACAATTTTAAATTTCGGCGAAGCCCCTAGTATTCGGAAGGCCGAACTTGGGGCACTATACATGCCTAAATCGGAGAAGGCCGATTCCTCGCCCGAAGCGGAAAAAATCTTTAAGGATTTGAGACCTCTTGAACAGCGACCAGCTCTCGCGGTATCATGACAGTCAGTTTTCGGCTTTCTCTACTAAGGTGCTCGTCCGGAAGAACCGGGACACAATCACGGTAGTTCTCCCTACGCTACCTTAGCCGATATAGCGGAACGTAAGGCACCAAAACAAGGGAGCCGGGCAAACCCAACTATTGACCCAAGACATGATTCGGATCTGATGCATATAATGCTATAAGTTCGGGGTGTCGCACTGTCGAAAGTGTTCGGACTTTGCTTGCCATGTTATGGGGTATGCTGAAGCCCCTGGCGAGCTAGACGTACCAAAATGTATGGGTGCAATTTGTAATAAATAAGCAGTAAAGGAAAAGTATAAAGAAATGCAATAGTAAGCTGACACTGTACATTATTTTCCATTTTTACTTGAATAAGACGTCAAGGCATATGTGTACAGGTGGTGCGATAAGCAAAATAGGACTATTTGAAATGTCCTTAACGAGGAGCGAGCTGTGTGTGGGTATGTAAAACAGGTATAGCGATCGATATCAGAGACCACCTGGGGATTCCCTTGTACGCCGAAGCTTCTTGTCTCCTTGGTGTTTCCATCCCGTTATGGGTCCGATAGCCGGACTATCGGAAGAGCCTCCCAAAAAATAGGGACCTAAAAAGAAAAGGTCTAAAGATATATGGATCCTGGGGCGGTTGAGCCGCATTGTGGACCGTGTCGTAGTCGTGCCTCCGCCTATGGCCATGGTATTTTGAGTGCGTAATTATGTATACGCGGCACAAATTTCGCCGCTTGACTGGGACTAGGACGGAGGCCGAATTGCTAGGCGAGCTCTGGACATGCCAGATGATCTTGTTGTAGGGTACTCCGGACTTGCTTAACGGTGTCCGGGGGCTTTATCACCGAATTGGCGGTCTGCCTAAGAAGACTGCTTTGTACTTCTGCTACGAGGGCCGCAGTGTGCTCCTCCGTACGGAGCAAGCGCTTTGTGTTTCCATTAACTATTATAACCCCGCGAGGTCCTGGCATTTTGTGTATGCATAATGCGGTACCGCATTGAATCTGGCAAATGCGGTTCTCCCGAGCAGTGCGTGGTAGCCACTTTAGAAGGGGACGATATCAAAGATTAACTCCTCGCTTCGGAAGTTGTCCGGAGATCCGAAGACCACTTCCAGTGTGATTAAGCTCGTGCAACAGGCCTCTACACCTGGTATGACACCTTTAAAGGTGGTTTTTGTGGGTTTGATCCTTGAGGGGTCGATGCCCACTTTGCGCACTGTATCCTGATAGAGCAGGTTCAGGCTACTACCACCATCCATGAGGACTCGTGTTAGGTGGAATCCGTCAATGATGGGGTCAAGGACCAATGCGGCAGAACCGCCATGATGGATACTGGTAGGATGGTCCCTGCGATCGAAAGTGATCGGACAAGAAGACCATGGGTTAAACTTTGGGGCAACTAGCTCCATCGCATAGACGTCCCTTAGTGCATGCTTCCGTTCCTGCTTGGGAATAAGGGTTGCGTATATCATGTTCACCGTTTTCACTTGTGGAGTAAATTTCTTCTGTCCTCCTGTGTTCGGCGGCCGGGGCTCCTCCTCGTCATTGCTATGCAGCCCCTTTTCCTTGTTTTCGACATTCACCTTGCTGGCCTGTTTGAACACCCAGCATTCTCTGTTCGTGTGGTTGGCTGGTTTATCGGGGGTGCCATGAATTTGACATGAGCGATCGAGTATGCGGTCCAGACTGGACGGGCTCGGATTGTTTCTTTTGAATGGCTTTTTCTGCTGACCGGACTTAGAGCGAGTGAATCCGGCATTGACTACCGTGTCTTCGGCGTTGTCACCATTGTTGCGACGCTTGTGTATGTTGCATCGTGGCTTGCCGTTGCTATCTCTGGCATCTCAATTGCCAGGATTTCCTAATGTGTTGTTGCTACGAGCCAGCCAGCTGTCCTCGCCCGCACAAAAGCGGGTCATAAGTGTCGTGAGGGCTACCATGGACTTCGGCTTCTCTTGGCCGAGGTGTCGGGCGAGCCATTCGTCATGGATGTTATGCTTAAACGCCGCTAAGGCTTTGGCATCCGGACAGTTGACAATTTGGTTCTTTTTAGTTAGGAACCGAGTCTAGAATTTCGTAGCTAAGTCTCCGGGCTGTTGGGTTATGTGACTTAAGTCATCAACATCCGGTGGTCGCACATAAGTGCCCTGGAAGTTGTGAAGGAATGCGTCTTCCAAGTTCCCCCAACTGTTGATGGAGTTTGTCGGCAAGCTATTCTTCCAATGCCGAGCCGGTCCTTTGAGTTTTAGTGGGAGGTACTTGATGGCATGTAGATCATCACCGCGGGCCATGTGAATGTGGAGGAGGAAATCTTCAATCCATACTGCGGGGTCTGTTGTACCATCATATAATTCAATGTTCACGGGTTTAAACCCTTCTGGGAATTCATGATCCATCACTTCATCAGTGAAGCATAGGGGGTGTGCGGCGCCTCTATGCCGGGCTATATCATGACGCGGTTCAAACGAGTCTGGTCTGTTGTATTCGGCCCGGACGGATTTTCTTTTAGTATATCCAGGGTGACGGTCATCATCACGCGTTGGGGCGCGCCCCCATGATCCGTAGATTGATCTTGTATGTCCTGCTTTGTTTTCCAATATGTCTCGCAGGTCCTGTGTGTAGCCTTGGGCCTTGGTGTTTTTGTTTGATTGGCGACGGGGTGCGGGCTGTACTTCGGGCTGATACGCCGCTTTGTCTCGGCCATGAGGTGGCGGGTCAGCCGCATCATGCGATGGTAGTGTAGGCCTTAATGCCTCCTCCTCAAGTTGAGGTAGCAACCTGCGCTTTGGGTAACTTTTGGTTGGGCGCTCAAGTTCGTATTCCTTAGCTGCCAGGACTTTAGTCCATCTATCAGTTAGCAGATCCTGATTAGCTTGAAGTTGTTGCTGCTTTTTCTTCAGGCTTTTTGCAGTGGCTATAAGCCGGCGCTTGAAGCGCTCCTGCTCGACGGGATCCTCAGGCACGGTGAATTCTTCGTTGCCGAGGCTCACCTCGTCTTCAGCGAGGGGCATCTAATTGTCATCCTCGGACTCTCCATCTGTTGCCTGTTCCTTAGGGCTGGCTTGCCCATCCTCCCGCTCGAAGCCTGGTTGGGTGGGGTTATTTTTGTCTTTGGCACCATCCGTAGCGTTATTGTCTCTTGTGCCGGTATCACAATTTTTGCTATGGCAGGGCTTAGAGCGGCGCTTATGACGCCGATGCTTAGATTGCTTCTCAGGGGGATTATCCTCCGTTGCCTCATCGCCATCGCCTTCTTTGGGCGTGTCCACCAT
>NC_041388.1:268129546-268134562 GCF_002162155.2 Triticum dicoccoides
ATATATCATATGATGAGGTGGCTATCCAGCGCCCTGTGGGCGGTGGTTCTTGTTCTTCTCCTGCATCGTTGTCCATACCGTTGATGTCTTCGGAGCCGAAGTCAAGTACGTCGGTTAAGTCGTCGACAGTGGCTATTAAGTTGGTGGTGGGTGGGGAACGAATTTCTTCATCGTCTGCTTTCACTCCAGCCGGACATAGTTCGGCCGAGAGTCTCCTGACAAGGAGAGAGACTTTAATGAATTTAGCATGTCGCCCAAGGGCGGGTGCTGAAAGATATCCGTAGAGGTAAACTCCATGACCGGTGCCCAATCAGATTCGATAGGCACGGATGCACGCGATTCGGAGCCTATGGCCGGAGACGAGTCCGAGGGTCCAATGACACCGGCCTCATAGGCAGTGAAGTCAGTGTTCGGCTCTATCGCCGCTGAGTGTGCGGCCTCCATGGCGGTGTCCACCACCCGTCCTCGGATGGCACGATCTGCTCCGGATTGAGGGCCGGGGCGGCCGCAGGTGTGATCTCCCGAACACCGTTCGATGGCAGATCTAAGTCATGCTCGTCGTGACTGTTCGGCGCACCTGACATGGGCTCGAATCCGTCGAAGATCAAGTCTCCGCGGATATTGGCAGTATAGTTCAAGCTTCCAAACCTGACCTGATGGCCAGGGGCGAAGCTATCGATCTTCTCCAGATGGCCAAGCGAGTTGGCCCGCGGTGCGAAGTCGCCGAATATGAAGATCTGTCTAGGGAGAAAAACCTCACCATGGATCACATCATTGCAGATGATTGAAGGAGCCATCAAACCTTATCGCGATGGCACCGTGGAACTCTCAATGAAAGCACAAATGTCGGTGTCAAAACCGGTGGATCTCGGGTAGGGGGTCCCAAACTGTGCGTCTAAGGCTAATGGTAATAGGAGGCGGGGGACACGACATTTACCCAGGTTCGGGCCCTCTCGATGGAGGTAATACCATACTTCCTTCTTGATTGATCTTGATGATATGAGTATTACAAGAGTTGATCTACCACGAGATCGTAGAGGCTAAACCCTAGAAGATAGCATGTGATTATGGTTGTTGTTCTCCTACGGACTAAACCCTCCGGTTTATATAGACACCGGAGGGGGCTAGGATTACATAGAGTTGGTTACAAAGAAGGAGATCTACATATCCGAATTGCCAAGTTTGCCTTCCACGCAAAGGAGAGTCCCACCCGGACACGGAACGAAGTCTTCAATCTTGTATCTTCATTGTCCAACAGTCCGGCCAAAGTATAGTTCGGCTGTCCGAGGACCCACTAATCCAGGACTCCCTCAGTAGGGCCGGGCCGCGGACAAACCCGGGCACACGCGCCTAAGGGCGCGGGCAGGGTGCGGCCTCGGCGAGGCAGGGTGTGGGTGGCGCACGGCCACGCGAGGGACGGCCGGGGCGGTGAGCATGAGCCCGTGTGGAAGTGGTGGGCGGCGCAAATAGTGACTAAACACGGGGAAAGCGGGGGAATCGATGGAGACACTCACCTCAGAGCTGGGGGGGAGACGGCGAGGCCGAGGGTGGTCAGAGCAGCGCAGATCGACACCGAGAAGCAGTGGTCGGTGATGAGGAAGAAGAGGTTGATGCGCTCGATCCTTGATGACCCGGCTCCAATCCGTGGACATAGGCGATGAAGGTGACGATGGTGTTGCTTCTGCACTTGGTGGTGCGATGGCGGACGGCCGGTGGCCACGAGATCGACGGCGAGCTTGGCAGCGGTGATTCGTCCATGTACACAGGTGACGAAAGCAGTGCGAGGGAGAAAGGAAGGAGAGCCTAGGGTTCGTCCGCGGGGGTCGGGGATGGTCCGAACCCGCGAGGAGGGTCGCCGGATGATGTACGCATGCGCTAGCCGCGCCATGGATGGCGCACGGGCGTCCAGCGTGCTCCTGTGAGCAGTAGGAAGGAGATACAGAGGGGGGGTTGTTGGGCTGGGCCAAGGTCTATGCATTGCTAGGCTTAAGTGCATAGTGCCATTTTCCTATTTTACATTTCTGTAACAAAACTGCTAGTGTTTCCTATTTAGGTTAGATAGAAATTGATTTCTGTTTAATATGAAACTTGTCACACAAATACAAGGAAACAACCTGGGGCTGCAAAAAAGGTTTCAAACTGTTTGGGATTGTTTATCTAATTTTAGAAATTGAAAAGGTTAACTAATTGGTTGTTGGCCCACTGTTATAATTCTCAGGGGTATTTAAACATCTCCAAAATTGTTTGTTAATGCAAGGAAATTATGTGGTGAATATTTTCAACCTAATGAACATTTTTAATTTACCATTTGAATAAATAATAATTTGACTTGTATTTTAAATTTGAATTTGACTTTGATTTTAGTCAAGTGACAATTGGCTTAGTAACTTGGTGGTGACATGGCATCATTAGGGTGAGGTTACTGTAGCTTGAATCTTGGGGCGTTACAATCTTTGTATCAAAACTATAGATTGGTGCTTGTGGGTCACTAGTAGTGTTGATTACATCTTGTAGTTGATTACTATATGGTTTTTTGGTGGAAGAATATATGTTCAGATCCATTATGCTATTTAATACCCCTCTGATCTTGAGCATGTTTATCATTTGTGAGTAGTTACTTTCGTTCTTGAGGTCACGGGAGAAATCATGTTGCAAGTAATCATGTGAACTTGATATGTGTTTGATATTTTGATGGTATGTATGTTGCCATTCTCTTAGTGGTGTCATGTGAACATTGACTACATGACACTTCACCATATTTGGGCCTAAGGGAATGCATTGTGGAGTAGTTATTAGATGGTGGGTTGCGAGAGTGACAGAAGCTTAAACCCCAGTTTATGAACTATTCCGTAAGGGACCGATTGGATCCAAAAGTTTAATGCTATGGTTAGAATTTATTCTTGATACTTTTCTCGTAGTTTGCGGATGCTTGCAAGAGGGTTAATCATAAGTAGGAGGTTTGTTCAAGTAAGAACAACACCTAAGCACCGGTCCATCCACATATCAAATTACCAAAGTGCCGAACACGAATTAAGGCAACATGATGAAAGTGACTAGATGAAATTTTCGTGTACCCTCAAGAACACTTTGCTTCTCATAGGAAACCATTTTGGCCTGTCCTTTGTCTCAAAAGGACTGGGCTATATTGTTGCACTTTTTCTACTACTATTGTTACTTGCTTGTTACAAACTATCTTGCTATCAAACTACTCCGCTACTCACAATTTTAGCACTTGCAGACATTACCTTGCTGAAAACCACTTGTCATTTCTTTCTGCTCCTCGTTGGGTTCGACACTCTTACTTATCAAAAAGGGATACAATTGACCCCATATACTTGTGGGTCATCAGGATCCTGAGCGCATCCCAGTGTCGGTTGTCTTTGTGTTGAGGTTAGTCAAGCCTCTGACTTGGGGAATCTTCCTATCGCCTTGTGGGGTCATCACACCGACAAGGTTGCTCACCCCACTAGCGTATAAAATCATCTCGCAATCGGGAAGAACTATCTCGACTATGAGGAGAATCATCCCGCCTTCGAGGATGGACATCCCGACTACTCAGCGAATCATCACGATGATGGGGTGGAGTCCTGTGCTGCCATGGTGAACTCTCATGTGAATCATCTCTATGACACCACGGGGAGGCATCATCACGCGACAGAGGAGAATCATCTTAGTGGCGTGCTGAGTAATCATCATGCCATTGGGTACGACCCTCTTGCTCAGGAGGGGATCACCCTCATCCTCTATCCATCCGAGTGGTACGAAGATGTGATGATGCAACCATTGGCACGTGGCTCTCCGTACCTCCCTCGACTCGGCTGCATGAAGCCAGCCAATCACGAGATTGGGAAATGAGAGCATTCCGCGTGACTACCACTTTCAAGAAGGTGGACAGTTGTTGGATGTCGTCCGCAACCACTCCATCCCTAGGCTGTTGGATGGCATCAGCCAGCCTGGTTGCCGCCTAAACATTGTCAATCGGGGTGCAAAGGATTCAGAGATCGCCAGAGCCTCTTACTATGAAGTTGTTTTTGATATCCCTGCCCCATCGGACAACATAAGGGTAGGTACGTCGCGACCGACTATTGTCTGCCAATGCCTATTCGTGGACGATCAGGTTATGCTCAAGTTGAGCCATTCGAGCGCGTTCTGCCATAGTTTCCTAGTGTGCGACCTCTAAGGAAGTTGTCAGCTCAAGAACCACCAGGAATGGGCATGAGAAGAAGGCGCTCGCCTTCCTCATGATGTTCCCGAGCAAGAGGGTCCTCACCTGTTGCATCACCGCCGACTACAGCAGATGGTTCAGCTGTCGCCACCCGGTGACTGGTCTCAGGTGGTTGTGGGCTTATCATGAAGACCATGGGAGTTGCAGGCTAAAAATTCCCAAGTCGTTGGCCTGGAAATGAATACTCCTGTGTGCCGGCAGGTCGGCACTGTTTAGTGGTGCATCCGGTTGCCACGCTGATCCATCAATGGGGGACTCAAGTTCTTCGAAGCGAATGTTGCTGTCTAGTGTCGAGGGAATCCAACTCCACCATATCACACTACAAAAAAAGACACATCCGTGACATTTTGGGCCAAACAAAAAAAATTGTCATACTTATGACACTTCTATGACGATAATTGTGACAAAACCCGATATCATCATAGATGTGGTGGGCTCCTACTTCTATGACAAAAAATCATGACAGAAAATGGGCTTTTCATCCTGGGCGGGCCGGAGACGCATCTGCATGACATTCTTTGGGCCATCCATGACGGAAAAAACCGTGGTAGAAGCGAGGGCGAGGAAAATTTCGGCGAGTTCACGGTTACGGTGGGTGGTCGGGGGCCGAGCGATGCGCGTTTCTCTCGTACACGTACGCGCGTGTGTGTGAGGCATTGGCTCTAACTGAACCTGAGCGAGGCGTTGGGCTCTAACTGAACCCGAGCGATTGCACTGCAGGCTATGCATTACTGAACCCGAGCGATCGATCGATGGCTGTTAACTGAACCCGAGCGAGCGATTCCTTTGCT
>NC_041388.1:268134940-268146804 GCF_002162155.2 Triticum dicoccoides
TGGCGTTGCCTCTGGATGAACAGGACCCCGATCGATCGAGCCGGTTGGGGATGGATGAACAGGACCCCGTGGAGGGCTGGATGAACAAGACGACCCCGTGGAGGGCTGGATGAACACTAGACGGTGGAGGGGTGGATGAACAGTAGCCCATGGAGGGGTGGTTGAACAGGAGCCTGTCGAGAGGGGTGGTTGAACAGTAGCCGGTGGAGTAGCGCGCGGTGGAGGCTGGATGAACAGGAGCCCGTGGATGAACGGTCACAGGTGGAGGCTGGAGGAGGTCGACGGTGAATGAATAGTAGCCCATGGAGGCTGGAGGAGGTCGACGGTGGAGATGAACAGTATCCCGTGGGGTCCTGTTTTGCGGTACGCCACATCCCTCCCGATGAACAGGACCCCCGTTTCGACCGTAGTGCTCCAGCACAAGTCCGTTTCGTCCATTTTGTGGTACGCCACACCCCTCCTGATCAACAGGACCCCGTTTTGACCGTAGGAGGTCCAACACAAGTTCTTTTCCTCTGTTTTGCGGTACGCCAGACACCTCCCGATGAACAGGATCCCGTTTCGAACGTGGACGGTCGAACACAAGGCTGTTTCCTCCGTTCTACGGTACGCCGGGCCTCGTTTCCATCGCCTGTTCCGTCCAAGCCGGTTGACTCCCACGCGTTACGTTGCCTCCCGACGAACACGACGCATTCCGTTGCCTCCCGATGAACACGACGCATTCCGTTGCCTCCCCATGAACACGACGGCGACGCAGTTTCTCCGTTCCGACCCAGCCATGTACACGAGCCCTAGCCGTACGTATGCACGAGTAGGCGTTCGAGACCCTGCCCGTATATACGTACGTGGCCGTATTTTCTTTCTTGCACACTGGCCGCTGTACGTACATGTACATGCTACGTGCGCGCCTCTACTACGACACGTGTGCGCCTCTACATCGACCAGTATATATGTACGTACACGTTCGCGACCAGAATGATAGCGCTACGTACGCTTCGACCAGGTGGGTCCCGACTGTCAGGCACTTCCTTGCGTGCGAAGATGTAGCTGGTGGGTCCCAGCAGTCAGGGGGCGAATCGTTTTTTTTTTCCCGGACGCACTTCCTTGCGTGCGAAGATATAGCTGGTGGGTCCCAGCAGTCAGGGGGCGAATCGTTTTTTTCGGACGCACTTCCTTGCATGCGAAGATGTAGCTGGTGGGTCCCAGCAGTCAGGGGGGAAACGTTTTTTTCACGAAATACAGTGGCCCGTCCGGTGGGTCCCAGCTGTCAGGTGGAGGAATCATTATTTTTCGCGTAATAAGGAGGCACTTCCTTGCTGCGGCCGTGGACCCAGCTGTCAGCCTCTTCACGTACAGTCCACGTCTGATGGAAATCGTTCCTTGACCACGTTGACCATGCTTCGGCGAGAGCACCACGGCGGTGGACGACGGCGAGGCCTAGGAAGGGGACGACATGGAGCCGGGGAAGACGTGGCAGTGGATGCCCACGCGGAGAGGAGTACGAGGGTTCACTGGTTCGGCTGCGGTGTGAGGCTGTCGTCGCCGCAGAATAACAGGGGGTGTGCGTGAGTGGAGGGATGGCCTGGCCAGCGGTGGGAGTAGTAGGGACGGTGAGGCCTCCGCGGCAGCACAGCTGGCCATGGGAGGCAGGAGCAGGCGGCACGACCGGCGCTGCTTTGGGCGGCTGGAGCAAGAAGACCAGAGGTTGAAGAAGCATGACGGCCGTTGGATGAACATCGTATGGTCACTGCAGCTAGAATCGTTTATATTGACTAAGTTGACAGAGCCCTTGGTACGCGTCAACTTAGTAGGCCCACAGGTCAGCTTCCAAAATGGTGCGCCCCAGATGTTAGGGGAGGAATCATTTTTGGGCGGCTGAAGCTAGAATATCTGAGATTGAAGAAGAAGCACGACATCCATTGGATGGACATCCAACGACCACTGCTGCTAGAACCATGTGTTGACTATAAGTTGACAAAGCCTTGCGTATGCGTCAACTCTTTTTTTTAGGGGACGCGTCAACTTATTAAGGCCACAAGTGTGTGGCAGAGAACTTATAGCCCATTTGAGATTTGTAAGAATGTGCAGCCCATTTTTGAATTCTAATGGAATTTACTGCAGCCCATTTATAGTTTGTTAAAAGTACATCCCATTTCAACCAACCGTTCAAAACAGAATTCAATAAAATTTCCCACATTTTGATGGGATCCGAAATAATTTTATCCTGAAATTTCCAGTCAGATTAAATACAATTTCAATATAAATTTATATTACGTAAAAATCCAATGAAACATTGCGCTCGCAACAATTAATGAAATTAAAAATTTCAATATCCAAAAATAATATTTCATAAAGTATGTGTTTGGTGCATTTTTTTATAGTTACTGCCTAGTTTTTATAATTACATCCCATTTATTATTTCTTAAAGCCCATTTTCTTGTTAAGCCTAATGCATCCCTCCTAGGAAAGATTTGCAGCCCAGCGGGGCGGACAATAACAACTTGACCTTGCCTGGGTATTCCTAAAAAAAGTATAGCTGGGCTAGCCATTTTTAGCTTGAAAAAAATTAATATATAGGCTGGATATCTGGCCTGGGCTAGACGGGCCACAGCCCGCCCAGTTAATACCTGCAGCGATGTTTTCGTTGTTGTTCAGAGGAGAAAAATTAATATCTGGGCTAAACATCGAAAAACTCTGCAGTGCTCACACCTCAAAAACACAAATACTGCTTGAGCTGCTTGGTCCCAGTTGTCGGCCACTTCTTGTGCAATTCTCTTGTTTATTGACTACATAGGTTGACAATGGTGTGGGATAGTGATGTCAGGAAACCAGGAGGAAGCAAAAAAATATAGTTTTATATAATAAGGAGGCACTTGCGTACGTGAGGCTATGGCCCTGGTGGGTCCCCATTGTCATCCTCTCCAAGTAAAGTCATCTCCTCACCCACGCGCGCTTTCCGCTCAAAACAGTCAGTGCCGCCCGCCCCGCTTATAGGTGCAGGCGATTGCTCCACCTTCAAACAACACAAGTGTCGTCCGTCCGTCCATCTGCTGCCCACATTAATGATATGCGGTTGCCGAGGTGGCTACTCCGGCGCCACACGTCCATCCCTCCGTCGGCCACCATTGCTATATAAACTGCTGCGCCGTCCATAGCCGCAGTCATCTGCATTCGTTCCCTTTCTCCTGTCCACACCACTACTGCCCACCATGGCTTCCTCGCGCTCCAGCGCCCTTCGGGACGGGCGGACGATGGACCACAAGGAGATGGCAGCCATTGCTGCGGACCGGCTGGCCGATAGGCAGCCGGAGGACGACGACGTCCCAATGGAGAACATGGTAGTCGATGATCCGGCGCCAACCCCCTCCTCCGTGCCATCCTCGCCGGTGCATTGCACCATGACCATCGGCGAGGCCTATACCCAATATATGGACACGGTGAGGCAGATGCGTGAGGAGCAGTTCTGGGAGGCGCTGCAGGCGGAGGAGCAGATCGCCGTGGAGCGGGCGGAGCAGGAGGCGCTGCTCGACTCGTACCGCTCCGCCCGCGAGGGCTGCCTCAAGCGCTGGCGGTACCACATGCGGGTGGCGGAGGCTGCGGCCGCCTACAAAGAGGGCGATGAAGCGGTCGAGGCGCTATTTGGCGAGACCGAGGATGAGGCAGAGGACAATGCCGGCTCCGACGAGTCCCCGCTCCGCTGGCGTCGACGAGGCCCTGCTCCGCCGAGGCCCCGCGGTGCCAACAACGAGGCAGAGGACACCGCCGGCTCCGCCGAGGCCCTGCCCCGCCAACAACGAGGCAGAGGACATTGTCGGCTCAGCCGAGGCCCCACCCTACCGGCAACGAGGGGGAGGATTTCCATCGCTCCGCCGAGGCGCCGCCCACCGGCAACGAGACAGAGGACATCGCCGGCTCCGCCGAGGCCCCGCCCCGCTGCCAACGAGGCCGCGCCACACAGAAAACGAGGAAGAGTAGAACACGGTAGGTCGCCGCCGCTCGGTTCCAAGTAAGGCCACCGCTGCTACCCTCCGGTTGAAGCCAAGCTAGGCGGGTTGACCATTGATGGCCGGTTAGCTTCTTGGCAGCGACGTGGAGTCGGAGAGTTGTGTTGGAGAAGAACGCTGCTTCTACTTAACTACTGGTGCAGTTGGCTGACTGACATGTGGGCCCAACAGGCCACATGTCAGTTACGCAACTGCACATGCAGTTAAGTCACTGAAGCTTCTGTTCATCTCAGCGGGACATAGGTGGGTAGCTTCGGTTAACTAATTATACCTCCAACGCACCCCTTTTTAGTTGAAGAATGTATGAAATGTAATGAAATCCGACATGTTTATATGAAATTCGACTGTGTATGAATGAATTTATTTTGATTAGTTCGAATTCCTGTATCACTGGCATTGGATGAACATGCAAAACAATACGTACTAGCATTATTCCCAGGGCGATCACCTCGTTTGCAGCAGTTTCACATGTACTCCCTCCGGTCCTTTCTAGTCTGCATTCAAGTTTTGCCTGCAGTCAAAGTATCTCTACTTTGACCAATCTTATAGAAAAAAGTATGCACTTTCACAATGTGCGAAGTAAAAAAAGAACAGAAGGAGTACAAAGAGTTTGAGCAGCTTTTTAGCGTTTTTGTACATTGCAATCAAACACACAGGGCTGGCAATTCATAGAGAACATTCAAAACAATCGATGATTATGCATCTCAACGACTCACATGTCAGAGGCAATATTTACTTCACAACTAAAGAATAAAGAAAAAATTGATCGACGCTGCTGACAGCAAAGGACGTCTCATTTGAAAATATCAAATGCATGTTTTCTTGCCAAAATCAATGAGCAAAATTTGACAAGGTTGTCCCATTCCAAAATATCAAATGCCTACGATTGTGGAATGGGCAGGGTTTGCCATCAGTTCAGACATTGACATGGCACCTCATGCTAAATAAACCAGTTGTTCTTTTTGTGCAGTTCCACCAAAATCAACCAAATTCGCGCGTACCTTGTATGATTTCGCCCTTATATGTTGCAACGCCTTGAACTTATCGGCACCTCCTTTCTTGTGGTGGAAATGAATGATTCGATGTATTCATGAACATTTTGTGCAGTTCCCATTGAAATCAAGCTGAGCACCCCTGTTTGCACAAATACAAAAAAGTGATTAGTATAAAGCAAACTGTACTATGAATTGTCAGTTTAAACAGGCACCTACATGGTCCATGTAGAGCACACTTTTAGAAAAATGGAACCCAGCAGAAAGGATCCTGGAACAACATTGTACTCGCGCATCACAACAAAAAAATGGAGATTTGTCAGTCCTTCTGAGCTGAAGTTAGTTTGGTCTTGTGGGGAGTAATGTAACCATCCTTCAACTGCTCCTTCTAATGAGAAGATAGACATGGCTTCTTCATCCTGGCATAATCGGAACTAGTCACTTCATGTACTCCATATTCTTCTTCAGAGGAAGATGATCCTGTTGTGCAAAGACAAGAGGACAACTAAATGCTAGCATCCCTGTTTGCTCGAAAAAGGAAAGGAAATATTTAAAATAGCACAGATGAAGCACTTCTCATGGACAATACCACTTTTTCATGATAGTATCTAAACAGTAGCACAACACCAATAGAGATGAAAAGCTCAATCATATGGATGAAATCAGTGGGCGAGTACCAACCTTTGTCAGGAGGCTTATTGTGTAGAGCATACAGATGAAGCACTTCTCCGGAACCATCTGTTGCTATCTACTATGGTGGCCAAGCTTACTATATACTCCTCGATTAGTTTAATGTTTCCAACATCTTCTTGTGCAGTTCCACTAAAATATATGGTATCTTCAAAGAAGATCCCTATTTGCGCAAGTAGAGATAATTACGTAATACACTAAGAGTGGCATCAAATCAGTGGCAAAACAATTGCTCGTTCCAGCCATAGCAATAAATTAAGATGCAAAACTATATCATTACTTGTGTCATCACAGTTCCAGTGCTTCATTATAGCACCAGGAGTTGATTTTTGTTTTTCTTCCACTTGTTCTTCCCCTTCATCACTTGGTTCAATAACAGACAAGCTTCGCCTTCAATGTAAGATTTGGCATGTCAATTAGGGAGCACAAGTATAGCACTAAACAATGACATTAATTTTCTGATGAAAGTGGAAAAATACATGCCAACAGTTGTGAAATATCCTTATCTTACCTCAATGGGATATTACGGTGCACATACAGATTGGAAGTCTTGTCTCCATTTGTGCAGTTCACTAAAATCAAACAACATTACCGTACAAGTAGACACAACATATGAAAGCACACTGCAGAATCATGTGAAAGAAGGCTAGTACTGACCTCTCATGATGCGGAATTCAAACAACTCACAAGAAGAAGATCTGAACCAAATTTGCCACCACGGATAGGAAGTAAGATCTCCTCTTGTGCAGTTCCACTAAGATCAAGCAATCAAGCAACATTGTCAGTGTGACATTTTGGTCGAACTGCACAAAACACTCTTAAAACAAAAGTGTTTTGTGCAGAGCAACAAAAGGTCACAATGGCAACGAGGTGAAGTAGATAACCCTGTTTACACAGAGGTGCAAAGGAAACAACTAGTGGTCAATAACGGTGGATGACAAAGAAGCCAACAAAAAGAAGCATCTACCTTATCTAAATGGGAAAGAAAGAAAGACAGTAGCCTTTCTCAAACGGTGGCATTGATTAATATTAACATAGAGATTATATTAACAATAAAATTCGTTAAACGTGTAGTTTGCTTTTAACTGTGGCATTGCATCAATTTTCCAGCAGCATTATTAGAGGGTGTTTGTTTACAGGGACATTTTGGTGTAGGGACTAAAAAAACTCCATGTAAGTCCCATCTAAACCAAACAGGATGGACTTTTAGGGACTAAAAGTGGGCATTTGGGACTAAAGAAAGAAGACCCCGAGGGAGTCTTTTTGGGACATTTTCCAACAGTTGCCCCTGTCACGCATCGTGCCTTGTCTCTATTAGTTCATTACTATGGGTAACATGGTCTTTTAGCATGTCATTTAATAACCTCTAGTCCATGTTTAGTCCCTGGAACCAAGCAGGTAGGGACTAGGGAGTTTTTAACCAAACAGGGCCTTAGATTAACAACAACTAAAGAGTTGCACGGGACAGTCGACAAACCAGCACCATGTGCATCTACCGATGTAATGTGGTCATGCACAGTCTGTTGCAACAAAGAACAAACAACCAAGGAGCATATTTGTGTTGGTCCTAGTTTTGTTATCTTTAGAAACCTTTCCCTATGTGAGCGCGGCAAATCTAGTCCCGCTCAAACTCTACAGCCTTGTCCCCCAAAACAAAAGATCAGTTTGTTACAGATGTGCGTACTGCGTTTGTCATTGTTTTCCCTTTTCTACCAACGTAGGTGCTGGATAGCCAGTCTGTACTAGTACTTTCGCCCCTTCCTTTCCTCTTTGAACCATGTCCTAGATTTATGCGATACAACTTTCCCCACTACTTTCCCTCATTCCTTTCCTCTTTGAACCACGTCCTAGATTCATGCTATACAATTTTCCCCACTACTTTCCCCCTTCCTTTCCTCTTTGAACCACGTCCTAGATTCATGCTATACAACTTCTCCCACTACTATCCCCCACTCCTTTCCTCTTTGAACCACGTCCTAGATTCATGGTATACATGCAGCTAGAGCAATGCATGTGGAATAAGTAAATTATACCTTAAGGTTCTTGGGACGTGGTTCAGTGGGCGAAGTGGCGGCGGCGAAGAAGAAGGGGTTGGAGGCCCTCCCTCGCCGCCGCTGGGTGAAAGTGAACAGCTGCGCCGGTAGTGGATTCCCTCCCTCGCCGACGGCGACAGCGTTAAGCCTCCTTCCCTTCCCGGTGGACGGATCCTGCCGGCTCTTTGACCAGCAGTGAGGGGAGAGAGAGGCTAACGAAGTCTTGTTTAGATCTGGAGAGGGTGAGAGAGTGTGAAGAGAGCAACTACAAGCGTTGAGGCTCCAGCGTGTATATATATGTATATATATCTTGGAGAGAGAGTGTGAAGCGTGCAAACCCTAGAAAACAAGCGCCGAGGTTGCAACTTGTACATGATAAGGTGATTCTACGATCACTACGAGATTGTATAGCTCTGTATCCATCCATTTTGACCAGTCAAAGAATCCTCCTAGCACGAATTATGCTCAAGTGTAGTTATCGAAACCGAGACCTCAAGTTTGATGAGCGAACAGGCTAACCAGCTACACAACCCTCCCGTTATGTTCAACGAGAGGAAAATAACCTTTTATACATTCCTGCATTCGTGTGACAAGCATGTTGTGTTTTTTTGTGTGTGGGAGTCATTGGGATTTAAATCATAATCGTGTCATGTGGCTTTGGTGGTAAGACTATCCACAATGGTGCAGAAATAATGCAGCCTTAGTCACCTTACCTCTCTCTATGTAGTACGTTGGGTCCCACCAGTCAGAGGGTGAAACAAACAAATTAATAAGAAAAATTAAAAGTGCCAGTGGTTTATCTTACCTCACACATCTCGCTACTGCTCGGTAACACTGTCCAATGATCCCTCTGTTCGCTCACATACTATTTTAAGTGAACCCTTATTATAACATGCACACAATTTTGGGCACTTGTATTCGACCTAAGTCAGTGTGCCACCATATCTCGTACTTACTATTCCCTCCGTCTAGGTGTAATAAGTCACGTTAGAAGGTGTAGCGGGACCAAGGCGCGCGTGTGTGTGTGTGTATTTAACAGCATGTGTGTGTTAGAGAGAATGACAGATCGAACTACTCCTACAAAGAGATGGTGTGTAGTGTGCGATTTTAGCCGCGAGAATCGGTGCATCCTCTCGTTTCTGGGCGTCCGGTAGGGACAGGCGGACAGCTGCCACGCCCGCTCCTGACCAGCCTGGCCCACCCAAAGCCCCTCCATCGCCCGCGCGCGATTCCCGCCCGAAACGGTCAGTGCCGCTCCAAAGAATTGGTGCCGCATTCATGCCCGGGGAGAGCGGATGCGACCTCTCACTGGCGCAAGAGTGACGGTTGCTTCGTCCGTCCAACTTACTGCTGGGTCTATGTGATTTGACGGCTCATTGGTCTTTATTACTGAGGTGGTAGGACTGCTAGATGTCCCACGCTTTCAGCGAAAGGAGGTACTACTAGATTACAATTTTCTCCATTCTTACAACAGAGGAGTGCAAGAGAAATGAAAACACGCAGGCTCAGTGATTACATGGCCCACCTCACACTATCAGAATATTTTCTGGACACCGTGCGACACCTAACTCTTTACATAGTACTCCCTCCGTTCCTAAATACTAGATGAGTCCCCGCGCGTTGCCGCGGAACAGCGGTATATCTCTCTGCATAAAATTATCGATTTCATAGAACTAAAAAAATCTCTAACCGCATGACAAATGTGGTAGCCAAACTTAAAAAACTCCCATCATCATTTAGATCATCCCACGTAAGGAAAAAAGATCAGCCAACTCCTACTGCATAATGGGATTATATTTTTCTTTTTGACATGTTAATGGGACTTAAAAGCTCACTTACATGCATGCTACCGGTGCATGCTTGGATGCAAACATGTTGATGTGATTTAAAACCCACTCACATGCATGCCACGGTATTTCTACATGCTTGCATGTGACTTAGTGCGGAGCCTCACAACGTCTAGATCAGACGGCTATTATGGACTGATTTAGTTCATCTAACGGCTACATTAATTTTGATGATGTGGCTCAAGGAGAGGATAGAGAATTCCTAGTAGTGGGGGCTAGCTATTACTAGTAGATAAGTCTTTGTAGAGATTCCACTAGGTGAACTACATACGGAACAAAATGAATTAATCTACACTTAAAATGCATCTATATACATCCACATGTGGTTCATGGTGAAATCTCTACAAAGACTTATATTTAGGAACGGAGGAAGTACTAGCATAGTACGTACTGTAATTTATCAGCGAGATAAATTTGTACAATGCTATAAAGCTTCCAGCTTCTGTTACATGTATCTTGCGTCCAAGGTTGCCCGTTGCAACATTTCATTAAATACAAAGGAGACTAACATGCATGCTATTGCATCTCAATGATTGACATATCATAGCAAATATGTACTCCCTCCGTTCCAAAATAAGTGTCTCAACTTTATGCAAACTTTAGTACAAAGTTGTACTACTACTAAAATTGACACTTATTTTGGAACAGAGGCAGCTAAAGAAAAAAATGATCCATGCAGTCCCTAGCCCTTGAACCGTGAACCCTAACCAGGCTTCAATTTGCTGGCAACGTTCGAGCTTCCTAAGAAATGAAGTTTGCAACCTTTTGACCATCGCATCATTTTGTGCAGTTTCACCAAAATTGAGATGAGCATGCATGTGGCAAAGAAATTGAAGAAGCGTGATTAGAATAAGATTACTGGGACTAGTTGATGAGACATAAACTTATCACAAATACAGTACGTAGAAGCTAGTAGAGGTATGTGCGGGGCAAAGAAGTAGAGAAATATCCACATGGAGTGATGTGGGCAGCTGGAGCAGTGGTGCAAGCCGGCTGTAAAGGGAGTTGTACCTGAGGGATGTCGGGACGTAGCTCAACCTTGAGGAGGGCGGCGGGAGGCGGCAACTGCCCACGTCGTGGCAGTGAGCAAGGGACGAAGGCAACCTCGCCGGCTTTCTGAGAGAGAAAGGCGGGGACCCCTGATCGGGACATGCCGACAGTGGGTTTTTGCCGTCGGCGACAGCGACCTCATCTACACTAAGGATCCACCCCTTAACCCGGCGGACGTGATCCGCCGGGATGTTAGAGATGTGGCCACAGTCGTTTTGTGCGAGAGAGTGTGAAGAGAGCAACCCCAGCAAGCAACCGTGTAGGCTTGCCCGTCCTGACTATGTATATAGTGGAGCGGTTTCCTTTTCTCTCCATATGAACCTATCATATTGCGTACGTGCCACTGAAGAAAAAAAACTTTATTTATAAATGATGCGGCACCTACTACTCGTTCTCCTATAACCTTGCGCTTGGCATCTCCAAAATATTAACCTTGCGAGGCTCTTCGCCTCTTCGGGAAGTCGAGCAATAATGGTAGTGCAGTATATATCGTTCTGGCTATATGAGACCGAATGAATTGCTGCACGTCCACCACGTGGGCGAGGGTCGAGGGGCGAGGGAGAGTGCTGGCTACATACGGAGCAAAATGAGTGAATCTACACTCTAAAATATGTCTATATACATCAGTATTTGGAGTATGTGCTAGTAGTTCATATTGAAATCTACTAAAGGACATATATATATTCCAAACAATATGATATAATCTCTATAACCAAGGTAGTAGGGACGAGGAGTAAACGGAGGGAGTAGTAAATTTTTCTCCTCGTCCTGCGAGCCACCGCGCGCGTGGGCAAGGGAGTGGGCGTAAGGCGTACAGTACTAAGCAAGCTTCACCTCATCCTGCAAGCCACCGCGCCCGTGGGCGGGGGAGACGGCGTACTAAGAAAGCTTCTCCTCGTTCTGTGAGTTGACGGGACACATCAAAAGTACTCCAGTGTATAGAGCCTTGCCTCTAAGGTAGGCCCCACATGGTTTGCCTCTTTTTTAACATAACACGTCAAGTCACAATTTGTTTGTTCACCCGTGGTAGACAATCCTCCCTCCACCAAGTGGACAACCAGTACACGTGCCAAATTACCACGTGGGTTGCCTTTTCGTACAGAAATGAGCTCCACCGTGTACCCGCGCGGGTGTGGTTAGGAAAGAGACGGGAGTACGTGCACCGTGCATGCACCTCTTCTCTTCGTGCACGTCCCCCACTTACGTGGGTGTGTGTGAGAGATACAAACCGCGTTCGTGAGTGTTTTT
>NC_041388.1:268147189-268328564 GCF_002162155.2 Triticum dicoccoides
GGGTCATAGATATCGATAGAGTCAGAGGATCAAGTGGGTGGGTGCGAGATCGATGAAGAGAGCCATCGAAATTGTGTGTGTGTGCAAGTCAAAGATATAGGGCGAGTGACCTACCGGAACGTCAGAGGGCACATGTCAAGTTTGTGTGTGGTAGGGAGACATGACTAGAGAACTCGCTGTATCGGTGTGTGTGGGGGGAGGGGGTGGGGGAGGGGTAGGCAGAGGCCTAACTATAGAGGTAGAATGACTCGTATATGTGTTGAGAAGGAGAGACCCAGCTATGTCTTGAGGGAGATCGGTTGACATCCATACATAATTGAAGGACGGGAAATATGATGGGACAGAGAGAGAGAGGAGAGAGAGGGAGGGAGGGAGAGGGGTAGAGTGCTGGATGGGTGATGGAGTTGCTTCTCGAAGATGGTGGGAGAGGCCTACTAGACAAACTGAGGGTGGAACTGCAATGTTATCAATAAGAGTGGGGATGTGTTTCTGTGTGTGCTTGTGTGTGATAGATTTGTAGGGACGCATCCATGGATGATGAAGGGGAACCATGTGTTTGGTAAGCAAATCTAACTAGATCGGTAGATCAATTGTTGTTTGTCGGAGGAAGGGAGAGACATAACTAATGAGGTAGATCAATCGACGCGTGGGTAAAAAGGAGTTAGAAGGACCTAGTTAGCTATATGTATAGCAGGAGATCGGACGGTGTACGTCCATTTGTTAGAGGCAAATAAGGCCCAGCGAGATGGATAGACATAGAGAATGGAGCTAGGAGGTGGTGCGAGAGGCCCAGCTACTAGCTAGATAGGGGGAGGAGTGTGCGGTTGTGAGATCGATGAAAAGTGGGGTGAGAGTTTACACGTGTGTGTGACCGTATGAGAGACACGAGGCAAGGACACATAAAGGAGGAGATTGAAGGTGCGTGTGTATGTTGTAGGCAGGCATCGATGGAGAGGTTTATCGATCGGTGTGTGTCGGAAAGGAGTTGTGGAGACTCTAGGAGAATGACCTAAAGAAAAAAAATGAATGTGCCCGGTGGATAGAATGCCAAGAGAGGGGGAGGGCGAGGAGGGCGTGTGCATGCACGAGAGAAAGTTAGTGGTAGCTACAAAGGTTAGAGGATTGTGTGGGTGTAAGAGACTAACAAAGATCATAATTTGATATGAAAGTGGATTCATATATTTGAATAGGAGATCATAGTGTTTTAAACATATGCATGCATGAATATAGCGGTGATACGCGTGCTGTGCACATGTTATACCATAATGTGATAATGCATGGCGTTTGCAACTCACAGCTAAATGTCGAACAATCTAAACCATACTATACATCAAACAATCTCACATTTTATTTGAATTTGTGATAATGTGTGGCGTTTGCAGCTTACAACTAAATATCGAACAATCTAAACAATACTATATATCGAACATTCTCACATTTTATTTGAATTTGTGGTAATGTGTGGTGTTTGCAACTCACATCTAAATACTTGTAGGCGTAAGGGGGTGGGGCACCATACATAATGTGATAAACACATTATACATATGAGACATGGTTTAGATTATGAAGATCTAGCTAGAGCTAGAAATGTAATGTGATTTGAAATCAACATAAAGTGGATTCAAAAAATCGAGTTCGAGTTCATATAATACACATAGTTCATATGTAATTCGAGACTAATCATGTGGTGTGCTGTGAAGATAATACACAAACGATGGTTTAACTTGACAATAATGATGATTGTAGATCTTATTAAAACAGAGAAACGAATTCAAATGCTTTGACTTCACAACAATCATTACTATAGATCTTATTCAAATAGAGAAACGAATTCAAATTTAGTTCATATTGAAGCGGTAGTATATACGTTTGGAATGCACTAAAACGTTCATTTGAGTAGTAGGTTGCATGCATTATACACGTAGCAAAATATTTTAATTGAACATAACATGAATTCAAAGTTTTGAATGACATTTGTAGTGCGAATTGATTTGGTACAGTACACGTTAGGCTTGTCCAGAAATTTCAACCCGCGCCTTGTTAGCCTGAAATATTTAAGATATATCTTTATCTCGTTGTGCTCCAACAACTCCCTCCATCTCAACCCGCGCCTTGCTATTCCGAAATTACAACGCACATGAAAACTCCCACCTCCTGTGAAATCCCGACATGCGAAATGCTCGTGGTACCCCTAAACTGAAAGAACCGCCTCAAATCGGTGGGGGTACTTTCGTAACTTACCCCACATTTCGGACAAGCGCGTCCCTAAGCCATGGTTCCCCACTCCCATCCCATCCACCCACCCATTCATACACCGAGGCTGCGAAAACCCGCGACGAAGCCCCACACCCTCCTCCGTCCACCACCCAGTCGGAGCCTCTTCCCCGACGACGTCGTCCACAGCAACACCTCGACGTCCCTCATCCACCATACCAGATGAGGATCCGTCGTCGATCTCATTGTCCCGCCGGTTCAGCCACCCCGTCCTCCACCTCCAAGGAGCTTCCCTGACATTCCCCTCGTCTTTCGCGCCACCTCCATTCCCACACCGCCGTCTTCACCTGCACCACCGGAAGAGCATCATCACCACCGTTTCCTCGAATGAAGCTGCGGCCTAATCGGCGCCACCAAAGAGGTTGTACCCTAATTGCCGCATTTTCTTCTTGATTCGATCTCATGGTGTTGCCGGTGCTCGGTCCCGAGCCGACACGGCGCGGCTCCATCCACGGCGGCGTCGCCGGACACTTCCTCCATGGCGTTGCTCCCTCGGCAGCGACGTCCACATCAGTAGGAGCTGTTGTTGCTTTAGCTCTCACTCGCGCTGCTGCTCTACTCTTGCTCTCGGTCCCCTGCCTGGTCTGCTCTTGCTATTGCTCTTGCTCGCGCTGCTGCTCTCGCTCTTGCTCTTGCTTGCGATGATGCTCCGATTTAGCTACCCTTCAGTCGACTGAATCGACTTTTGGGTCAGTCGATTTTCAGGGGGTGGGGGGGCTCGCCGGGGTGAAGGAATAACCAGCCGCAACGGGGAGGGGGGCTCACCGGAGAGGTACCCCACTATCTATCTTAGGGTTCAAGGTGGGGGCGGTGGTCGCCGATGGTGGTGGGGCGGTGGCGTGGGATCGCCGGAGAAAAAGTTCAGCCCTGGGGGGAGCTAGAGGGATGGTCGGGGCGGCGGTGGACCGACGGTGGGGAGTGTTTTCGGGGCGGGCGGGGCGGCGCACCGTCGGCCGTGGGCGGTGGGGGGCTGCTGCTTGGCCGGTGGTGGCTGGCGGCTCAGGGGGGTGGAGGTTGAAGATGAACTGCGGGCCCTTGATTTTGTATCCAACGGCTGCAAAATCGACTGACCAGAGATGAAAAAGTCAGTCGACAGATGTGTAGCCTCACCTTGTTAGTGCGTTCAGTTTTGACAGTAAAATTCAGTTTCGACAGCAAAATTCAGTTTCGACAGTTAAATTCAGTCTCGACAATTAAGTTCAGAGATGAGCGGCTGATGTATTTTACATCTAGCACTTTGTGGTTATGTATTTTACGTCATGTATTGGAGACGCTATTAGAATTCCACTCAGGTTAATGTTGTCTCTCTTGTCTTGCTTCAGCCTCGGCGTCGTATAACTCACCGAAGCTGCTCCAACAACGAAACCCTCCATCACAGCGGAGCAGTACCTCAGGCTCCATCTCCAGACGCCTAAGATCTTCTTCCCCTCCTCCGACAGCCAAGTCAGCCGGAGCATCCTCACCGGCCAACCCAATCACGTTGAGATTGACATTGCTTCGCCAAAGAGGTTGTACACTTGTTGCATCTCTTTTTTACTCTACATGTTATATATATTGTCCACTGAGCACACGTAGTAACGGGAAATATGATTATTTTATCCTACTATATGACAAGCAGTGAGGTACCAGGCAACTTAGCTATCCGTGATGGACTCTCTTGAACACCATCATTATTTATCTCTGCACGTTTGAGCTGTTCATTTGTCGATGGCCCTGGGAGTTGAGCTAGTAGGACAGTGGCCTGGGTCCAAAGTAATAGAAGTAGCACAAAAACATTATTTTTTTAGTGTAGGCTTTTCCTTGCTCAAGCCTTCCTACTAGAATCGCCAGTGCTTGAAAGGAAAATTGAATGAAAAACATAGGAATTGGAAAGTTTCCTATGGTACTACTATTCATGAATTTGGTTCAAAGGAATGGAGCAAAGGAAAACTGTAGGATTTGTTCCTTTAGTGTCTCCTTGAAAGAAAAAATGTAGGAATTTTAATTTTCACTTGTCCTCCTTTTCAAATTCCTATTCATGAAGCACATGACTAAGAGATAGTAGCATAATAGCATTATAACCGTACATTTTCTTGTGGTTTGACTTAATCTCACCATGCTTCTTTGCATCCTGTGATCTTCCAATTGTTGTGAATCAAACACCCAGATTGGCAGAAATCCTGTGTTTTTTAAATTCTCTGTTTTGCACGTGCATTCCTATCCTATTCCTGTCTATTTCCTATCCCTGCATTGTTGGAATCCTCCAATTCAAATGAGCCCTTACAGAATTACTTCTCTTATAGATAGTTGTCAAAGAAAACCTTGTGTGGTTTGTCCCGCTCCTGCTGCGTCATCGTCCACCGCAGCTCAGCTGCTCCAACGACAGAAGGGTACAGCACAACAGGGATCCGGCCTCTAGACTGTATTTCGCCGCCTCAGATCTTCTTCCTCGCCGCCAGCAGCCATGAAAACTGCATTACCATCATCAACCGAGCAGATGACCTCGAGGACTACATGGGTCTGCAAGAGAGGTCGCACTCTTTCGTGTCTGCTTACGTTATGCATCGCTTAATATTACATGCTACTTTATCGTCCTGTACACCGATTAGACTCTGAGTCAGCTCCAAACTAATGGTCAAACTTGAGTTTTTAAATGGTTGTGGGGTACATATCGGGGCCGCAATCAATAGTATCTATCTACTATCTGGTTAATCTCCGGTGTCTACTATGAGTTTCATGTTGGGTGGGAAACAAACAGTAAAGAAGCCATTATTTGTATTTTTTAACTGAAGCCATTATCTACCTGCTATTATTGGTTTTGGGTCTATCCATAGGTTGCTACCATCACTCTGGATTTCTGCATGCACTCCTTACATAATCTCACTATGTTTTATTCCTATGCATGACAGTTATTGTAAACAATGGAACTGAACATGTAGAGCAAAAGAGACGAGCCTTGCGTGGAAATAAAATTTCATGCAGAAGTCTCTCCATGGTAGGCGCAAAGGCAGGCCCCTCCACGCATTTTGGATTGTAATCGAGAGGAAGATATCTATTCTGAGGGGGATTTAGAAGGAGAAGACAACTCCTATTTACCCCCTGAGGTCTTCGCTCTAACTTGGCATGCTGATGTTGGTTATATCATGCATATGGTGCCTTGCATTGCTTACTTTATACATCAAATATGTCATCTGCTTAGTTTAGACATCCTTTGTGCGAATGCCATCTATTTAGTTTATTCATCGTTTGTGTGAATTATGCCATGCCATCTTGTTTAGACAGGCATCATATATGTGAATTTTGCAATGCCATCCTACTTAGCCAGTCATCTTATATGTAAATTATATCAGGCCATCCTTTTTTTACATATTACATTTGTCAACAATGTTAGTACATTCAACTGCTCTTCGTGTGCATCAGCCATTTGACACGGTGATGGCAAATTCTGGAGTGAAAACAAGGTCTTCAGAGCAGACTATGCTATCTAACGAAGCGCATATCTCGCTGGTTACGGATAGCTCCTCAGAGGAGGATTCAGAGATAGAGGACCAGTACTATTCCCCCACCCCCCGAGGTGTATGCTCTAACTTGGCAGGGTTATGTTGCTCATATCATGTGTATGGTGTCTCGCATTGCTATGTCATTTGATTAGTTTAAACATGCTTTGTGTGAATGCCACATGTTCAGTGTCTAATTGCCATATATGTGAATTATGCATTGCCATCTTGTTGCAAGACATTATATATGTGAATTTTGCAATGCTATCTTGTTGCAAAGGCATTATATATGGGAATTATGCAATATCATGCTGTTTAGCCAATCATCATGTATGTGAATTATATCATGCTATCATTTTTTTGTATTACGTGTTCCATTTATCGACAACGTTTGTATATTCAACTACTCTTCCTGTGCATCGGCCATTTGAAGCGGCGATGGAAGTATCTGGAGTGAAAACAAAGTATTCAAAGCAGACAATGCTACCTGCTGAAGCAAACATCTTGCTGGTTACAGGGAGCTCCTCAGAGGAGGATTCAGAGACTGATGATCAGTCCTATCCCCCCCCCCCTGAGGTCTATGCTCAAACTTGGCAGGGTTATATTACCCATGCCATGCATGTTGTCTTGCATTGCTTAGTTTTTATATCATATATGGATTGCCATCTGCTTACTTGCTTACTATATAAATCATATATTTGAATTATATCATGCCATCATGTTTACATAGTACAATACACATCATCTATCTGAATTATGACATGGCAACCCATTTAATAAAGACATCATATAGTTATATCATCTCATCCTGTTTAGTGTTTACAGTCATCATGTTTTGAATTATGGCATTCTATCCGTGAATGTATGTGAATTATGGCATGCCAACCTATTTAATAAACACATTATATAGTTATATCATGTCTTCCTGTTTACATAGTCATCATATTTTGAACTATGTCTTTCCATCTTTTTTAGTTAGCCATCATAATGTGAAATTGTGTCATGCTATCCTATTTAGTTAGCCATCATATATGTGAAATTGTGTCATGCTATCATGTTTGGTTAGACAACATAAATGTGAATTTTTTTTCATGCCCTCTTTTATTCCCCACTATCCATTGCACCTGTCTATCATACAATGTTTATACTTTCAAATACTTTTCTTGTTTATCAGCCATTTGAATTGGAGAGGGTGATGGCAGTATCTAAGGGAGTAACAACACGGTCTTCAGAAAAGATAGTGCTACCAGTTGATGCAGATAGAACCACGGTTGTACTTGCCCAAGGACCAGATCCACCACACATAACCCAGACTCTCGCAGATTGTACCCCTACCCAGTTGGACAGAGAACCAGCTACATGCTACCTCTTGAGCACTGCGTTGGATTTCCTTGAAGAGGAAAGGATGATGCAGCAAAGTAGCGTAAGTATTTCCCTCAGTTTTTGAGAACCAAGGTATCAATCCAGTAGGAGGCTACGCGCAAGTCCCTTGTACCTACATAAAGCAAATAACTCCTCGCAACCAACACGAATAGGGGTTGGCAATCCCTTCACGGTCACTTACAAGAGTGAGATCTGATAGATATGATAGATAATATTTTTGGTATTTTTGTGATAAAGATGCAAAGTAAAATAAAGGCAAAGTAAAAAAAGCAAAGGTAATAACAAAGTTATGGAAGATTAATATGATGAAGATAGACCCGGGGCCCATAGATTTCACTAGTGGCTTCTCTCATGAGCATAAGTATTTTACGGTGGGTGAACGAATTACTATTGAGCAATTGACAGAATTGAGCATAGTTATGAGAATATCTAGGTACGATCATGTATATAGGCATCACATCCAAGACAAGTAGACCGACTCCTGCCTGTATCTACTACTATTACTCCACTCATCGACCGCTATCGAGTATGCATCTTATAGGTTGGCAATGGGAAGAGGTTCTTTGTGATGGGTTCGATCTTGCGGTGTCCTCAACCAGTGATAGAAGGTTTAGTGAGGCACGCATGTATCATTGCTATTAAGGATAGAAAGATGGGGTCTATTCCTACATGAATAGGTCTTGTCTACATCACGTCATCATTCTTATTGCATTACTCCGTTTCTCCATGAACTTAATACACTAGATGCATGCTGGATAGCGGTCGATGTGTGGAGTAATAGTAGTAGATGTAGGCAAGAGTCACTCTACTAATCTTGGACGTGATGCCTATATACATGATCATTGCCTTGGATATCGTCATAATTATTTGCTCTTCTATCAATCATCCAAAAGTAATTTGTTTACCCACCGTATGCTATTTTCGGGAGAGAAGCCACTAGTGAAATCTATGGCCCCTAGGTCTATCTTTTATCATATTGTTTTCAGATCTATTATTCCAAAAACCCAAAAATACCTTGCTGCACTTTTTCTTTATTTATTTATTTTGTGTTTTGCAAGATCTATTTATCTAATCTACCACAATTTTACTTATCTCAATATCGAGGAGGGATTGACAACCCCTCTTACGCCTTGGGTTGCAAGTATTTGTTCTTTGTGTGTAGGTACCGTTTACATAGTGTTGCTTGGTTCTCCTACAGGATTGATAACCTTGGTTTCATAACTAATAACTAAGGGAAATACTTACCGTTGTTGTGCTGCATCATCCTCTCCTCTTCGGAGAAATACCAACACAGATACAAGCAACCAGGAAGAATTTCTGGTGCCTTTGTCGGGGAGACATCATCAACATCTATCAGGTTCCTAGCTACTAGCTATGAACCCGTAGGTCTGTGGTAAACTACTCACACATCATCGGAAGGGCAGCAAGGTTGATGTAGAGGCCCTCCGTGATCGAGTCCCCCTCCGGTGGAGTACCATAACATGTCTCCAGATGGGAACTTGCGAGGACAGAAACTTGCGGCGGTGGAAAGGTATTTTTGGTGTGCCCTCTGGTATACTGGGAATATTTGGGTATTTATAAAGCAAAGATTAGGGTTGGAGGAGCATCAGGGGGCGCGCCTCCCGAGCTTGTCGCCAACTGGTGGCCCCTCTGACCCCCTCCTGAAGGTTCCTGGGTGTCTTCTGGTCCAAGAAAAATCCTTAAAAAGTTTTGTTCCGTTTGGACTTTGTTTGATATTAATTTTCTGTAAAACACAAAAAGAAGGGAAAAAACAGCAACTGGCACTTGGCATTAGGTTAATAGGTTAGTCCCAAAAAATGATATAAAATAGTTTAATAATGCATATAAAACATCCAAGATGGAACTATAATAGCATGGAATAATAAAAATTATAGATATGTTGGAGACGTATCAACCCTTGGGCAATTGCAAAACTTGTTTATGGCACTCCAAATGCCCTCTCAATGTATTTCCTCTGAGCTTCTTGTGCCTTTGCGAAAGGCTTATCCTTGCTCTCATGCTTATAAATTGTCTTCACGGATGTTGACAATGATGGATAGATGCCACCAGCTAAAAAGTGTCATTGGTCATACTAATGGTTATTCAGCGTAAAGTTGCAAGGTGGAGAAGTACCAGCAGCTAGACTTGGAAACATATGCGATCTCTACAAGACATTGATGCCATTGTGAGATCTAGGCAACCCAAAGTAGCAATTTCACATCCACAGATCTTTATAGGCAACAACTTCCAAAATTATGGTTGGATCCTTGTAGTCGTGCCAAGATGCATAAAGCTTTTTCCTTTTCTAGTGCATACAATCAACACCCCCGCCATCCTTGGATAACCTCTTGCTTCATGCATTATAAGTCTGGTCCTGTCATCTGCATTGGGTGCTCGCAGATATTGCAGTTTATCAGCATAACAATTTCGGCGAACAAATTCGTACACTTGAGGATTGTATCTTCAACCATTTGAAGAGTGTCATCCAATGAATCTGCAAAGTATCCTAAGTACCGTGGTCACCTTCTAAAAAGAAAAGAAAAATAGGAGATCGGCGAAATTTCTCTATTGTTGGAAGAAAGGTTCGCTAGCATGCATGTCGTCAGCAATTTGACAGAACAGTCACTCGGTCATGCGGAAGCGTCGCCAGGACACGTACGACAAGAAGGTACAACCAAACACAAACTAATCGAGCATGAACACAAACTAGAGTGGCATTTTAGACCAAAGTTGTCATGTTAGCGATTCGTATGGCAATGAAGAGTATACGTCAACTCTGCTAGAGTTGCTCTAGGTGACATGAACACGTTCATTTTTAGAAAAATATGTGTGCTTTTCTCCATTTTAAATTTCTCACCTCCCCAATCTACATGTGGAAATATAGACACTCTGCACATTTCAAAATCGAATCGAAAGACCATACAGAGAAAAACAGAACCGACCACAATTTTATGGTTTTTCGTTTATGGTATGGTATGAAATCTAAAAACCATATACAAGTCGGGTTTTCTGGTATAAAATTTTGGTAAAACGAAGAAAGGGTAGTTTAGAGGAGGCCTCTTTGTAGTGAAGGAATTTTTTTAGAAATAACTTTGACATAGTTAGGCCCTCTTTGGATTGAAGGGATTTTATACGATTGATAGGAATTTTTTCCTATGAAAGCGTTTTGGACCATAGAAATGGGTTCACCAAATTGTTATGGGATCCATTATATACCATTTCATTTAGGATTTGTTTGATTCAAATGAATTTCATAGGGTTTTTTTAGGATTAGAATCCTTAGATATTTGTTGTATATTGGTCATTTGATTTGTAGGATTGAATCCTATAGAATTTTTCTTAAGGAATCACTTGAAGTGGATTTCATAGAAAATCTAGCATCCACACCAATCTCTTGGAAAAATTATCTTATTTTTGTATAATACATCCAAACAAACTCAAATCTTGTAGGATTCGAATGGGAATGACATTTCAATCTTCTGTTTTTTACAATCCCACAAATCAAAGAGGCTCTCGGTAGGAATCTAAACATAAGCTCAAATATAATTTTGTTTTTTTTAAAAGTCTCATGCGCTTGCACAATATCTCACTCTACTCCCTCTCCTGAATCCTCCAAAACTCCCGTGCTCATTTCTTGTGCAACATCCAAAGAGACATTTTATAAAATTCCTGTATTTTGAACTCCCAAATTCATACGGCATATAGCATCTAAATATCACTACCTCCAATCTAAAATAAGTGTCGCAGTTTTGAGCTAGAACTATTTTGGATTGAAGGGAGTAGGAGGAGGTCGTGACTGGCCGGTGGGCCCCACCCGCCAGTGACATTGCAATGGAACCGAGACCTCTCCTACATGCAACAAACCGAACAGAGCCCCTCGGAATAATCCAAACGTTACGGCAGAGGACACCCTGGACAAGCACGGCACACGCGCGTGGGGCCCACACACCAGCCTGCGGAGACAGTGCGCTTCACGCAGTTCAGCCTCCCAGGGCTAGAAGGGTAACTTCCGGTGCCGTGACAGCTGTATGCCTCGCGTCTTTAATAGGAGTACCCACTAAACCTCTTTAAAAAATTGTAAATTCCGACTATGACCCTCACCAAGAATTCTCTCCGCTCCTCCACTTCACTCCCCGCTCTCCTTCGATCTCAATCCCCAAACCCTCTCCTCCTCCTCCCCCCGCGTCGCAATCGTCTCAAATCCCGTCGCCACCGGTCTCTCCGCTCTGATTCCTCCGAGACTGATTCGCTCCAGAACCTGTTCTTACTCTCTCGGGGGCAAAAAAAAACCCAATCTTGTTTTCACAGTCCTGTCTTTGTCCCGTCGTAGCTTCCATCTCCATTGCTGCTGCGCTCGAGGTTGCCCCGTAGAGAGCTGTCCCGCCCGTGCGGGGTGGGCGCAGTAAATGCGCGTCCTTGTGGAGAATCCCAAGGTTTCCCGCGCCGAATCTCGTCCTTGTTCCCCCGAGTTAAGAGGTGGAGGTGGTAATTCTTCGTACGCGCGCCAATCTTTGCCGCGTTCGTGGATGACGAGGGGATCCTCCTGACTCTTCTTCTCGAGCTTGCCTCCCACCCTCCTGGCTTTCTCACCACACCTGGATTCCTGGCGGAGCCGTGGTGCCCATGGATTTCCTATTATGCGTCTGCCTCCTCCAACTGCTGTTCTTGCGCTCTTCTCCGGTGGCGGCGCAGCAGCCGACGCCGTCGCCGGCTAGGGCCCTGGACGCAATGCTGCAGGAGTACGCGTACCGGGCCCTCGTCCGGCCGCGCACCGGCATCGTCTACAATGCCACCGTCCCCGGCAACCTCACCGGCGTCTCGGTGTCCGCGCTCCGCCTGCGCAGCGGCAGCCTCCGGAGGAAAGGTTTGTCCCAGTACTTTCAGTTCGGCCTGCCCACCGGCGTCATTGCGCAGCCGCGCGTGGAGAGGATGCTGCTCGTGTACCACAACCTGGGCAATTGGTCGCAGCACTACTACCCGCCTCCCCCCGGCTACACCTACCTCTCGCCGGTGCTTGGACTGCTAGCCTATGATGCTGCCAACCTTTCGGCAGTGGGGTTGCCGGAGCTGAACATCGTCGCGTCAGGAAGCCCGATTCTTGTACATTTCAGCAATGTCAGGGCGGCGCCGGCAGGCCGCCCAGCACCACGGTCACGGTGTGTGTGGTTCGACTTGGATGGTGTGCCGCAGTTCCGGGACCAAGAGGCAAGCAACGTGTGTGCTACGTATCGCCAAGGGCACTTCTCGATAGTGGTGAACTCCAGTGAGGTTGCTCCTGCTCCATTGCCACCAGGCGCAATTGCCCCGCCGATACCGGCTGCCGGAGGTCCTACCAAGGGGGGCTCGCAAGCTTGGAAGGTTGCCGTTGGCGTGGTTGGGGGCGCCATAGCATTGGGGCTGTTATCTTCAGCTCTTCTGTGTCTGGTGAGGCATAAAAGGGCCAAGAAGTTGGAGGTGATGGAGCGGAATTCAGAGGTTGGGGAGACATTGCGCATGGCGCAGGTTGGGCGGGCGCAAGCACCTGTAGCGCTGTGGACACGAACAAAACCGGTGATCGAGAGCGAGTATGCTGCATAGTTTGTTTTGGATTTTCTGCAGAGTTTAACCATCACTAACAATGCCCGGAGGCATGGAATTTGTCCATCAGTCAGGGGTTGCTAATTACTGAAGTCAGGGCTCAGCTTCAAAGCACTCTTTTGGTGGGTTTATTTCGAAGGTTAATTTTTATGCGATGGCTATAATTGATGTTCATAATTGCCATGTTCATGCCAAGGAGCTCTGTTCATCTCCAAAGCAGTGGAGAAGTGAATGTATCAAGTCAGATTTGGAATTCCTCAAAAAAAATAAAATTGGGACGCTGTATTTCAGAGGAAGTAGATTAGCGGTAAAGCTGGGTAACACTCACTGCAAACGACATGGTTTTTGTTGAAATTAATTCTAGTTTTGGATCAGTTCCATTTTAGCACTGTTTGGTTTTCCTGTCCAGACATCTGTTGAGATGATTACATGATGATGTACATGCCATTTTGGTAATTAGCCTGATAACTTATTTTTCATGGTTACTTGTTGTAAGATACAGTCCTGTATGTGGTGTGAACTATCCGTTATCTTCTCGCTACAGTTCTTGTTCCGCAGTCTGTTGATGATTTGGTGTTATGGTCGAATTCCAAATTAATATGATACTCGAAGCTTACTAGGGTGTCATTATCATTTCCCTAAGAAAAAGGTAGCATTACCATTGCTCAGAAATTAGCATCAACAATGCTGGAATAGGGCTGTTGCTGACTGAAGCTTTAGATGACTGACGGTTTAAACAAGAGGCGTTCTATTTATGGTATAATTTAATACGAAATCGTTACACAACTCTTCACTTTTAATTAACATTAACATGTACCCGGACTAATTTATGAAAGTGTAATTCTTGTTATGCTTTAACAATGTCATTTATCAAAGTATGCATTCCCAGGTCCTCTTGTTGCAAATTTTCTTCGGAAGTGGGCTTGAACATCCTCCAACTTGTGAGCTGGCTTCAGGTCATACTTTCTGACTGTTCTGGGCATGTGTTTTGTATATATATACTTTGCACACGTTTATTATTGTGTTGGAAGATTATGTAATCTCGAGGAAACCGATGATTAGCTGTTGTCACAACTTAAATCATTATGTTTTAGCTGCCAATGTGTGTTGCCAGTTTCAAAGTTGAGAGTGCGCATTCTTTATAGGTGCCTTGTTTTCAGTGGATGTGTTTGCTGAAGTGTGTGGCAGAAGCAAACCGGAGTGCTGAATTGGTTGCACATGCTGCATCTGCAAGCAAATGCATTGGTTTATTCTGGAACAAATATAACGCATATATGGAAGCGGTTAATCTGAGCTCGAGCTCATGTGAGCTCGGATGCACAGTAAAAAAATGAAAACAATTCTTCTTTAAAAATCTGATTTCTTTTGTGTAAACATTGACAAAAGTTTTGCTTGCTTGTGAAGTTTCATCAGAAAAAATTGTTGTAAACATTGTCAATGTTTGCTTAAAAAAACCATATTTTTTATTTTACTGTTTACCCGAGCTCATGTGAGCTCGAGCTGATATAGATTGCACGAAAAGAAAATAGATGAGTGAGTGCTACAGGAAATATGCTCATGCATCTCATTAGTCAGGATCTGTGATACTATCACTTGTTTTGAAGCTATGCTGCACTGGGACAAGTACTACTGGACTGGTTGGTAATACTCCCTCCGTTTTAAAATATAGTGCTTTCTTTATTCCCGTGCTTCAATTTTGACCATAAATTTAACCAACGAGACCGATTGTGGTGGGAGCAAAAGTTATACCAGTGAATTCGTATTCAAAAGAAGTTTTCGATTATATAATTTTTTTCTTCCGCCGCAATCGCTCCCGTTGGTTAAATTTATGATTAAAGTTCGACCTCGGGAAGTGCGGGCGCACTATATTTTGGAATGGAGGGAGTACAATATTTGAATGGAGGACTGGCTGTGATTTGGTGCCTTCATCCTTGTACAAGATTCATTTGTCCATATTTCCTCTTCCTGCAGTATTTTGTTCTTTCTTTCTTCTTTTCGGCAGATGGATCTTCAGATTTTCTTTCAATCTCAAGCATGATTTAAGCCCGACAGCCCCAAGTGAGCCCATTTAGTACTTCATGGGCTGGCCAGGAAGTACTCCATGGTATGTTATCAACATGGACGGCCCATGTTCAACTAAAAAAACACATGGGCTGGCCATGTAGGCTACAAGCCGCGCGTTCTGGCCCAAATAAAAGTCCCAAATGAAACCCTGCCATCTCAAACAAAACAAAATCTCTCTGTTGCCCTAAAAAACAAAAACAAAAATCTCCTTGTTGCCCTCAGCTTTTGCCTGCAGCTTACATCCATACGTCTGAGAAATCTGTGTATTTTTTAGAACGGTTCGTGTGTTCATCCTGCTTTATTATACCACATGGCCGAGCCTCTTTATGGAGCATGACTTGGCTAAGGCAAGAAATATGAAGCTGGTGTTATGCCTATTTGAACAATTGACCGGGTTAAAGATAAACTTTCATAAGAGCGAGCTGTTCTGTTTTGGTAAGGCCAAAGATGAACATGATGCTTATAGGCAATTGTTTGGATGTGAGTTGGGAGAGCTACCATTCTCATACTTGGGAATTCCCATCCACCATCGTAGGCTAACGAACAGAGAATGGAAGTGTATCGAGGACCGATTTGAGAAGAAACTGAGCTGCTGGAAGGGCAAGCTCATGTCATATGGAGGCCGATTAATCCTTATTAATTCGGTGCTCACAAGTATGCCGATGTTTCTTCTTTCATTCTTTGAGGTACCAGTTGGTGTTAGGAAGAGACTGGACTTCTATAGATCGCGGTTCTTTTGGCAGGGTGATGAGCTTAAAAGAAAATATAGGCTTGCTAAGTGGGATATCATCTGTAGACCGAAAGACCAAGGGGGTCTGGGTATTGAGAATCTAGAAATTAAGAATAAATGCCTTCTTAGCAAGTGGCTGTGGAAGCTTTCGTCGGAAAATGATGCTATATGGGCTCAAATCCTTCGCGGCAAGTACCTCCAGTCAAAAACCTTGTCACAGGTCGCAGTAAGGCCTACCGACTCGCCCTTCTGGAAGGGTCTCATGAAGGTCAAGCAGGCTTTGTTTAATAGGACAAAGTTTGTTGTTGGAAACGGCACGAGTGCACGTTTCTGGGAAGATACTTGGCTCGGTGACACACCCTTAGCCATCCAATATCCCTCCTTGTACCGCATTGTTCAACGACGTGAGGTGTCCGTTGCATCGGTCTTTCAATCTATCCCCCTTAATATACGGTTCAGACGAGTGCTAGCGGGCAATCGTTGGGAAGAATGGCTCCGTCTGGTTAGGAGACTGATGGCAGTGCAGCTTTCTCAACAACCCGATGAATTATGCTGGAAGTTGACTAAATCTGGAGTATTCACGGTTAAATCAATGTATATTGATGTAATTAATTTGAACTCCATTCCTACGTCCAAACATGTGTGGGATGTCAAAGTTCCTTTGAAAATAAAAGTGTTTATGTGGTTTGTCCATAAACAAGTAATTTTAACTAAGGATAACTTGATGAAGCGTAATTGGACAGGATCTACTAGGTGTAGTTTCTGCGATCGGGATGAGACTATTAAACACCTATTTTTTGGTTGCCCGTTGGCCAAGGTACTTTGGCAGACGGTCCACATTGCTTTCAATATCAAACCCCCGACTTCTGTTTATGCGTTCTTTGGGACATGGCTTAATGGGTTTGAGTCTAACGTAGCGAAACATATTCGGGTTGGGGCTTGTGCGTTGTTGTGGACTATCTGGAATTGCAGAAATGATTTGGTCTTTAACAGAATATCATGTATACAATTTTTGCAGATTTTATTCCGGACTACGGCACTAATTCGTTCGTGGTCGCCACTCACCCAGACGGAGGCCAGGGAGCATTTGGTTACTGGGTCTGTCCGCTGGGAGATGGTAGCTCGGGATATCTTCAACCGGTTTGGATGGCGGTCATGTAATAGGATAGGCATTTAGTGTTTCTATCTACTTTATCCAGCCGGTTGTGGCATCTTGATTTGGCTAGTTGTTGTTTCTAGCCTTTTTTTGGCTCTGTGTGAGCTTTTTCTACTTTTTTACGATCATTGGAACCATGTTGGCACTACTTCTTTCTTAATAAGAGGGCCCTATGCATCGTGGTAATGCAGAGGCCGGGGTTTCTCCCCCTTTTCGAAAAAAAAAACATGGCCGAGCCTCTAATAACAAGTAGGAGTAGTGTGCAGCCCCTGATAACGATCTGTGTTCCCAGACTCGATTGAATATACACTCCAAAATCGTCGGGTCTGGAGCCATTCCAACGACGTTTAAGCATCCCGAAACGAGATGCATCAAGTTTGGTGCCGATCAAGAAGAACTCTGTTCTTGAAGTAGGAGTACTAGGTCCGAAGTGAGGCAGCCCAGAATTTCTTTTGTCTCATTCTTTCTCTCCCTTTTCTGGTTGTACGTATGTGAACTGAAATCACAAGCTCACAGTTTTTGGACTTGTGAGCTGCTTCCGGGCACTTGCTCCTAAGCCAGAAAGGGGTAGCTCCTATCCGTTCCACAGCAGAGCAGCATATGGATGCATGTGGCCCCTGGGTGGCTGGCCTTGGATCCTGCGCTACAAAACAAAAGCGCAATCTTGGTTCCCACTCCATGATCGATCTTGACCACATGCAAAGGGACAAAGATGCCCAGGGTTCGATATAGCATCCATCATCCAGTCCACACCACGCATCATGTAAAGAAGATACGTACAAGTTTGTTTGTTATGTTAATCTCAATCACAGCATGCATGCATGCAAGAAAAGTCTCCAATTAGCGACTGTACGTGATTTACCTTCGGCAGCCTTGACACTTGGACAAATCAAACGAAACCTCATAGGCATTGCAAATTTGAAACCTTGAGGGTACCCTCCCACCTTCTTTAGTTCAATTAGATGAACTAAGTTTTCAGAATTCACTTCATTTTTAAAAAAAAAATTAGTTCATTTGGTTAAACTAAACAGAGTCGGAGTGTACCCTAAAGGTTTCAAATTTGCAACCCTAGGACCTCATAAGTGTATACATAGTCCATGGGACGTGGAAATTTGGGTACGAGGGCATCTCCAAAGTGGACACCCATTTCTCCCTGTATGTTTGGACTGGTCAGTCCAAACATTCAAAATAGATATTCGTATTGGGTCAGATCAGTTCTAATGTACCAAATCCCTAGTCCACCACAAATCTAGGGAGAATTAGTGGAGTCTAGACATCTGCCACATCAAACTACAATAGTCCGGATCCATCCAAAAACTTTGAATGCCACACGTGGCTTGTTGGAAATATGCCCTAGAGGCAATAATAAAATGGTTATTTATTAAATTTCCGTGTTCATGATAGTTGTCTATTATTCATGCTATAATTGTATTAATCGGAAACCATAATACATGTGTGAATACATAGACCACAACATGTCCCTAGTAAGCCTCTAGTTGACTAGCTCGTTGATCAATAGATGGTTGTGGTTTCCTCACCATGGACATTGAATGTCGTTGATAACGGGATCACATCATTAGGAGAATGATGTGATGGACAAGACTCAATCCTAAGCATATCACAAGATCGTGTAGTTCGTTTGTTAGAGCTTTTCTAATGTCAAGTATCATTTTCTTAGACCATGAAATTGTGCAACCCCCGGATACCGTAGGAATGCTTTGGGTGTATCAAACGTCACAACGTAACTGGGTGGCTATAAAGGTGCACTAAAGGTATCTCCAAAAGTACATGTTGGGTTGACACGAATAGAGACTGGGATTTGTCACTGCGTATGACGGAGAGGTATCTCTGGGCCCACTCAGTAATGCATCATCATAATTAGCTCAAATGTGACTAAGGAGTTAACCACGGGATCATGCGTTACGGAACGAGTAAAGAGACTTGTCAGTAACAAGATTGAATGAGGTACGGGGATACCGACGATCGAATCTCGGGCAAGTAACATACCGATGGAAAAAGGGAATTCTATACGGGATTGATTGAATCCTCGACATTGTGGTTCATCCGATGAGATCATCGTGGAACATGTGGGAGCCAACATGGGTATCTAGATCCCGCTGCTGGTTATTGGCCGGAGAGATGTCTCGGTCATGTCTGCATGTTTCGCGAACCCATGGGGTCTACACACTTAAGGTTCGGTGACGCTAGAGTTGTTATGGGAAATTGTATGTGGTTACCGAAGATTGTTCGGAGTCCCGGATGAGACCTCGGACGTCACGAGGAGTTCCGGAATGGTCCGAAGGTGAAGATTTTTATATGGAAAGTCCAGTTTCAGTCGCGGGAATGGTTTCGGGGGTTATCGGTATTGTACCGGGACCACCGAAAGGTGTTCGGTAGTCCACCGGGTGCGGCCACCTGCCCGGAGGACTTAGTGGGATGAATATGGGAGGGAACCAGCCCCCTAGTGGGTTGGTGCGCCCCCCAAGGGCCCAAGGCGCCTAGGGTTGGAAACCCTAGGGGGAGGGGGCGCCTCCCACCTGCTCGGGGGGCAAGTCTTCCCCTCCTGGCCGCCGCCCACTCTAGATGCATCTAGGGGGCCGGCCCCCTCTCCCCTTCACCCTATAAATAGGTGGGGGTGGGAGGGCAGCCGCACCCCTTCCCCTGGCGCAACCCTCCACCCTCCAACACCTCCTCCTCCTCCTCCGTAGTGCGTGGCAAAGCCCTGCCGGAGAACCGCAAGCTCCACCACCACGTCGTGATGCCGTTGGAGCTCTCCCTCAACTTCTCCTCCCCCTTGCTGGATCAAGAAGGAGGAGACGCCCCTGGGCTGTACGTGTGTTGAACGCGGCGGCGCCGTTTGTTCGACGCTTGCATCGGATCTTCCGCGATTTGAATCACCGCGAGTACGACTCCATCAACCGCATTCTTGTAATGCTTCCGCTTAGCGATCTTCAAGGGTATGAAGATACACTCCCCAACAGTGGCATCATGAGCTAGGTCTATGCGTAGATTCTATGCACAAGTAGAACACAAGTAGTTGTGGGCGATGATTTGTTCAATTTGCTTACCGTTACTAGTCTTATCTTGATTCGGCGTCATTGTGGGATGAAGCGGCCCGGGCCGACCTGCCACATACGCTTACGTGAGACAGGTTCCACCAAATGACATGCACTTGTTGCAAAAGGTGGCTAGCGGGTGTCTGTCTCTCCCACTTTAGTCGGATCGGATTCGATAAAGAGGGTCCTTGTGAAGGGTAAATAGCAATTGGCATATCACCGTTGTGGCTTTTGAGTAGGTAAGAAACATTCTTTCTTGAAACCCATATCAGCCACAGAAAACATGCAACAACAATTAGAGGATGTCTGACTTGCTTTTGCAGGGTATACTATGTGTTGTGATATGGCCAAAAGGATGTGATGAATTATATATGTGATGTATGAGATTGATCATGTTCTTGTAATAGGAATCATGACTTGCATGTCGATGAAGTATGATAACCGCCAGGAGCCATAGGAGTTGTCTTAATTTATTGTATGACATGCGAGTCAATATAAACGCCATGTAATTACTTTACCTTATTGCTAACCGTTAGCCATAGTAGTAGAATTAATAATTGGTGAGGCAACTTCATGAAGACACGATGATGGAGATCATGGTGTCATGCCGGTGACGATGGTGATCATGCCGTGATACGTCTCCGTCGTATCTACTTTTCCAAACACTTCCGCCCTTGTTTTGGACTCTAACTTGCATGATTTGAATGGAACTAACCCGGACAAACGCTGTTTTCAGCAGAATTGCCATGGTGTTATTTTTGTGTAGAAATAAAAGTTCTCGGAATGACCTGAAAATCAACGGAGAATTATTTGGAATATATAATAAATACTGGAAGGAAGATCCACGTCAGGGAGGCCTCCACCTGTCCACGAGGGTGGGGGGCACGCCTGCCCCCTGGGCGCACCCCCCTACCTCGTGGGCCCCATGACGCTCCACCGACCCCAACCTTGACTCCATATATTCACTTTCGGGGAGAAAAAACGAGGGAGAAGGATTCATCGCGTTTTACGATATGAAGCCGCCGCCAAGCCCTAAACTCTCTCGGGAGGGCTGATCTGGAGTCCGTTCGGGGCTCCGGAGAGGGGAATCCGTCGCCATCGTCATCATCAACCATCCTCCATCACCAATTTCATGATGCTCACCGCCGTGCGTGAGTAATTCCATTGTAGGCTTGTTGGACGGTGATGGGTTGGATGAGATTTATCATGTAATCGAGTTAGTTTTGTTAGGGTTTGATCCCTAGTATCCACTATGTTCTGAGATTGATGTTGCTATGACTTTGCTATGCTTAATGCTTGTCACTAGGGCCCGAGTGCCATGATTTCAGATCTGAACCTATTATGTTTTCATCAATATATGAGAGTTCTTGATCCTATCTTGCAAGTCTATAGTCACCTACTATGTGTTATGATCCGGCACCCCTGACGTGACAATAATCGGGACCACTCCCGGTGATGACCGTAGTTTGAGGAGTTCATGTATTCACTATGTGTTAATGCTTTGGTCCGGTACTCTATTAAAAGGAGGCCTTAATACCCCTTAGTTTCCATTAGGACCCCGCTGCCACGGGAGGGTAGGACAAAAGATGTCATGCAAGTTCTTTCCATAAGCACGTATGACTATATTCGGAATACATGCCTACATTACATTGATGAATTGGAGCTAGTTCTTTGTCACCCTATGTTATGACTGTTACATGATGAACCGCATCTGGCATAATTCTCTATCACAGATCCATTGCCTACGAGCTTTCCGTATATTGTTCTTCGCTTATTTACTTTTCTGTTGCTGTTGTTATCATCACTACAAAACACCAAAAATATTACTTTTCCTATCGTTACTTTTACCACCGTTACCACTACTATCATATTACTTTGCTACTCAATACCTCGCTGCAGATATTAAGTTTCCAGGTGTGGTTGAAATGACAACTCAGCTGTTAATACTTGAGAATATTCTGTGGCTCCCTTGTCTCGAATCAATAAATTTGGGTTGAATACTCTACCCTCGAAAACTATTGCGATCCCCTATACTTGTGGGTTATCAAGACTATTTTCTGGTGCCGTTGCCAGGGAGCATAGCTCTATTCTTTGAGTCACTTGGGATTTATATCTTCTTATCATTATGAAGAACGTGAAAGATCCAAGAACCAAGATTTATCCCTCAACTACGAGGGGAGGTAAGGAACTGCCATCTAGCTCTGCACTTGATTCACCTTTTATTTTGAGTAAGCTTGCGACACCTAGACCTGCTTCTGCTATTAATTCTGATATGTCGCATGTTATTAATGATGCCACTTCTGCTATGCATGATGCGTATGATGGAATTACTTCTATGCTTGATACTATTGTGCCACTTGGTGAATTTCTTGATGAACAACTCGCTAGGGCTAGAGAGAATGAAATTATTGAAACTGATAATATTGATGAAAGTGATGATGAAGATTCTCCCCCTAGATATGAATTGCATGTTGTTCCTGAGGGTTATGTTATGGATGAAGAAACTACTAGAGACTTTCTTGCTTGCAATGATAGGAGTGATCTTAAGAAACTATTAGCTAAGCTGAAACAAAAAACTCTGAATGCTAGAATGAAATATGATCCTGCTTATGCTACTTCACCTATCTTTGTTACTGATAAGGATTATGAATTATCTATCGACCCTGAGATAATTACTTTAGTTGAATCTGATCCTTTCTATGGCTATGAATCTGAAACTGTTGTGGCACATCTTACTAAATTAAATGATATAGCTACCCTGTTCACTAATGATGAGAAAACTCGCTACTACTATATCCTTAAATTATTTCCGTTCTCATTAAAGGGTGATGCTAAGATATGGTTTAATTCTCTTGATCCTGGTTGTGTGCGTAGTCCCCATGATATGATTTGTTACTTCTATGCTAAATATTTTCCTGCTCATAAGAAACAAGCTGCTTCAAGGGAAATATATAACTTTGTGCAAATTGAAGAAAAGAGTCTCCCACAAGCTTGGGGGAGGCTTCTCCAATTACTTAATGCTTTGCCTGATCATCCTCTTAAGAAAAATGAAATACTTAATATCTTTTACAATGGACTAACCGATGCTTTCAGAGACCACCTGGATAGTTGTGCTGGTTGTGTTTTCAGGGAAAGAACATCAGATGAAGCTGAAATTTTATTGAATAATATGTTGACTAATGAAAATAATTGGACACTTCCTGGTCCAATTCCTGAACCAACTCCCAAGCCAACTCCAAAGAAAAGGGGTATCCTATTTCTCAGTCCTGAAGATATGTAAGAGGCAAAGAAATCTATGAAGGAAAAAGGTATTAAAGCTGAAGATGTTAAGAATTTACCTCCTATTGAAGAAATACATGGTCTTAATTTGCCGCCTGTTGAAGAAATACATGGTCTTGATAACCCGACACAAGTAGTAAAGGGGTAGTTATTGATTGCAACAAAGACAATGTCACTTTTCATGTTAATGGCAATGAGCATACGGTACACTTTTCGAGGAAACAACCTCAAGTTCATAGTATAAACTCTATTGGAAAAATTCCATCGATTATTTTTGGAGGTTTTGAATTTCCTCTGCCTACTGTCAAGAAGAAATATGATATTCTTATTGTTGGGGACATGCATATCCCCATTGAGGCAACCTAGTGTTAATCGAAAATTCTCCGGTTCCATGTTATTCGGAATGAGTTTGTTAACAAGACCTGATCAACCTTGTTAGTGGATTCCTTTTGATGAGCATCAGATGGATGAATTTAGATAACACAACCCTCTGTACCCTCTTTTTACTTTCCGTTATTTATATTAAATAAAGCAAAAATATTATTTTTCTGTCTGTTTTCTGAATTATCAATGCAATAAAAATACCCCAAAAAATGTTCTCCAAATGCCCTAAAAATTAAATATGATTTTTTCTGGAATATTTGAGAATATCTGGCGCTGAAAACACAGCAGGGGGAGCAAGCACCTGGCCACGAGGGTGGAGGGCGCGCCCTACCCCCCTGGGCGCGCCCCCTGCCTCGTGGGCCCACGGTGGCTCCCCTCCACTAATTCCAGCTACCACACACTCCTTCTTCCTCCCATAAACACCACTAGCCAGCTCAAACCCGAGTCCAAGCTCATCTTGCTGCCATTTTCGATCTCTTTGCTCAAAGCTCCATTCACAAAACTGCTTTGGGGGATTGTACCTTGGTATGTGACTCCTCCAATGGTCCAATTAGTTTTTGTTCTAGTGCTTTATTCATTGTATATTTTTGCTGCTTAGGTGACCCTGTTCTTGAGCTTGCATGTCAAATTTATGTGGTCAAAAGTAGTTTTGATGCATGATATTGTCTCTAGGCACTTGTAGGAGTAGTTGCTATCAATATTGTTGAGTTTGGTTCACCTTTATTTTGAAGTTACTAAAAAATTCAGATATTTTCAGAAAAAGATGAAGAGATTTTTGAGGGGCTCTTCGAGCCGAAGCTCGAAGGATAAGCAAAGTGAAGAAGAAGAGAGGTCCAAATATAATCTGCCTCGTACCGCGGAGGTTCGGCCGTGTGAATGGCCTTGTGATGATTTCTTAAGAGAAGCCAGGATTTATGATGATTTCTATGAGTTGGCTAAGAATGCAGGCCTCACTGCCTTCCTCCACGACCAACGTGAACAGTATCTCTTACTCACCAATACCTTTGTGCAAAACTTTCATTTCCATGCTAGGAGCTCATCACCTACGGTGGAATTTTATTTATACGATGAGCATAAGGCGATGTCACTTCGTGATTTTTGTCGGGTTTGTTTGATCCCTTTTGAGGGAAATGTAGAGGAACCACATCGTGATGATGTGGATGGGTTTATTGATACCATTGTTGTAGGGGAAACGAGGAAGGTTTCCGACGAACGAATTACTAGCATACACTTTCCTGTTCTACGTTACTTTTCTATATTTGCTAGTAGATGCTTAATTGGGCGTGAAAAATGTGGAAACCTGAGTGCCCCTGATATTGTTATTTTGTGCCATGCCTTATTTCGTGATGACACATTTAGTATGGGCGCTATTGTTGCAAAGCGGTTGAACCTTAACCATACTAAGGGCCCCATCTTGGGAGGCATCTTTGCCTCGCGCCTCGTTGCATACTATAACATACCTATTAGTCATTATGAGAAAGAAGAAAAATTGATGCCTCCTGTTTATCTAGATTATAAGAGTATGGTAGCACATGATTTTATTGTCAAGAATAGGGAAAAGGTGCTTAAGTATAAATTAATATTTGGTAAAAATCATCCTGAGACTATTACCTTGCCTGATCCTTCCTTGTTTGATTTATCTGCAGGCAAGTACCATGTTCCGTTGGAGGCCATTCACGCCTACCGGAACCCTACATCAGCTACAGAGCCAGAGCTGGAACCACAATTTGATCCTCCACTACAGTCTGATTACCAGTGGGATCCGGAGGTGATTGCCAACCAGTGGCAATCCGACGCTTCTTCACAGTACGACCCCAACTATTACTTTGGATATCCGCCAGGCCAGCCGTGGCCATATACCAACTTAGGCCAAAAGCCTAATCTTGGGGGAGTACGTATTTGTCACCGACATTACATTCATGTTCACACACTCATTGCTAGTTGTCAGTGCTCATACTTTTTCACTGTATCATACATGCTAGTTTATTTTCCTTTTTATGCTTTCTTCTTGTGTGTTTAATAAACCTTAAAAAATACTTGTAGCTTTTAATTAGTTACTTTCCATGCTTGTAGTAGTAACTAAAAAGAAAACCCAAAAAGATTTATCGTTCTTCTATTGCTTGTTGGGAGCTTTCCCGTGTAAATAGTATTATTTCTTTTCTTGTTCCTTGGGGGTCGAGAGGAGAAGACCATAATGAAAATGTTGAGTGGCTCTTATATGTATTATTGTTGATCTAACAAAGAGCCCATATTACCTTGTCTTCTCTCTTGAATTGAATGCTTGCAGATTCCAGCTTAGTCCAATGCACGTGCACTATTATTATTATCCACACTATTCGGTCGTGCAAGTAAAAGGCAATAATGATGATTATATGATGAACTTATTGAGATGAGAAAAGCTGGTATGAACTCGACCTCTCTTATTTTTGTAAATATGATTAGTTCATTGTTCCTGATTCAGCTTATTATGAATAAACATGTTTGCAATGACAATTAGAGATTATAGTTGCTCATGCCATGCTTAATTAGCTAGGAGCTTATAATGGTTTACCTTGCATGCTAACATGCTATTAAAATGGTTGTGATGTGGTATGATAGGGTGGTATCCTCTTTTGAATGATTCGAGTGGCTTGACTTGGCACATGTTCACGCATGTAGTTGAAACAAAATCAACATAGCCTCTACGATATTTATGTTCATGGTTCATTATATCCTACTCATGCTTTCATTCGGTGTTGATTAATTTTAATGCATGTTCATGAATGTTGTCGCTCTGTAGCTGGTCGCTTCCCAGTCTCTTGCTAGACTTCACTTGTACTAAGCGGGAATACTGCTTGTGTATCCAATTCCATAAACCCCAAAGTTATTCCATATGGGTCCACCATACCAACCTATATACGGTATCTACCTATCGTTCCAAGTAAATTTGTATGTGCCAAACTCTAAACCTTCAAATAAACATTATGTTTTGTATGCTTGAATAGCTCATGTATCAACTAGGGTTGTCCGTATCTTCCATGTTAGGCGGGTTATTCTCAAGGGGAGTGGACTCCGCTCCTCACTCACGAGAAAATGGCTGGTCACCGGGATGCCCAGTCCCATGCTTTATGCAAATCAAATCAAAATAATTGCAAACAAAACTCCCCCAGGACTGTTGTTAGTTGGAGGCACTCGTTGTTTCGAGCAAGCCATGGATTGATGCTTGTTGGTGGAGGGGGAGTATAAACTTTACCATTCTGTTTGGGAACCGCCTATAATGTGTGTAGCATGGAAGATATCGCCACCTCTCGGTTGTTATGTTGACAATGAAAGTGTGCCGCTCAAAATATCATTCATATGTATTTCAAACCGAGCTCTGGCACCTCTACAAATCCCTGCTTCCCTCTGTGAAGGGCCTATCTATTTACTTTTAAGCTGAGTCATCATCCTTTTATTAAAAAGCACCAGTTGGAGAGCACCACTGTCATTTGCATCCATTACTGTTAGTTTACATTGAGTCTGACTTGACTGGATCTCTTTTACCATGAATTACAATGTCTAGTCAGTCCTTGATCTTTAAAGGTGCTCTGCATTTATGTTTTGCGGTCTCAGAAAGGGCTAGCGAGATACCATCTTGTTATTGTTTTGAGAAAGTGTTGTCATCCGATATTTATTATTATTGCTTGCTAGTTGATTATGCCATTGATATGAGTAAACATGGGACCTAAATGTTATTGTGACTATGGTTAGTTCATAATCTTTGCTGAAAACTTGAATGCTGTCTTTACATATTTACAACAACAAGAGCAAACAGAGTTTGTAAAAGTTTTTCTTTAACACTTTCAGTTTATCAACTGAATTGCTTGAGGACAAGCAAAGGTTTAAGCTTGGGGGAGTTGATACGTCTCCGTCGTATCTACTTTTCCAAACACTTTTGCCCATGTTTTGGACTCTAACTTGCATGATTTGAATGGAACTAGCCCGGACTGACGCTGTTTTCAGTAGAATTGCCATGGTGTTATTTTTGTGCAGAAATAAAAGTTCTCGGAATGAACTGAAAATCAACGGAGAATTATTTTGGAATATATAATAAATACTGGAAGGAAGATCCACGTCAGGGGGGGGGGGGCTCCACCTATCCACGAGGGTGGGGGGCGCGCCCTACCCCCTGGGCGTGCCCCCTACCTTGTGGGCCCCCTGACGCTCCACCGACCTCAACCTTGACTCCATATATTCACTTTCAGGGAGAAAAAAATGAGGGAGAAGGATTCATCGCGTTTTATGATACGGAGCCGCAGCCAAGCCCTAAACTCTCTTGGGAGGGCTGATCTGGAGTCTGTTCGGGGCTCCGGAGAGGGGAATCCATCGCCATCGTCATCATCAACCATCCTCCATCACCAATTTCATGATGATCACCGCCGTGCGTGAGTAATTCCATCATAGGCTTGCTGGACGGTGATGGGTTGGATGAGATTTATCATGTAATCGAGTTAGTTTTGTTAGGGTTTGATCCCTAGTATCCACTATGTTCTGAGATTGATGTTGCGATGACTTTGCTATGTTTAATGCTTGTCACTAGGGCCCGAGTGCCATGATTTCAGATCTGAACCTATTAGCTTTTCATCAATATATGAGAGTTCTTGATCCTATCAGTCTATAGTCACCTACTATGTGTTATGATCCGGCAACCCCGAAGTGACAATAATCTGGACCACTCCTGATGATGACCGTAGTTTGAGGAGTTCTTGTATTCACTATGTGTTAATGCTTTGGTCCGGTACTCTATTAAAAGGAGGCCTTAATATCCCTTAGTTTCCATTAGGACCCCGCTACCACGGGAGGGTAGGACAAAAGATGTCATGCAAGTTCTTTCCATAAGCACATATGACTATATTCGGAATACATGCCTACATTACATTGATGAATTGGAGCTTGTTCTGTGTCACCCTATGTTATGACTGTTACATGATGAACCGCATTCGGCATAATTCTCTATCACCGATCCATTGCCTACGAGCTTTCCATATACTGTTCTTCGCTTATTTACTTTTCCGTTGCTATTGTTATCATCACTACAAAACACCAAAAATATTACTTTTGCTACCGTTACTTTTACCACCGTTACCACTACTATCATATTACTTTGCTACTAAATACCTTGCTGCAGATATTAAGTTTCCAGGTGTGGTTGAAATAACAACTCAGCTGCTAATACTTGAGAATATTCTTTGGCTCCCCTTGTGTCGAATCAATAAATTTGGGTTGAATGCTCTACCCTCGAAAACTGTTGCGAGCCTCTATACTTGTGGGTTATCATGCCGCGCCTCGAAGATGGAGATCAAAGGCGCAAGATGATATTGTCCATATCATGTCACTTTATGATTTGCATGTGATGTTTATCATATTTATATCTTATTTGCTTAGAACGACGCACCGTTGCGAAGTTTCGTTGTTTCGAAGCACCACGTGATGATCGGGTGTGATAGATTCTAACGTTCGCATACAACGAGTGTAAGCCAGTTTTACACATGTGAAACACTTAGGATGACTTGACAAGCCTAGCATGTACAAACATGGCCTCGGAACACGAGAGACCGAAAGTTCGAACATGAGTCGCATGGTAGATGCGATGAACATGGAGATGTTCACCGTTGATGACTAGTCCATCTCACGTGATGATCGGACACGGCCTAGTCGATTCGGACCATGTATCACTTAGATGACTAGAGGGATGTCTATTTGTGTGGGAGTTCATTAAATAATTTGATTAGATGAACTTAATTATCATGAACTTAGTCTAAAATTGTCTTTACAATCTATCATGTAGATCCAATGGCCCACACTAATGTTGCCCTCAACTTCAACGCGTTCCTAGAGAAAACCAAGTTGAAAGACGATGGAAGCAACTATACGGACTGGGTCCATAACTTGAGGATCATCCTCATAGCTTCCAACAAAGCATATGTCCTTGAAGCACCACTAGGTGACGCACCCATTTTCCCAGCAATTCAAGACATTATGAACGCCTGGCAGTTGCGTAGTGATGATTACTCCCTGGTTCAGTGCGTCATTGATGTCTACTACACAACCTTCTTCTTCTAGACATTGTTGGGCCTCCAAGTGCAGAGGTTTGTAGGACAGTAGCAAATTTCCCTCGACTGGATGACCTAAGGTTTATCAATCTGTGGGAGGCGTAGGATGAAGATGGTCTCTCTCAAACAACCCTGCAACCAAATAGCAAAGAGTCTCTTGTGTCCCCAATACACCCAATACAATGGTAAATTGTATAGGTGCACTAGTTTGGCGAAGAGATGGTGATACAAGTGCAATATGGATGGTAGATATAGGTTTTTGTAATCTGAAAATATAAAAACAGCAAGGTAACTAGTGATAAAAGTGAGTGAAAACGGTATTGCAATGCGTTGAAACAAGGCCTAGGGTTCATACTTTAACTAGTGCAAGTTCTCTCAACAATAATAATATAATTGGATCATATAACTATCCCTCAACATGCTACAAAGAGTCACTCCAAAGTCACTAATAGCGGAGAACAAACGAAGAGATTATTGTAGGGTATGAAACCACCTCAAAGTTATCCTTTCTGATCGATCTATTCAAGAGTCTGTAGTAAAATAACATGAAGCTATTCTTTCCGTTCAATCTATCTTAGAGTTCGTACTAGAATAACACCTTAAGACACAAATCAACCAAAACCCTAATGTCACCTAGATACTCCAATGTCACGTCAAGTATCCGCGGGTATGATTATACGATATGCATCACACAATCTCAGATTCATCTATTCAACCAACACAAAGAACTTCAAAGAGTGCCCCAAAGTTTCTATCGAAGAGTCAAGAAGAAAACGTGTGCCAACCCCTATGCATAAGTTCATGAGGTCACAGAACTCGCAAGTCGATCACCAAAACATACATCAAGTGGATCACATGATATCCCATTGTCACCACAGATAAGCACATGCAAGACATACATCAAGTGTTCTCAAATCCTTAAAGACTCAATCCTATAAGATAAGTTCAAAGGGAAAACTCAATTCATCACAAGGAGACAGAGGGGAAGAAACATCATAAGATCCAACTATAATAGCAAAGCTCGCGATACATCAAGATCGTTCCAAATCAAGAACATGAGAGAGAGAGAGATAAAACACATAGCTACTGGTACATACCCTCAGCCCTGAGGGTGAACTACTCCCTCCTCGTCATGGAGAGCACTGGGATGATGAAGATGGCCACCGGAGAGGGATTCCCCCCTCCGGCAGGGTGCCGGAACGGGTCTAGATTGGTTTTCGGTGGCTACAGAGGCTTGCGGCGGCGGAAATCCCGATCTAGGTTATGTTCTGGAAGTTTGGGTATATATAAGAGGTGTTGGCGTCGGGAGCAAGTCAAGGGGGCCTCCGAGGCGGCCACGAGGTAGGGGGCGCACCCAGGGGGTAGGGCGCGTCCCCCACCCTCGTGGGTGCCTCGTGACTCTTCTGACCCATCTCCGATACTCTGTGGGCTTCTTCTGGTCCAAAAATAATCTCCGTGAAATTTCAGGTCAATTGGAGTTCGTTTGGTTTTCCTTTTCTGCGATACTCAAAAACAAGGAAAAAACAGAAACTGGCACTGGGCTCTAGGTTAGTAGGTTAGTCCAAAGTATCATATAAAATAGCATATAAATGCATACAAAACATCCTAGATGGATAATATAATAACATGGAACAATCAAAATTATAGATGCGTTGGAGACGTATCAGGCATGCTTTACAGCTTAGAACCGGGGCTCCAAAAGCGTTTTGAGCAACACGGAGCATATGAGATGTTCCAAGAGCTGAAAATGGTTTTCCAAGCTCATGCTCGGGTCGAGAGATATGAAGTCTCCGACAAGTTCTACAGTTGTAAGATGGAGGAAAACAGTTCTGTCAGCGAGCATATACTCAAAATGTCTGGGTTGCACAATCGCTTGTCTCAACTGGGAGTTAATCTTCCAGATGACTCGGTCATTGACAGGATCCTCCAGTCGCTTCCACCTAGCTACAAGAGTTTTGTGATGAAGTACAATATGCAAGGGATGGAGAAGTCCATTCCTGAGTTATATTCATTGCTGAAATCAGCGGAGGTGGAGATCCAAAAGGAACATCGAGTGTTGATGGCGAATAAGACCACTAGTTTCAAGAAAGGCAAGGGTAAGAAGAACTTAAAGAAGGGCGGCAAGGGAGTTGACGCGCCCAGTAAGTCAGTTGCCGGGAAGAAGCCAAAGAATGGACCCAAGCCTGAGACTGAGTGCTTTTATTGCAAGGGAAATGGTCACTGAAAGCGGAACTGCCCAAGTACTTAGCAGATAAGAAGGTCGGCAATGCCAAAGGTATATATTATATACATGCTATTGATGTGTACCTTACCAGCGCTATTAATAGCTCCTGGGTATTTGATACTGATGCGGTTGCTCACATTTGTAACTCAAAACAGGAGCTGCGGAATAAGCGGAGACTGGCGAAGGACAAGGTGACGATGCGCGTCGGGAATGGTTCCGAGGCTGATGTGATCGCCGTCGGCATGCTACCTCTACATCTACCATCGGGATTAGTTTTAAACCTCAATAATTGTTATTTAGTACCAGCTTTAAGCATGAACATTGTATCTGGATCTCGTTTAATGCGAGATGGCTACTCATTTAAATCCGAGAATAATGGTTGTTCTATTTATATGAGAGATATGTTTTATGGTCATGCCCCGCTGGTCAATGGTTTATTTTTATTGAATCTCGAACGTGATGTTACACATATTCATAGTGTGAATGCCAAAATATGTAATGTTGATAATGATAGTCCCACATACATGTGGCACTGCCACCTTGGTCACATTGGTGTCAAATGCATGAAGAAACTCCATGGAGATGGACTTTTGGAGTCTCTTAATTATGAATCATTTGACACGTGTGAACCATGCCTCCTCGGCAAAATGACTAAGACTCCGTTCTCCGAAACAATGGAGCAAGCAACCAACTTGTTGGAAATAATACATATTGATGTATGAGGCTCGCGGTGGCTATCGTTATGTTCTCACCCTCACTGATGACTTGAGTAGATATGGGTATGTCTACTTAATTAAACACAAGTTTGAGACCTTTGAAAAGTTCAAGGAATTTCAGAGTGAGGTAGAGAATCAATGTGACAGGAAAATAAAGTTCTTATGATCAGATCGTGGAGGAGAGTACTTGAGTCACGAGTTTGGCACACACTTAAGGAAATGTGGAATTGTTTCACAACTCACGCCGCCTAGAACACCTCAGCGTAATGGTGTGTCCGAACGTCATAATCGCACTCCATTGGATATGGTGCGATCTATGATGCCTCTTACCGATCTACCGCCATCATTTTGGGGTTATGCTTTAGAGACTGCCGCATTCACTTTAAATAGGGCACCGTCTAAATCCGTTGAGACGACACCGTATGAATTATGGTTTGGAAAGAAACCTAAGATGTCGTTTCTGAAAGTTTGGGGATGTGATGCTTATGTCAAGAAACATCAACTTGAAAAGCTCGAACCCAAATCGGAAACGTGTGTCTTCATAGGATACCCTAAGGAAACTATTGGGTATACCTTCTACCTCAGATCCGAAGGCAAGATCTTTGTTGCCAAGAATGGATCCTTTCTGGAGAAAGAGTTTCTCTTGAAAGAAGCAAGTGGGATAAAAGTAGAACTTGATGAGGTACCCCCTCTTGAACCGGAGAGTAGCGTGGCTCAGGAAGATGTTTATGTGGTGCCTGCACCGACTAGAGAGGAAGTTAATGATGATGATCATGAAACTTTGGGTCAAGTTACTGCTGAACTTTGTAGGTCCACAAGGACACGTTCCGCACCAGAGTGGTACGGCAACCCTGTCCTGGAAATCATGTTGTTAGACAACGGTGAACCTTTGAACTATGAAGAAGTGATGGCGGGCCCGGATTCCAACAAATGGCTTGAAGCCATGAAATCCGAGATAGGATCCATGTATGAAAACAAAGTATGGACTTTGACGGACTTGCCCGATGATCGGCAAGCCATAGAGAATAAGTGGGTCTTTAAGAAGAAGACTGACGCAGATGGTAATGTGACCGTCTATAAGGCTCGGCTTGTCGCTAAGGGTTATCGACAAGTTCAAGGAGTTGACTACGATGAGACCTTCTCACCTGTAGCGAAGCTGAAGTCCGTCCGAATCATGTTAGCAATTGCCACATTCTATGATTATGAAATATGGCAAATGGACATCAAAAAGGCATTCCTTAACGGTTTCCTTAAGGAAGAATTGTATATGATACAGCCGGAAGGTTTTGTCGATCCTAAGAATGCTGACAAGGTATGCAAGCTCCAGCGCTCCATCTATGGGCTGGTGCAAGCATCTCGGAGTTGGAACATTTGCTTTGATGGAATGATCAAAGCGTTTGGGTTTATACAGACTTATGGAGAAGCCTGTATTTACAAGAAAGTGAGTGGGAGCTCTGTAGCATTTCTCATATTATATGTGGATGACATACTATTGATGGGAAATGATATAGAACTTTTGGAAAGCATAAAGGTCTACTTGAATAAGTGTTTTGCAATGAAGGACCTTGGAGAAGCTGCTTACATATTAGGCATCAAGATCTATGGATATAGATCGAGATGCCTCATTGGTATTTCACAAAGCACATACCTTGACAAGATATTGAAGAAGTTCGATATGGATCAATCGAAGAAGGGGTTCTTGCCTGTATTGCAAGGTGTGAGATTGAGCACAGCTCAATGCCCGACCTCGGCAGAAGATAGAGAAAAGATGAGTGTCATCCCCTATGCCTCAACCATAGGCTCTATTATGTATTCCATGTTGTGTACCAGACCTGATGTGAACGTTGCTGTAAGTTTGGTAGGGAGGTACCAAAGTGATCCCGGAATGGAACACTGGATAGCAGTCAAGAATATCCTAAAGCACCTGAAAAGGACTAAGGATATGTTTGTCATTTATGGAGGTGGCGAAGAGCTCGTCATAAAGGGTTACGTCGATGCTAGTTTCGACACAGATCTGGATGACTCCAAGTCACAAACCGGAACGTGTATATTTTGAACGGTGGGGCAGTCAGCTGGTGCAGTTGCAAGCAAAGCATCGTGGCGGGATCTAAATGTGAAGCGAAGTACATAGCTGCCTCGGAGGCAGCACAGGAAGCAGTCTGGATGAAGGAGTTTATCACCGACCTAGGAGTGATTCCCAATGCTTTGGGCCCGATGACTCTCTTCTGTGACAACACTAGAGCTATTGCCCTTGCCAAGGAGCCCAGGTTTCACAAGAAGAACAGGCACATCAAGCGTCGCTTCAACTTCATTCGTGAATATATTCAAGATGGAGACATAGATATTTGTAAAGTGCATACGGATCTGAATGTCGTGGATCCATTGACTAAACCACTTTCATGAGCAAAACATGATCAACACTAGAACTCTATGGGTGTTCGATTCATCACAATGTAACTAGATTATTGACTCTAGTGCAAGTGGGAGACTGATGGAAATATGCCCTAGAGGCAATAATAAAGTGGTTATTATTATATTTCCTTGTTCATGATAATTGTCTATTGTTCATGTTGTAATTGTATTAATCGGAAACTGTAATACATGTGTGAATACATAGACCATAGCATGTCCCTAGTAAGCCTCTAGTTGACTAGCTCATTGATCAATAGATGGTTGTGGTTTCCTCACCATGGACATTGGATGTCGTTGATAACGGGATCACATCATTAGGAGAATGATGTGATGGACAAGGCCCAATCCTAAGCATAGCACAAGATCATGTAGTTCGTTTTCTAGAACATTTCTAATGTCAAGTATCATTTATTTACACCATGAGATTGTGCAACTCCCAGATACCGTAGGAATGCTTTGGGTGTATCAAACGTCACAACGTAACTGGGTGGCTATAAAGGTGCACTACAGGTATCTCCGAAAGTATCTGTTGGGTTGGCACGAATCGAGAGTGGGATTTGTCACTCCGTATGACGGAGAGGTATCTCTGGGCCCACTCGGTAATGCAGCATCATAATGAGCTCAATGTGACTAAGGAATTAGCCACGGGATCATGCGTTACGGAACGAGTAAAGAGACTTGCCGGTAACAAGATTGAACAATGTATGGGGATACCGACGATCAAATCTCTAGCAAGTAACATACCGATGGACAAAGGGAATTGTATACGGGATTGATTGAATCCTCGACATTGTGGTTCATCCGATGAGATCATCATGGAACATGTGGGAGCCAACATGGGTACCCAGATCCTATTGTTGGTTATTGGCCGGAGAGATGTCTCGGTCATGTCTGCATGTTTCCCGAACCCATAGGGTCTACACACTTGAGGTTCGGTGACGCTAGAGTTGTTATGGGAAATTTTATGTGGTTACCAAAGGTTGTATGGAGTCCCGGGTGAGATCCCGGACGTCACGAGGAGTTCCGGAATGGTCCAGAGGTGAAGATTTATATATGGGAAGTCCAGTTTCAGTCACCGGAATGGTTTCGGGGGTTATCAGTATTGTACCAGGACCACCGAAAGGTGTCCGGGGGTCCACCGGGTGGGGCCACCTGCCCCGGAGGACTTAGTGGGCTGAATATGAGAGGGAACCAGCCCCCTAGTGGGCTAGTGCGCCCTCCCCCCAAAGGGCCCATGGCGCCTAGGGTTGGAAACCCTAGGGGGAGGGGGCACCTCCCACCTGCTTGGGGGGCAAGTCTTCCCCTCCTGGCCGCCGCCCTCCTCTAGTTGCATCTAGGGAGGCCAGCCCCCTCTCCCCTATATAAATAGGTGGGGTGGTAGGGCAGCCGCACCCCTTCCCCTGGCGCAGCCCTCCACCCTCCAACACCTCCTCCTCCTCTGTAGTGCTTCGCGAAGCCCTGCCGGAGAACCGCAAGCTCCACCACCATGTTGTCATCTTGCCGGAGGTCTCCCTCAACTTCTTCTCCCCCCTTGCTGGATCAAGAAGGAGGAGACATCCCAGGGCTGTACGTGTGTTGAATGCGGAGGCGCCGTCCATTCGGCACTTGTATTGGATCTTCCGTGATTTGAATCGCCGCGAGTACGACTCCATAAACCGCGTTCTTATAACGCTTCCGCTTAGCGATCTTCAAGGGTATGAAGATGCACTCTCTCTATCATTGCTAGTATCTCCTAGATTGACCTTGGTGACACGTAGGAGAATTATTACTACGTTCCCCAACATGGCTTTCACTCCTTCCTGCCCATAGACGAGGTGTCGCACTGGGTTTACTAAGATCGAGGAAAGGTCGGGGATGAAGGCACCGTCAATGTTGCGAGCACCCGGCGTGCATACATGTGGACCAGCACAAATTGTACGCCATGTCGAAGGACTAGCAAAGGAGGCATCCATGACAGTTGCGGTGCAAAACGACAAGGGGGTATAGGGTGCGAATGTTGCCCACGATTGTCGAAGAAGGCGAAGTAGTCGGTTAATAGATGGTGCCAGCTGGCGACGAGCATATGATAAACGAATACGAAGATGTGGTCGGCGAAACAAGAGTTAACATGTGTTGGAGTATGATGTCCAGCCCTCTCACATAGTTCTAACTTTTGGAGCACCTGGCTGGAGTATGAATTTAATATGGTATTGGAGGCCAGAGGTGAGGAGTTCAAGACTCTGCCAATGCAATACTAAAAAAATGTGTGGCCTACATCATTTCCATGTCTAAGGACTAAAAAGTAGGCGTAATGGGCATGTTCAAATATATTGCATGCCTCTCTCATCAGTTTGTAGTTTTGGACAAATTGACTGGAGCATCGATACAATAGTCTGAAGGGGCCACATCAGGTGCCTGTAAAAGCACGATGACGGTGCTTGAAGTAGGCAGGGATGAACCCAATAACATGAAGAAGACACGGACAATGATAAAGGGAGGCAGCACAATGAATGCCAATGTAGCTTATGTGCCTAGTGACATGTCAGGGTACAGAAGCTACATTGGCATAGGGAGGCGGCACAAGATAGTCATCCATATGGAGTACGCTCTGTGAGTACTCATGGTGATTCGCAATATCTGTGATCATCATCCGTCATATGGAGTACGCTCCATACGGATATGGAGGGCACGACGAGTGTGTGTGAACATAAAGTCAACACAATGCAGCCTTTATATCTTTCATTTGATTTCATTTTATTGTCATCTTATTAAAAATGCACGGGCAATTTAAACTGAAATTAGACATACAAGGCATGCTTCAACAAAATAAATTTATAGAAACTATGATAAAACTGTAACAATGGACAAAATTCGTCGCATTTACATATAATGTGTGACTACAAATGTCGTTTAGTGACATTTAGAAAATAAGCAACGTCGCCCGCTGCCAAGACTACCTACAATACATAGGCATCGGCATCCTCCTCCATCTCGGAGGAGATATCCCCCATCCAGGCGTAGAGGTCGAACTCAAGAGCGGTAACCGTTGTTGAGTATTATGTTTAGTTAGGAAATACGAGATAGAATAGGATACGTTCCATCTTGTCTTGTACTCCAAGTTGACCATGTACTCCTATATATATGCCCACGAGGCACAAGCAATACAATCAACGCTTCCACCAAATCTCATCTCTCCCTGCTAACATGGTATCAGCCTAACCGATCCAAACCCTAGCTGCCGTCGTCGCTTCCGCTCTGTGCCGCCCCCGGGACGGTCGGCCTCCATGACTGCCGCCGGGGGGCACGCTGCCCGTACCTAGGGTTCGTCCTTCAGTCGTGTTGACCGGCTGCCCTAGAGAGTGTTTCTCTCGATCCTTTGATCCGTGTTTTTCTCTCTGTCACCGATCGTGTTGATCGGCATTTCTTTTTGGTTTTTCCGATCTAAGATCGATTTGCGTCGCCCGCCGTTGCCGTCGTCCCTCGCGCGCTGAAAGTGCAACTATCCCTGGGTGGTTTTGGTAATTCCTAACAACATATAGCTCATTGAGCTAACATTATTCCAAGATTAATATTTCAGGAAAAGCTCAATGAATGGCATGGCATGGATGAGGAAAGTGGATCCCTCAAAATTCTAAGGACAAAAAGTTTGGCTCAAGCGTGAAGCTCAAGACTCTACATTTTATATTTTAGTGATCCAAGATCACATTGAGTCTATAGGAAAAGCCAATACTATCAAGGAGGGATGAGGTGTTGCTTAATGGCTTGCTTGCTCAAAATTCTTAGTGATATGCTCCAAAATCCTCAACTACTCTCCCACATCCACATATGACCTAAACCAAAAGTCAAACTCGGCCCCACCGATTCTTTCTATCCGGCGCCACCGAGTTTCAAATGGCATAGCCACTGCCACAAACCCTAGGCAAATCGGTCTCACCGATAGGGATCTCAGTCTCACCGAGATGGGATTGTAATCTCTCTGTTTCCCTTCGTAACGTTTCGGTCTTACCGAGATGAGCGAACGGTCCCACCGAGATTGCAATGTAAACTCTTTGTTTCCCTTTTGTAACATTTCGGTCTCACCGAGATGAGCGAATCGGTCCCACCGAGTTTACCTGACCAACTCTCTGGTTAGCTTATTACCAAAATCGGTCCCACCGAGTTTGTGTAATCGGTCACACCGAGATTACGTTATGCCCTAACCCTAACCATATCGGTCCTACCGAGTTGCATATCAGTCCCATCGAAAATCCTAACGGTCACTAGGTTTGCTGAATCATTCTGACCGAGTTTAACCATTCGGTCCCACCGAGTTTGGCAAATTGTGTGTAACGGTTAGATTATGTGTGGAGGCTATATATACCCCTCCACCCACTCTTCATTTGTGGAGAAAGCCATCAGAACATACCTACACTTCCAATACACATTTTCTGAGAGAGAACCACCTACACTTGTGTTGAGGTCAACATATTCCATTCCAACCATAATAATCTTGATCTCTAGCCTTCCCAAGTTGCTTTCCACTCAAATCTTCTTTCCACCAAATCCAAATCCTACGAGAGAGAGTTGAGTGTTGGGGAGACTATCATTTGAAGCACAAGAGCAACGAGTTCATCATCAACACACCATTTGTTACTTCTTGGAGAGTGGTGTCTCCTAGATTGGCTAGGTGTCACTTGGGAGCCTCCGACAAGATTGTGGAGTTGAACCAAGGAGTTTGTAAGGGCAAGGAGATCGCCTACTTCGTGAAGATCTACCGCTAGTGAGGCAAGTCCTTCGTGGGCGACGGCCGTGATGGAATAGACAAGGTTGCTTCTTTGTGGACCCTTTGTGGGTGGAGCCCTCCGTGGACTCGCGCAACCGTTACCCTTCGTGGGTTGAAGTCTCCATCAACGTGGATGTACGATAGCACCACCTATCGGAACCACGACAAAAACATCCGTGTCTCCAATTGCGTTTGAATCCTCCAAACCCTTCCCTTTACATTCTTGCAAGTTGCATGCTTTACTTTCCGCTGCTCATATACTCTTTTGCATGCTTGCTTGAATTGTGTGGAGATTGCTTGACTTGTGCTAAGATAGCTAAAATCTGCCAAGAACTAAAATTGGGAAAAGGTTAGATTTTTATTTGGTCAAGTAGTTTAATCACCCCCCCTCTAGACATACTTTCGATCCTACAAGTGGTATCAGAGCTTTGGTCTCCATTTGCTTTGATTTCAATAGCTTTTGGTGGTCCTAGCCTTGGTTTCACAACCTAGGAGAGTATGGCGTCTAGCGAGGGAAATTATCACCATAGAGGTCCTTACTTTGATGGTACTAATTTTGCTAGTTGGAAGCATAAGATGAAAATGCATATTCTTGGACATAACCCCGCCGTTTGGGCTATTGTGTGTGTTGGCATGCAAGGTGAAATCTTTGATGGGAGAGAACCGAATCGTGAAGCTACCGCGGATGAGTTGAAGATGCTACAATACAATGCTCAAGCTTGTGATATCCTCTTCAACGGATTATGCCCCGAAGAATTCAACAAAATCAGCCGTCTTGAGAATGCAAAGAAAATTTGGGATACTTTGATTGATATGCACAAAGGTACCGACTCCATCAAGGAATCCAAATTGGATGTGCTTCAAAGTCAACTTGACAAGTTCAAAGTGAAGGATGGTGAAGGTGTCGCTGAAATGTACTCTAGGCTTTCTCTTATCACAAATGAGATTACCGGCTTAGGGAGTGAAGAGATGACCGATAGATTCATCATCAAGAAGATCCTAAGAGCCTTGGATGGAAAATATGATACCGTGTGCACATTGATCCAAATGATGCCCAATTACAAAGATCTCAAGCCAACGGAAGTCATCGGAAGAATTGTTGCTCATGAGATGTCACTCAAGGATAAAGAGGAACTTCACAACAAATCAAGTGGTGCTTACAAAGCCTCATGTGAATCCCCCACATCATCGAGTGAGAAACAAACCTTCAATGAAGAATTGAGCTGAATGGTGAAGAACTTCAACAAGTTCTACAAGAGTAGAAGCAAAGATAGAAGCTCCAAGTCAAGGTCCTACAATTACAAAAGATCTTCTAGTCGACAGCGAAACTGCTACAATTGTGGAAGGCCCAGACACTATTCCAATGAGTGTACGGCCCCCTACAAGAGAAGAGAAGATTCTCCCAAGAGAAGTAGAAGAGAAGAATCACCATCTAGAGAAAGAAGGAGTAGAGATGATCGTTATGAACGAAGACCCTCACGGAGAAGCAAGGATTCAGAAAGAAAGGAAAAGTCATCAAGGAGCTACACAAAATGAAGACATCAAGCTCATGTTGGTGAATGGGTATCCGGCTCCGACTCCGACAACCACTCCGAGAGAAGCTATCACTCCGACTCCGAATATACTCAAGATGAAGGTGTTGCCGGTCTAGCACTTGTGACAACCAACTCCCATGACATATTTGACTCACCAAATGAAGGAGTTGGAACATTCTTCATGGCTAAAGGCCCAAAGGTATCACACCCCGAGTATGTTGATTTCAATAGTGATGAAGATGACTTGTTAGGTGATGATGATTTACTTGTTGACAACTCTAGTGATGAATACTATGATGAAACGTCAATTAATCATGCTAATCAAGATAAAATGAATGACAATGATAAGGAGAAGATTGAGTCTCTAACTAAAGAACTAAACACTCTTAAGTTAGCTCATGAAACTATCTTAGGAGATCATTGAGAACTTTTAAGGACTCATGAGAAATTACGCTTTGAAAAGCTCAACCTTGAGCAAGAGCATGAGTTCTTAAAAGCAATCAATGATGATCTTCGTAAGAAAAGTTCTTCTTACATTGCCAAGTGTTTACTCTTATCCACTTACATGCCTCAAGTCAAGTCTAGTAACAAGAACAAGAAAGATTCTTCCTCTAGTAGTAACAATAATCATTCTAAATCCAATATTGTTGCTTCTAGTAGTTCTCTTGATTCCACTAATGACTCTCTTAGCCAAGTTACACTTGAGCAAGAAAATAGCTTATTGAAGGGAATTATAGAGAAAGGTGTTTACAAGAGCCTTGCCGGAAGTAAGCAATTCGAGGAAATTATACGCATGCAAGGAAGGCACCGAAAGAATCAAGGTGTTGGTTTTGAACGAAAGGCAATGCCAATGGAGTTGAGTGGGAAGAAGATCAATACCCCAAGACGAAGTTTGTTCCTCAACAAGAGAAGTATGATCCTACTTCTCTCAAAGGGACACAAGCTCAAGATGATTTTCCACCACAAGACCACAAGCAAAAAGGCAAGGACAAGCTTCAAGAGGAAATTGATGCATTTGAATAAGCTCCTAAGGCCTTGGTCAAGTGGGCTCCCAAGACTACTTCAAGTTCCACTTCATTATGTACAACTATAACACCAAGGATTCCCATCAAGATGGTGTGGATCCCGAAGAAGAAGAACTAGAGAGTTCTTGAGGGTGACTCCGCCAACATACTTCACTCTTATCATCTTGGCAAGAACAAGTGCAATCAGCTTCCACATCTTGCACTAGTTCAAGGAGTCACAAACCCTCTTGTTGGTAAGACAAGGGACAAGGTAACCTAAAAGCTTTCATAGACATCATCTTGTGTGTGCATCACTCTATGTCTATGGATATCCTTGTTTGTTCCTTGTGGGACTAACCCGTGTAGGTATTGAAAGTGCAACTCACTCCAATGGATAGCTCCAAATGATCTACATCAACATTGAGCATCCACATCTTCAACATCTACATGAAGTCATCATCGAAAAAACCCAAGGTTAGTTCATCCCTCTTAGAGGGGATCTCACATCTAGGGGGAGCTTTACTCTAAGAATTGAGCTAAAGCAACTCTAATGGTGTGAACACAACAATGCTTTATGTAAAAGTGGTAACCCCACTTGTGCTTAAACGATGAGTATGACCTATGATCAAATGTTCTCATTTGACTCCTAAGTCAATATACTCATATATAGATGACCTAGTCATCGCAAATTGTTTGATAGATGCTAGAATTGGTTGTGCATGCTTTGCCACATATTTCAATTGCCATTTTATTGTGTGAGCATGTTGATTGCATATTTTACTCATTCGAGGACATCCACTTGTTGTTTTGATTGATTGGTTTTCTTTTCTTTTGCCAAGTGGATGGACAAGAATGCCTAAGAACCCTCTCTAGCTATCTATGCTTTTCTCGTCTCAAACTCTATTCATGCTACATCACAAAATTTGATCAAGTCAGATTCGAACCACTCTGTGTGAGGAGCACTCGGAGTCCCCGATTCGTCATAGACTTAAACTTCCAAAACTTCTTTGTGCGTTTCGGTCTGACCGATTCATCCATTTCGGTCATACCTAGATCACTAAGTCGATCTAGGTTTTCAATCTTGGTGCAACCGATTTGAACCTTTCGGTCACACCGAGTTTCAGTAACTGCTTGCAGTTATGAATCTCGGTGCCACCGAGTTGTTCCACTCGGTCACACCAACAGGGTCGTGCTATATATACTCACGGGCAAAATTTTGGAAATTTCTCCGAAACCCCTTCGCCCGCGCATAGCTCGCTCTGCCTCCTGGGTCTCCAGATCGTCCTCTTCATCGCCATCCGCCTCCTGTCGCTGGTCTCCGCCGTCGTCAACGGAATTCTTCCCCACCATTGCCACCATAGCGAGTTCATTGCCGAACTAGGGTATGGACTCGATCACAGTGCTATCCCCGTCCGATTCCTAGCACATTGTGTTCATTATGATTCTTACCACGATTGAAATGCTTCTATCCAGTCAAAACACTCTGTAGATTAGAGTTGAATTGAAAATTTAGGGTTAGGTTTCTGCCGAAACCATCTCGGACCCACCGAGTTGTGGAACTCGTACCACCGATTCGTCTCAGACCATAGCACATGTAATTTTCGGTCTAACCGAGAATTGCAAATTGGTGTGACCGAATTCAGGACTTTGTGAAACCCTAGCAGTCTCGGTGCCACCGAACTGTGACTCGGTCTGACCGAGTTCACTAGTTTAGGTTCCAACAGCTGCTTCGGTATCATCGAGTTTACAAATCGGTTGATCCGAAATGCTTTCTGTGGAAAACTGAAACTAAGTTTTTGACTCATTCTTTTGCAAAAACCTCTGCATTTTGTGATGCTCATCCACTCTATCTCATCTATATATTCACAGGGTCTGCTGTCAGTATTTGCAATATGTCTGATTAGAGTGACAACCAGAACAGGTCAGAGGAGCAGGTTCACCTGAGTGAGGGTACTAGTCCCTCTAGCAGCTCAGATGATGGTAGCAGGAGCACTCCCAGCAACTTGCCCAAAGCTACCACCAGAACAAGGGAGAAGAAAACTTCAGAGTCTGAGGATGAAGACTATGTGGCAGTTGAGGATGAGGCCACTTCCAAGAAGAAAGTGGTCAAGAAGGAATATAGCACTGCTGCTGCCACCAAGCCAGGCATGAAGCAAAAGGTTCCTGCAAAGGAAATTCCAATGTCTAAGGCCAGAGCATCCTCTCAAGCATCTTTGCAATCTCAGCCTAAAGAGGCTGCTGCAGAAGGGAAGAAGAGGAAGGAGAGGATCAAAAAGACCACTGCTAGAGTGCTTGGGAGATCCTCAATCATGAGAGATTCTGAAGAGGAAGAGGAAGAAGAGGTTGCTGCACCAGCACCTAGGACCCAGAAGCTTATGGGTGATGCTATCAGGACAGGGGCTGCTTCATCAAAGCCCAAAGAAGCACCCAAAGCAGCCTCCAAGCCCAAGAGTGCACCTAAGAGGAATACCAGGAGTATACCAGCTGCTGAGAAGAACAAGGCCCCAGTGCCTGAAGTTGCTGCTGATGAAGATGATGAAGGACAAGTCCTGAGGAAGCTCAAACCAAAGATTCCAGACCACAATGATGCTCATCCTATGGCTGAGAACATGAAGATCAGGAGAGACTCGGGGTTGAGGCTATGGAGAGAGACAGATCCATATGCTACCAGGAGAAGGACTGCTGTTGATTACAGGTTCCACACAAAGGAACAACAGGACTTCTATGAGACAGTGTTGTTGGACAAGAAGCCTATAGTGTGTGAAATGAGGTGGGTCGACTAGAAGTATATCAAGGAAAATGAGGAACACTATCATGGTGTGTTTGACAGCTTCAGTGCTTGTGGAGTTGCAGACTTTGTTGGGCAGAAGCTCACAAAGTGGAATGAGGAGCTCATAATGCAATTCTACTCCACAACACACTTCTATCCAGATGGCAGGATAGTATGGATGTCTGAAGGTACAAGGTACCATTCAACTATTTAGGAATGGGAAAATCTGATCAATGCTCCTAAGGAAGAAGAAGATGACTTGGATGTCTATGCCAAGAAGAAGATGGATCACAACTCTATGGCAAACATGTACAAGGATATTCCTAAAGATGATCTTGAAACTCACCAGTTTGGGTCAGTAAAACACTTGCTGTCAGGGCTGCCTACAATCAATTGGATCCTTAGGCACACTCTCTTGCCCAAGTCTGGTGATCACAGAATGATCAGAGGCCATGCAATTAACTTGCTACATATATTTGATGTGCCACAGAAGTTCAAGGTCATGAGCCTTATAGTTGATACCATCAAGAGGACTGCAGCTGACCAGAAAAGAAGTTGTGGATATGCCCCACAGATCCAGGAGTTGATAAACTCAAAGATGGGCACAGGCACATACTTGTTGGATAAGGAACACTTGCCTATCTATCCTGACTTTGAGGACAATCAAGTTGTGATGAATGAGAATGAACCATCATCAGTACAAGCTCAAGAGAAGAAGGAGAAAGCAAAGAAAGAGAAGGCTGCCAAGATGCCAACTCAAGAGGAGGCATCTGAGTACTTTTTGAAAAGCAAGCAGGACCAGCTTGGTTACTCGATAGCATCAACTCTAAGCATTGAGAAGGGACTGGCCACCCTGACTCAAAACCAGGAGAGCTTGGAAAGAATCGTGGAACAGAAATTCTATGATTTAGATGTCAAAGTAACTGAGATTCAGTCTGTTGTGGAGCAGCTACAGGATGACATGCAGGAGAGGAAGGGCAAGACAACCACTGATGCATTTGCCAGAGTGCCTCGAGCTCAGAGATCTGCTGCAGTGCCTGTTCCAGACACTAGAGTCACTTCATCTGCACCAGCTACAGCTCCAGCGCAACCAGCTCCAGCACCAACTCCATCAGCTCCATGTACTTCTGTCAGGACCCCGACTCAATGCCACATCGATCTAGCATGTAACACCTCATATCACTTTGCGGCCTCACGCACGGTATTCCCACGGGTGTCGCCTTACCTTTGCCCGGGACCGTTTGCGCCTTTTGGCACACGTATATGACAGTGTCGCTAGCATCCATATGATAAGGAGCCCGGGCTGACATGGCTAGTCGTAAACCCAAAGCGGCACAGACTTACAGGGACAGGCATCCATGACCCAGCATCGAACGTGTCGGTCATCAGCGAGTGAATCCAGGCTATAGCACTGGGCTAGCAGGACTCCGGTGAACCGGGCTGTAGCGGGCTAACAGGACTCCGGTATTCATCGCGTGACATTTCCCCGAAGGGACAGACACAGGAACGAAGAAGGACACATGCCGGCCAGCCTAAGTGTTCCGGAGCAGTAGCAAGCTACCATGGCTCAGTGGAAACACTAGGAGACATTTCCCGGTAAGAGAGGCTACTAAAGATAAACAACTAGATGGTCAGATCCCACACATACCAAGCATTTCAATAACATACACACAATATGCTCGATATGTGCAAATACAACATGGCATCACAACATGACTCTACAAATCAAGTATTTATTCAATAGGCTCCGAGGAGCGAGATATTACAAACATGGGTCTCATGACCCAACATTCAGAGCGTACAAATCAAGCACAAGCGGAAGCTATCATGTCTGAGTACAGACATCTATAAATGAAAAAGGCTGAGAAGCCTGACTATCTACCAAATCCTGCCGAGGCACAAGATCGTAGCTGAGGTATCAAGCTAAACGTCGAAGACCACGCGGAAATACTAGTGAGACTGAAGTCTCTCTGTAAAAACATAAAATAGGCAAACGTGAGTACAAATGTACCCAGCAAGACTTACATCAGAACTATCTACATATGCATCATTATCAACAAAGGGATGGTGGGGTTTAACTGCAGCAAGCCAGCTTTGACTCGGTGGCTATCCTGAACTACGACTGCGAGTAACTTTTTTGAGGTGGCACACACGAGTCCACATATTCACCATATCAATACACCACTATGGATCCGCTCCCGTCTCCCTACGAGAACGCCATCCATAGCACTCACGCTTATCTTGCGTATTTTAGAGTATCCACTTTCACTTGTCTATGAACTGATATAAGCAACCCAGAAGTCCTTTTCCGCGGACACGGCTATTCGAATAGATTAGGTTAACCCTGCAGGGGTGTACTTCTTCACACACGCTCTCACCACTTACCGCCGTTTACACGACATGTACTCGGCAACCTTCAAGCGGAAGCCCAACGTGGGTGTCGGCCACGACCTACCTAATCACCTAAGTCTCTAGTCCAGGTTTATCGCCTATTCGGGTTCCATCCATGAGGAGATCCGGCCGAAGTTTCGCTCACAGCCCCAAACGATGTGAACAGGGTTCCCGAGACACCAAACGGGCGCCCGGTACACCGTGCCACGTGCCTACCGCATCACAGCCCACCCCTACGGTCAGCGCTGCCCACGGCCTCCAGCATACTACAAACACCAGAAACTACTTGCAACTCCTGGACAGAGGACAAGGGTGATCAAGAAGCCGAGAGGGTCCATTGGTTTCGGGCCCAATGCGTGGTAGTAGCTGAATCATGGATCACAAACACAGAACTCAGTTCCTGAGGACGGCTGCAATGAGACAACCCACCATGTACTCCTACATGGCCTCTCACCGCTACCTTTACCAAATCGTGTTCACACACTTAGCTCACACACAGTAGGATAGGTTCACACGCCTCTGATTCATCCCCGATGAATCAGACCCGACTCAACTCTAAGCAATAGCAGGCATGACAAACAAACATGAATGAGTAGGCACATCAGGGCTCAAACAACTCCTACTCATGCTAGTGGGTTTCATCTATTTACTGTGGAATGACAGGTCATGCAAAGGATAAAGGGGTTCAGCTACCGCAGCAAGTAACAGATGAATCGATGTTGTCCTAATGCAGTAAAAGAGAGCAGGAGCGAGAGAGTGGGATTGTATCGGAATGAACAAGGGGGTTTTGCTTGCCTGGCACTTCTGAAGATAACATTGAGTCTTCATCAGTGTCAACGATCACATCATCGGTACACGTCTATCGAGAGGGGACAATTACCGGCAAATACAGAAAAACACGATCAGTGCAATGCACAATATGATGCATGATCATGACATGGCAAAATGAATGTGTTTTGGGCTAATGCAACTAAAACCAGATTAAATGAAGTTGGTTTGAATCCAAGATTCAAATTCAAACTCCATATGTGATTATTCAAATGCCATGTAATTGATTTGTGCTAAACAGCAGCTATAAGTTGTTCTAACATGCATGAAAATGGTACAGATGGATTCCTTGAATTTTTCTGATAATTTTTCATATATAATTTATTTAATTTGGAGTTACGGTTGAATTTCTATGATTTTTAGAAGTTTATACAATTTTCTGGAATTTTCTGAATATTAAAAAAAATCCAGAAAATGATTTAACTGCGTCAGCCTGACGCCAACATGACGTCAGCGAGTCAACGACCGGTCCAGGTCAAATCTGACAATGCGGGGTCCACACGTCAGCGACACAGGGGCTAATCCCGCGTTGACTCGGCTTTGACCCGCTACGGGGCCCGCTGTCAGTGTCTGTTAGGGTGCTAGTTAGGGGGGGATTAGCTGCTAATGGCAACGCCACGTCAGATACGCCGGCGATGAGTCGCCGGTGACCATAGTACACGGCGGCGAGCTTCGGAGATCGCCGTTCGGCGACGATTTGGTGCGCGACTAGGCTCTACGGAGAGCTTGGAGTGCTCCGCGTCCAGCGGTGCGGGTGGTTGAGCGTGCGGTGGCCGGGAACGACGCCGGCGAGCGTTTGGGCGGCGGCCGGCGTTCGGATGAGTTGCGGGTTTGGGGTTGCAGCGCGCAAACGAACCAACTAACGCGCTAGCCATGCTCTGTGTGCAGCCTCGAGTTCGTTGGACGCTGGTGCGCGACCAGATGGTCACCGGAGTGACGCCGGCGTCGAGCTCGTGCGGCGGTGGGTTTCGGCCTTGATGGAATCAGCGGCCAGAGCGAGCAAAAGAGAACGGGGGTAGGGGGAATCGGGTCAAGGGCTCACCGCGGAGCTGCAGGGAGGGTTAGTGGGCTCGGGGGCGCGCCGGAGTGCAGTGAATCGACGGCGACGATCTCCGGTGGCCGAGGAGGGGAACGGCGACGTGGGCGGCGATGCAGGGTTTCCGGAGGGCCGTGGATCGGTGGGGAGGAAGAGAGGGTCGAGGCGGAGCTCGCAAGCACAGCGAGGGGTCGAGGGGGAGACGGTGGCCGCGGCGTTACGGTGGCGCGGCTGCGGCTGTGCTCGGCGAGTGAGAGAGAGAGGAAGCAGAGGAGAGATACAAGGGAGAGGGAGAGAGCGAGGGGGTCCAGGGGGGTCGAGGCGGCGCCGAGGAGATGACGCGCGGCGTCGCGGTGGCCAGGCGATGCAGACGAGCAGGGTGGTGGCGTGGCGAGCTCGGGCGCGCGCGCCGTGTCCCTCCTCTGCCTACTGGCGCGAGGAGGAAGGCGACAGGGAAGGGAGGCGGCGGTGGGCTGGGCCAGCGGGAGGAGCTGGCCAGCTGGGCCGGCTACAGGTAAGTGGCCCAGGTAGGCTTCTGTTCTTTTTATTTTTTTCTCTCTGTTTTGTTTTAATTCTGTTTTCTATTTTGCAGGTTTGTTTTGAATTTGGTTTTGAAACCAATTCAATTTATTTTGCTTCTGACAATATTTTTAGGAGCTAAAAAGAATTAAAACAATGCTCCACAAAAATATTTCAGAATTATTGGACCTATATTTATTTAACAGTAGATATAAGTCCAATTCAAATAGCTATTGATTTAATTCAAATACCCAAAATAAATGTTTCTGAGATACCGAAAATATTGGTTTGGATTTTACCTCTTGCCAATATTTCCAGAGGATAACAAGAACATTTTCTTGGACTTATTTGAAGCAATTTTTATCTTGATCATTTTTTTTAAAGGATTCTGAGGCTTTGAAAATTCCTCAATTCAAGTTTCAAAAATATAGACATGATGCACACATGAAGCTAGCCTAGAGCAATGCCAGAAGCTAGGGATGTGACAACTCACCCCCACTAAACAAGAATCTCGTCTCGAGATTCAAGCGTAGGGTAGGATGAAGGGGAAACGCAAACTAGTACAATCTTCACGATCCAGGGTGCACTTCAGTTGAACGTTGATTCATTCACCATCATTGTCTTGATGTCTTGTTCTGAGAAATCCTGCCAACATGACATGGAGGGAAGAAGGAGACTCTAGAAGGGTCGATCTTCTTGAAGATCGAACAACTCACGGAATGAGACATAGGACCATCTCTCGGGTTGAGACACGAGATACACATCAAGAGGGGTGGAAAGAAACGGATGACGAAGGTTCACTAGGTGGACAACAATTCCACACTTAAGAAGGTGGTAATCGGTTGTCAACGTACCGAGGAGTTGAGTTGCCATGATACCACAACGAGACACCTTCGGAACCGTGACTCGTAGATATCTCCCCTTAAGTGGCAAAAGAATTACCTTTGATTCAGAGATCATTGAAACTCTTTATACTAGCTTAAGGCAAATCATAATCGATCATTTAGAGGGGTTCGGTAGAATGGCATACTCAAACTTGGATGATGTGGATTACCTTGTTGAAGACAACGTAATGGATGAATTTTGCTTATCACCGGAAATGGAAGAGACCCATGGTAGAATGGCACATTGGCGGTGCAAGCTGGGAACAAAATGCAAATGCTGGGAATGATTCTGGTAACTGGGGAAGAACCCAACAATAGAGAGTGAATTCACTGTTGGAGTGGTTATAGCATAACCGAGGAAATCTGGGGCAATCCCAGCTAGTGCCGATGATAAGACGTAGCGCTTGTGCGTGCTCTCAAGAACTTGAGCATTTCCACAATCATCAAGGTTTTATCAACAACCGCGTCAAGGGTGCTGACAACACAACATACTACCATGATGAATAGCGATGGACGATGCAGATGCGAAGGAGGATAACACTTTCTCATATTTCACCTTAGCGAGGCCAAGCAAATAAAATCTGGATGATCGACCGAGAGACATTTAGCACTCCACTTCTAATGTTCTCCTTGATGTGCTAGTATAACCCATTCATAGATATGGTTTGATATCTAAAACATCAAGTAAAGGTCGGACTTCGGGAACACAAAAATCCATAGGGGCAACTAGGGAGTAAACCCTACGAAATCCCTATGGGGGGGGGGTCAACTTCATCAATCAAGATATTATAATAACAGGTCTTCCGGCTGGATGTGTTGGCCACGACATCCACTTTACCGGTTTTCGAGGGACCGATATTATAGTTCTTGGGAAATGTTCCAACCATCATATCTGCCTGAGATTCAGATCTGGTTGGTGTCAGGATATTCCAGACCCATCGAGTCTAGGAAGAAAAATGAAGGTTTGCAACACAAATCGACGAGATGACGTTGCGGGATTCTCGGGAGATGAACTACGATAGCAAGCTCCAAAACATGAGCTGGTTCTGCTACTAACATGTGAACACGTTGTCCCAGACAAACATGACCACGTGGTAGTCTTATAATAAAACACTACCGAGTTCAGGAGGGGGAACCATCAACGAGGGTATCGAAGTTCTTTCATAAGTCCGGATTAGCTCTTATGAAGGAACTCCTTCTCCTTGAACAAATCAATCAGTGGCTTGGTGTGCTAGAGATACATATAGATTGAAGGTTGCAAGTCTTCAAACCACAGCATTCTTCGCACGTGTGCATGACTGATTTGGAATGATTCCAAAGAAAGCAACATTGACTTTCTCGAATCCACGGCGGCAACTTGCATCAGATGCACATGAATTAAAGGAAGTCACTACCTTCATCCAAACAAATGCTTCATGAGCTAGCATGAACAAATGCTTTCAAAAGTTTCCAACACTAGCTTAATGTTCAGCAAAATTATGGAGAAGATAAGGATGTTGTCAATGGGCTCAACAACAATTCATCTAGGTTTCCTTTTTAAAAAGAATTCCATAGTTAAGTGAACACGGTGATAGCCTTGGTCAGACCAAAGATGTAATGGTGTATGCTCGAGGGATCAACCACGAATAAGACAACATTACGAGCATCGTTGGTACTGATTTGATTTGACGATAGCCCACACTCAAATCAAAGGATTGATAAGACAATAAGTCCAGCAACTGATCACAAGGACCAATCGATGAAGATATCATCTTTCTTCAACACACACTACACAAGAATATCCCTTTGGAACGAACTAAGTCAGGCAAGCTTTTATCTTCCAACTCTCCAAGTTGTTGTTTAGCTTAACCAACTAGCTCAGGGATATCTAACACCGATTCTTGGAGAGAAGGTGGTTCACAAGAAACCGACTTGATCACGAGCTCAACATAGCAGTCAGGTGACAACCTGGTAATACTTTCAAGAAGATATTCGGAAAATCACGAACCACCGGTATGTTACTAAGCTCGAGAACAATCTTGCTTTTGAGGGCAAGACGATATGATCAAATGAGTGAGGACTTGACAAGATCCTAACTCATCAATCGAAGGGTGCACCGAAATAAGGACTAGGTAGCACGATCAGTCTTAGAAGGATGATTCGAAACCAACATACTAAGAATGAAATTATTATCCTTTAACTACCAAGCAACAGAGTTGCTAGCAGTATTGATTTCACACATCACAATTCATTTGTCGGTATTCCGGTTGCATCAGCACGAGGGCCGAGGAATGAACAGTGATGGCAAGAAGTATCACTGTACCAAGAGTTCATGGGATGGTGTGCAATTCCTATAACAATCTCGATATAAAATATGTAATACTCCAAGGTAGAGCAGAACCAAAAGCTGGATTGTCATTTGATCTGCGGAATACAACTACTTGACCCAATCCTAGATATCAATGAGGTACTGGAGTTTGTTTCTCCAAGTCATTCAGGACAGAATGGCTTGACGGACCACAAGGGTAATAGGCGTCGATAAACGAATGCATGCATACTCTTGACTATCAATTGATAGACGAGGGTCAAAATGCAACAAAAGAGAGCAACTCAAAGGAACATATAATTTTCTGAGTTGTGGATGCATAGATTAGTATGTCGAACCAAGTTCAACATATTTCTTCCGGATAACCCATGCAGAAAGGTAGAACTGGCAGAGTCACGATTTATGAATGGAGAACTCCTCAAGAGTACTCTAATTGTGATTTTTTTTGATCCAATAAACATCTGCCATAAGTAGTTCATGGTATTTGGAAGAAGAAGATACCACGGACTTCAAGGACTATCGCAAAGGTTACTAATATCCTAAAGGCACTAGCAATTACTATCAACATGAAGTAGGTAGAGTGAATCTCGGTTCAGAACCCAGGAGTAGAATACCTACTACTAAGTAGCATCACGGGATGCTTCCGAGAAATAAGGCCAGAATCTTCACACTAGGACACAAATCATGGCTAGACCACTAGATGATCCCCTAAGCACTTAGGGTCATAATAATAATTCCAACATATATGTCGAGGCAATAATTACCTCAACACACCGATTAGTGTGGTTAATCTGGCCCATGGGAACATCGGAAACAGAAGGAAGGGATTTGCAAATGCATCGGACTATTTAGAAACCTGGGATGACTCGGACAGCATAACGGCTATAATTGCTCAAAAAGATTTGAGACAATCACAAAAATGGTGGCATAACCACTCAGAAGCACAATATCAAGGTTCCGAGATCAACAATTAACATACGGAAGTAGTAGGAACTGAACTGAGACTTAAATCCAACAATCTTATAAGTCTACTGATTAGTAACACGTGATCCTAATAGAAAGAAGAGATAGCCTAGTTCTTAATCCCCGCAGAAAAGATAAGATGACTCAGATCAGAAGGGCATGAGGTATCAGGAGTAAAAAGAGCCTTACGTTCCATCCCACAATCAATTCCCTTATATAACTAAAGAATTTCTAGACTCAACTTCGACCAGTTTGGCTTGGTAATCCTACAGGCAGTCAAGCTCTGATACCAACGCTGTCAGGACCCCGACTCAATGCCACATCGATCTAGCATGTAACACCTCATATCACTTTGCGGCCTCACGCATGGTATTCCCACGGGTGTCGCCTTACCTTTGCCCGGGACCGTTTGCACCTTTTGGCACACGTATATGACAGTGTCGCTAGCATCCATATGATAAGGAGCCCGGGCTGACATGGCTAGTTGTAAACCCAAAGCGGCACAGACTTACAGGGACAGGCATCCATGACCCAGCATCGAACGTGTCGGTCATCAGCGAGTGAATCCAGGCTGTAGCACTGGGCTAGCAGGACTCCGGTGAACCGGGCTGTAGCGGGCTAACAGGACTCCGGTATTCATCGCGTGACATTTCCCCGAAGGGACAGACACAGGAACGAAGAAGGACACATGCCGGCCAGCCTAAGTGTTCCGGAGCAGTAGCAAGCTACCATGGCTCAGTGGAAACACTAGGAGACATTTCCCGGTAAGAGAGGCTACTAAAGATAAACAACTAGATGGTCAGATCCCACACATACCAAGCATTTCAATAACATACACACAATATGCTCGATATGTGCAAATACAACATGGCATCACAACATGACTCTACAAATCAAGTATTTATTCAATAGGCTCCGAGGAGCGAGATATTACAAACATGGGTCTCATGACCCAACATTCAGAGCATACAAATCAAGCACAATCAGAAGCTATCATGTCTGAGTACAGACATCTATAAATGAAAAAGGCTGATAAGCCTGACTATCTACCAAATCCTGCCGAGGCACAAGATCGTAGCTGAGGTATCAAGCTAAACGTCGAAGACCACGCGGAAATACTAGTGAGACTGAAGTCTCTCTGTAAAAACATAAAATAGGCAAACGTGAGTACAAATGTACCCAGCAAGACTTACATCAGAACTATCTACATATGCATCATTATCAACAAAGGGATGGTGGGGTTTAACTGCAGCAAGCCAGCTTTGACTCGGTGGCTATCCTGAACTACGACTGCGAGTAACTTTTTTGAGGTGGCGCACACGAGTCCACATATTCACCATATCAATACACCACTATGGATCCGCTCCCGTCTCCCTACGAGAACACCATCCATAGCACTCACGCTTATCTTGCGTATTTTAGAGTATCCACTTTCACTTGTCTATGAACTGATATAAGCAACCCAGAAGTCCTTTTCCGCGGACACGGCTATTCGAATAGATTAGGTTAACCCTGCAGGGGTGTACTTCTTCACACACGCTCTCACCACTTACCGCCGTTTACACGACATGTACTCGGCAACCTTCAAGCGGAAGCCCAACGTGGGTGTCGGCCACGACCTACCTAATCACCTAAGTCTCTAGTCCAGGTTTATCGCCTATTCGGGTTCCATCCATGAGGAGATCCGGACGGAGTTTCGCTCACAGCCCCAAACGATGTGAACAGGGTTCCCGAGACACCAAACGGGCGCCCGGTACACCGTGCCACGTGCCTACCGCATCACAGCCCACCCCTACGGTCAGCGCTGCCCACGGCCTCCAGCATACTACAAACACCAGAAACTACTTGCAACTCCTGGACAGAGGACAAGGGTGATCAAGAAGCCGAGAGGGTCCATTGGTTTCGGGCCCAATGCGTGGTAGTAGCTGAATCATGGATCACAAACACAGAACTCAGTTCCTGAGGACGGCTGCAATGAGACAACCCACCATGTACTCCTACATGGCCTCTCACCGCTACCTTTACCAAATCGTGTTCACACACTTAGCTCACACACAGTAGGATAGGTTCACACGCCTCTGATTCATCCCCGATGAATCAGACCCGACTCAACTCTAAGCAATAGCAGGCATGACAAACAAACATGAATGAGTAGGCACATCAGGGCTCAAACAACTCCTACTCATGCTAGTGGGTTTCATCTATTTACTGTGGAATGACAGGTCATGCAAAGGATAAAGGGGTTCAGCTACCGCAGCAAGTAACAGATGAATCGATGTTGTCCTAATGCAGTAAAAGAGAGCAGGAGCGAGAGAGTGGGATTGTATCGGAATGAACAAGGGGGTTTTGCTTGCCTGGCACTTCTGAAGATAACATTGAGTCTTCATCAGTGTCAACGATCACATCATCGGTACACGTCTATCGAGAGGGGACAATTACCGGCAAATACAGAAAAACACGATCAGTGCAATGCACAATATGATGCATGATCATGACATGGCAAAATGAATGTGTTTTGGGCTAATGCAACTAAAACCAGATTAAATGAAGTTGGTTTGAATCCAAGATTCAAATTCAAACTCCATATGTGATTATTCAAATGCCATGTAATTGATTTGTGCTAAACAGCAGCTATAAGTTGTTCTAACATGCATGAAAATGGTACAGATGGATTCCTTGAATTTTTCTGATAATTTTTCATATATAATTTATTTAATTTGGAGTTACGGTTGAATTTCTATGATTTTTAGAAGTTTATACAATTTTCTGGAATTTTCTGAATATTAAAAAAAATCCAGAAAATGATTTAACTGCGTCAGCCTGACGCCAACATGACGTCAGCGAGTCAACGACCGGTCCAGGTCAAATCTGACAATGCGGGGTCCACACGTCAGCGACACAGGGGCTAATCCCGCGTTGACTCGGCTTTGACCCGCTACGGGGCCCGCTGTCAGTGTCTGTTAGGGTGCTAGTTAGGGGGGGATTAGCTGCTAATGGCAACGCCACGTCAGATACGCCGGCGATGAGTCGCCGGTGACCATAGTACACGGCGGCGAGCTTCGGAGATCGCCGTTCGGCGACGATTTGGTGCGCGACTAGGCTCTACGGAGAGCTTGGAGTGCTCCGCGTCCAGCGGTGCGGGTGGTTGAGCGTGCGGTGGCCGGGAACGACGCCGGCGAGCGTTTGGGCGGCGGCCGGCGTTCGGATGAGTTGCGGGTTTGGGGTTGCAGCGCGCAAACGAACCAACTAACGCGCTAGCCATGCTCTGTGTGCAGCCTCGAGTTCGTTGGACGCCGGTGCGCGACCAGATGGTCACCGGAGTGACGCCGGCGTCGAGCTCGTGCGGCTGTGGGTTTCGGCCTTGATGGAATCAGCGGCCAGAGCGAGCAAAAGAGAACGGGGGTAGGGGGAATCGGGTCAAGGGCTCACCGCGGAGCTGCAGGGAGGGTTAGTGGGCTCGGGGGCGCGCCGGAGTGCAGTGAATCGACGGCGACGATCTCCGGTGGCCGAGGAGGGGAACGGTGACGTGGGCGGCGATGCAGGGTTTCCGGAGGGCCGTGGATCGGTGGGGAGGAAGAGAGGGTCGAGGCGGAGCTCGCAAGCACAGCGAGGGGTCGAGGGGGAGACGGTGGCCGCGGCGTTACGGTGGCGCGGCTGCGGCTGCGCTCGGCGAGTGAGAGAGAGAGGAAGCAGAGGAGAGATACAAGGGAGAGGGAGAGAGCGAGGGGGTCCAGGGGGGTCGGGGCGGCGCCGAGGAGATGACGCGCGGCGTCGCGGTGGCCAGGCGATGCAGACGAGCAGGGTGGTGGCGTGGCGAGCTCGGGCGCGCGCGCCGTGTCCCTCCTCTGCCTACTGGCGCGAGGAGGAAGGCGACAGGGAAGGGAGGCGGCGGTGGGCTGGGCCAGCGGGAGGAGCTGGCCAGCTGGGCCGGCTACAGGTAAGTGGCCCAGGTAGGCTTCTGTTCTTTTTATTTTTTTCTCTCTGTTTTGTTTTAATTCTGTTTTCTAAATTGCAGGTTTGTTTTGAATTTGGTTTTGAAACCAATTCAATTTATTTTGCTTCTGACAATATTTTTAGGAGCTAAAAAGAATTAAAACAATGCTCCACAAAAATATTTCAGAATTATTGGACCTATATTTATTTAACAGTAGATATAAGTCCAATTCAAATAGCTATTGATTTAATTCAAATACCCAAAATAAATGTTTCTGAGATACCGAAAATATTGGTTTGGATTTTACCTCTTTCCAATATTTCCAGAGGATAACAAGAACATTTTCTTGGACTTATTTGAAGCAATTTTTATCTTGATCATTTTTTAAAGGATTCTGAGGCTTTGAAAATTCCTCAATTCAAGTTTCAAAAATATAGACATGATGCACACATGAAGCTAGCCTAGAGCAATGCCAGAAGCTAGGGATGTGACAACTTCGATTGAAGCCTTCGTCCTTGGAGTTCTCCTGACACCACCACCTGAAGACCAAGCCTGAGAGACGTTTTAGTGCTATGCATTTTCTATGAACTTTTTGGTAACTTGTAGCCAAATGGGGAGAAAATGTATAGATCATAGGCTTCGAGAGAGAGCGTTGCTTTTTATTCCATCTTGCTTTGGTGGTTGAACTTGGTTTGTCTTTTGATTACTTGAGATACTATGCTATTATCTGTGAGACATTGATGATCATGTGGTTGATCATAAGCTACACTTATGCTTGTTAGATGATATTATCTTACTTATCCTTATATGATCATTCACTTTGCTTGGTGATGAGTGCATGTATTTAATTCTTATCATTTTGAGCGCTCCACCAAGATGTATGTGACATGGAAGAGTAACCCATAATCCTAACTCATTATGCATTTGCAGTCCAAAGCAAATCTTAAGATATGCACAAATTTCGGGGGAGCTCTTGCTTTTCACATACTTCTCAAAGCGACAATATCTTTCACTCTTATTATCATTTGTCGAAGCTTTGATCTATATTTTGTCATCAATTACCAAAAAGGGGGAGATTGAAAGTGCAACTATCCCCGGGTGGTTTTGGTAATTGCTAACAACATATAGCTCATTGAGCTAATATTATTCCAAGATTAATATTTCAGGAAAAGCTCAATAAATGGCATGGCATGGATGAGGAAAGTGGATCCCTCAAAATTCTAAGGACAAAAAGTTTGGCTCAAGCTTGAAGCTCAAGACTCTACATTTTATATTTTAGTGATCCAAGATCACATTGAGTCTATAGGAAAGCCAATACTATCAAGGAGGGATGAGTTGTTGCTTAATGGCTTGCTTGCTCAAGTGCTTAGTGATATGCTCCAAAATCCTCAACTACCTTCCCACATCCACATATGACCTAAACCAAAAGTCAAACTCGGCCCCACCGATTCTTTCTATCCGGCGCCACCGAGTTTCAAATGTCATAGCCACTGCCACAAACCCTAGGCAAATCGGTTTCACCGATAGGGATCTCGGTCTCACCGAGATGGGATTGTAATCTCTCTATTTCCCTTTGTAACGTTTCGGTCTTACCGAGATGAGCGATCGGTCCCACCGAGATTGCAATGTAAACTCTCTGTTTCCCTTTTGTAACATTTTGGTCTCACCGAGATGAGCGAATCGGTCCCACCGAGTTTACCTGACCAACTCTCTGGTTAGCTTATTACCAAAATCGGTCCCACCGAGTTTGTGTAATCGGTCACACTGAGATTACGTTATGCCCTAACCCTAACCATATCGGTCCTACCGAGTTGCATCTCAGTCCCATCAAAAATCCTAACGGTCACTAGGTTTGCTGAATCGGTCTGACCGAGTTTAACCATTCGGTCCCACCGAGTTTGGCAAATTGTGTGTAACGGTTAGATTCTGTGTGGAGGCTATATATACCCCTCCACCCACTCTTCATTCATGGAGAAAGCCATCAGAACATACCTACACTTCCAATACACATTTTCTGAGAGAGAACCACCCACATTTGTGTTGAGGTCAAGATATTCCATTCCAACCATATGAATCTTGATCTCTAGCCTTCCCAAGTTGCTTTCCACTCAAATCTTCTTTCCACCAAATCCAAATCCTGTGAGAGAGAGTTGAGTGTTGGGGAGACTATCATTTGAAGCACAAGAGCAAGGAGTTCATCATCAACACACCATTTGTTACTTCTTGGAGAGTGGTGCCTCCTAGATTGGCTAGGTGTCACTTGGGAGCCTCCGACAAGATTGTGGAGTTGAACCAAGGAGTTTGTAAGGGCAAGGAGATTGCCTACTTTGTGAAGATCTACCGCTAGTGAGGCAAGTCCTTCGTGGGCGACGGCCGTGATGGAATAGACAAGGTTGCTTCTTCGTGGACCCTTCGTGGGTGGAGCCCTTCGTGGACTCGCGCAACCGTTACCCTCTGTGGGTTGAAGTCTCCATCAACGTGGATGTACGATAGCACCACCTATCAGAACCACAACAAAAACATCCGTGTCTCCAATTGCGTTTGAATCCTCCAAACCCTTCCCTTTACATTCTTGCAAGTTGCATGCTTTACTTTCCGCTGCTCATATACTCTTTTGCATGCTTGCTTGAATTGTGTGGAGATTGCTTGACTTGTGCTAAGATAGCTAAAATCTGCCAAGAACTAAAATTGGGAAAAGGTTAGATTTTTATTTGGTCAAGTAGTCTAATCACCCCCCTCTAGACATACTTTCAATCCTACACGCGCCTCTACTCCGACATCGGCACGACTACGCGGCTTCTTCCCCGACGTGATGGACACGCGCGACATGCGGCGGCCCGGAATGGCCGTCGTCCGTGCATCCGTTTCTCACATCTTTCTACGCCGACCGTCGTCGCCTTGATTGGATCGGGATCCTCATTCAACCTCACCTTCATCCAGCTGGCTCCATCACACTCCGCCTCGAGGTCTTCCGCCTTTACCCCGATCTGCCTGCCGCTGCTGCATCATCCCTTCGGGTCATAGCGCCGCGGCCCGCAGTCCACCGCCGTCCCCGAGCGTCGACCTCTCACTACCGCAGGATGGTCCAAACGCGACACTACGATCAGAGACCCTTCAAGGAAACTGTGTGCGATGCCATAATCGCAAACGGTGGTGTAAAAGAACCATCAAAAAAGGTGCAAAACATTTGCGATGGCAGAGCTATCAAACACGGTTCAGATTTTAGTTGCGTGTGCAATGCAGGGCATACAGTTCAGCTCAATGAACTGTTTGCAATGAGGAGGAACAAAAGAAACGGGCAGCCTGATGAAGGCATGTGCGATATAGAGCATACGGTTCACTCGGATGAACTGTTTATGATTAGGCAACACAAAAGAAACGGTCAGCCAGATCAAGGTGTGTGTGATACGCGGCAAACAGGTCCGTAATCAGAAATGTGTGTGAAGACCAATAATAACACAAACGATTGTTGCTAATAAGCCGTCTGATTTGCTCTGTCTACAGTAGAATAACATGTACATATATAACTGAAATAAACATTCCATTACATAAGTGACTATACAGATCATTCACACACACCTCAATAAACAATTGCCTACATTCGAAAGTAGGAGAAATGGTCGTCTAGTCATCTACTTCTTGTGATGCTCCCGCCACTGCTATGTAGCTCGATCCCTCGTCTGGGTTAGGAAGAAGACACTTCCTCATGTCAATGATATGCCTGTACATCTCGTAGCTTGTGTACGCGTCCATGGCTGCGTACTTGACATGTTGTTCATCCAGTCTCTTATGCCACACACTGTGCCAGGCGTTCCTATCCTTATTGCTCTCATTCTCCATTTTCATGTAGTAGGGGTCGATGATGGCCGAGGCGAGGTCAACCAAGGAGTTCAGTTTGTTTTTTTCGCTGCCCCAGACCTTGTAGTGGCTTTGTATGCTGACAAGATTCGGGCATTTCAAGTCTGAAACCTTGAGCGCTTTTAGATCATTGGTGGTGTCCACCTAGCGAAACTATAGTCGAAGCTGTTGATAAACTTGGAGAAACGCTCGCAAGGCCTTGTGGCAAGGTGGTAGTGGTAGACGAGGACATCATGTCGCATGCACAACTGGGCGACAAAAACCTTCTGATCGTGCCCGGCATGACCGCTGGTGTACTCGAGGTCGAAGCCGACCATTCGGTACTTGTCCTCGGCAAGGAACTGCTCCATAGTTTGGATGAGCCCTCCATCGAGACCAGATCATTCGTGTACACCACTAAGAGGGCCTTCCCCCTCACATGGGTGCCCACTACATGGTGCGTGGTGAATTGCCCACCATTGTCGTCGTCGGCCGCTGGGAGCGCCATTGGAGCCACGGGGAGCGTCATTGGAACCGCTGGATGTACTCTCTATATGTGTCCTCGTGGGTGTGCTTATTATGTTGTGTGAGATGAGAGATGAAGGTAAATGGCCACATGAATAAAAGGGGTCCGTGCGGCATGGATTCTCGGCGCGTCCGCATGGCAGTTTTTGCAGCGGGTGGGGGGACGCGAGCAAAGCGCGCCGCGGCCGCCTGAACCGCAAGAAACCACACGCATAGAGTAGTTGAACAGGTAGGAAATGGTCGCCTACAAGCCGGCCGACAATTGCTTCGCTGCATCGAGAGCGGCCATGTGCTAGCACCTCCGTCTAGTCTATAGTCTCCTTTATATTTTGTGCCACACTTTGCCCTTAAATTTAACCAACAAAATATTAATGCATATTTTAAAAATTATATAATTGGAAATTATGTTTAAATACAAATCCAAATATATAATATTTGGCGACATGCTTTCGTATTTTATTAGTTAAATCATACTTATAAACCAGGATGGTGGTATAGTAGGTAATTAAATCGCAAACATTTTTTTACTAACCGTATGTGTATGTGGCCTTTCATCCTCCTCTCGCATGTCTTGTCACCCCGCTACCGCAGACGGCTTACAGCGCAAGCTTGCGTAGCGCGCGGGGGCGTTCTTTTGACCAAACGGTGGCGACAATGAATTGTCGATGAGCCCGTTCCCTCGCAACCTCGCAGGTTCCCACGCAAGCTTCCCGCCCGACTCGGTGAAATCCCCCAAAATCCCAATGCTTACCGGCCTGCAATATAAACACTCATGGCCGGCGAGTCCTGCGTCGCATTTCCCCCCTCCCTGTAGCTTATCTCATGTGCTTCTCCCACAATCGCCAATGGCACCGGTCCGTCGTCGTTGCTCAGCCACTCTACCGTCATCAGAGGACAGTTCCGGCTGGGTGGCTACACCGCGGCAGCGGTGCAGTCCCCAGAGTAGTGTAGTGCGCGTGGCGTCCCTGTTGGATGTGCGCGGAAACACCCACCACATGCTCCGCTGCCGGTGCCCGTCGACAGCTGTTGCCGCCCGCCGTTGCTGCCACACCACCATCAAAAGACAGGGCCATCACGTACTCCGTCGCTGCGGCCATAAGGCGGGAGGTGGCCGTCGTGGCCTCCACCCCACTACCAGCCACTGTGGCCATCACCCACTCCGCCACCGCGGCCCAAAGGCGGGAGTTGGTGGTCGTGGCCGCCACCCCGTCGTCGGCCGCCGTGGCCGCCAGCCCACCATCGACCGCCGGGGTCATTACCCGCTCCGCCACTGCCGCCCGAAGGAAGGAGGCGGAGGTGGATGCTCGCACGTGCGTCAGCGACCTTGCGCGCTACACCGAGTTCCTGCGGGAGGAGGAGGAGCGCCTCGTCGAGCATGCAAAGAGCCTTACCGCCGCCATGGCCGCGGCACACGCCGCCTCAGAGGCGACGAATCAGGAGATCTACGAGGAGAACCACCGCTTCGAGAGGGGTCGTTTGGAGCGGCAGAGAGCATTCGAGGTGAGCGTCGCTGAAGCTGCAACAACGGCAGGCACCGTATTGCGGTTGCCCAGCTCGTCAGTAGGCTCCACCTCCTCCTCCACCTCTTACTAAGCGCGCTCAACAGAGGAGAGGCAGCCGGAAGTAGTACAAAGCCCCTCCGCAGTAGTAGTATTTAGGGGTTGTTTTGTTCAGTTCATCTGACTATAGATGTGGTGGAACTGTACAACGTACTTAAAATTAGCTAGTATATATATAGTTGAACTAGCTATTTCAGTACGTGGTTGGCAAAAATTGGGGAAAATTTTGGTCGGTTCAGCTGTCGAGTTGAATTGTTTGTATAAATTAAGAACGATTGCTTAATCTATGAATGAAATCTATGCTTAATTATTGAATTTTAGTTGCAAAAATTACATACTGCTAGTGATTTTTAGCTTCATATTTTGACAAATCGCAGTGTTACAAGGATTGACAAATCTTACCAAATTGTTTGTACGTAGTTGCACACGGGTCATCCAAAACAACTGTTTGTGTTGAAGGGATGCACAAATCATGCACTGCTCTCACTTTGCGTACGGGTGTTCTATCTAAAACGTTTGCGATCAAGAGCAGCAGAAATCCTGCTAGGCACATTTTCATTTGGCTTCCTGGGGAAGCTGTCGGTTTGCATACGGGTGTTCTAACTAAAATGTTTGCGATGATTATTTTATATTTAAATAGCAAATTAAACTGCGGCTTGGGCGCCATAAATGGAGAGGATGCGAGCAAGGCGGGCGGCCATAGAAGTCAAAGAGCTCGCTTCCCAGTGAGCCTACGCAGCGTACAACTCGCACGCTACCCGGTGAGCCTGCGCATTCAAGGACAGCTTGCACGCCTCTCGGCTAGCCTGTGCATCGGGCGGCACTCGCACGCCTCCCGTTCACTCAAGGTCAAGCAGCTGTCCGCACGACACCTCCTATAGCCATTAAAACCAAGACACGTGGCATCACGTGAATGGTTAACAGAACGCACACAGTTTGAATTATACAAACGTTTGAGATATTAAAGTGGCAGCTATTTTTTCAAAATGCCTTTGTTGGCTGACATTATTCGAGTGTGCCTTCTCTCAAAATGGACACGAAAAATACCACAGCATGTCGGGTGCCATTCCATGATAGCATGACAAGTTTCATGAATTTCACACCAGTTTTGGATTTACTAGAATTTAAAAACCAGGCATCTCAATGTTTTGCCGGCAATCAACGGTGCCCCGGTGTTTGAAATTCATTCCCATTTCTTGCATGGGACCTAAGCATGCACCCAAGGACACATATTTGATTTTTCAACCAATTTATATGCACTAGAGCATGTGCATGTAGTTCAAATTTGAATTATGCACATAAATGCATTGAAAACTCAGTTCATGCATAAAAATGTGCAAACGAACCCCGAAAAATCACAAAAATTGAGACAACACTCCTGTTGTTCTATGTTGACACGAGAAATTTTTTGGAAGCAATAAGAGGCAGCAGATATCGTTTCGTCCCCAAAGGTGGGACGATCCCTACCGAAACCATCATGCTTATTGTGAGAAGCTCTGGTTTGTGAGAAGCATATACCCAAACCTGCCCCAAACGGACAAAATTTTTACCACGACATGTTGATGCCGCTCCATGAAAGCATGCCAAGTTTCATGAATTTCAGACGGGTTTTGGATTTACTAGAATTTTAAAACGAGGCATCTCAATGTTTTGCCAGTAATCAACAGTGCCCTGGTGTTTGAAATTCATTCCCATTTCTTGCATGGGACCTAAGCATGCACCCAAGGACACATATTTGATTTTTCAACCAATTTATATGCACTGGAACATGTGCATGTAGTTCAAATTTGAATTATGCACATAAATGCATTCAAAACTCAATTAATGCATAAAAATGTCCAAACGAACCCCGAAAAATCACAAAAAATCAGACAACACTCCTGTTGTTCTATGTTGACACGAGAAAAAAATTTGAAAGCAATAAGAGGCAATGGATATCGTTTCGTCCCCAAAGGTGGGACACTCCCTACCGAAAACCATCATGCTTGTTGGAGAAGCTCCGGTTTGTGAGCAGCATATACCCAAACCTCCCCCAAATGGGACAAATTTTTTACAATGGCATGTTGATGCCGCTCAATGATAGCATGCTAAGTTTCATGAATTTCAAACGGGTTTTGGATTTACTAGGATTTAAAAACCAGGCATCTCAATGTTTTGTCGGCAATCAACGGTGCCCTGGTGTTTGAAATTCATTCCCATTTCTTTCATGGGACCTAAGCATGCACCCAATGACACGTATTTGTTTTTTCAACCAATTTATATGCACTGGAGCATGTGCGTGTAGTTCAAATTTGAATTATGCACATAAATGCATTGAAAACTCTGTTGATGCATACAAATGTCCAAACGAACCTTGAAAAATAACAAAAAATCACACAACACTCCTGTTGTTCTATGTTGACACGAGAAAAAATTTCAAACCAATAAGAAGCAATGGATATCGTTTCGTCCCCAAAGGTGGGACCTCCTTACCGAAAACCATCATGATTGTTGTGAGAAGTTCCGGTTTGTGAGAAGCATATACCCAAACCTGGCCTAAATGGGATAAATTTTTTACCATGGCATGTTGATGCCGCTCCATGAGAGCATGCCAAGTTTCATGAATTTCAGACGGGTTTTGGATTTACTAGAAGTTAAAAACCAGGCATCTCAATGTTTTGTCGGCAATCAACGGTGCCCTAGTGTTTGAAATTCATTCCCATTTCTTGCATGGGACCTAAGCATGCACCCAATGACACATATTTGATTTTTAAACCAATTTATATGCACTGGAGCATGTGCATGTAGTTCAAATTTGAACTATGCACACAAATGCATTGAAAACTCAGTTAATGCATAAAAATGTCCAAACGATCCTCGAAAAATCACAAAAAATCAGACAACACCCCTGTTGTTCTATGTTGACACGAGAAAAAAATTGAAAGCAATAAGAGACAATGGATATCATTTTGTCCCCAAAGGTGGGACGTTCCCTACCGAAAACCATCATGCTTGTTGTGAGAAGCTCCGGTTTGTGAGAAGCATATACCCAAACCTGCCTCAAATGGGACAAAAAATTTAGCCACGGCATGTTGATGCCGCTCCATGATTGCAAGCTACGTTTCATGAATTTCAGATGGGTTATGGATTTACTAGAATTTAAAAACCAGGCATCTCAATGTTTTGTCGGCAATCTACGATGCCCTGGTGTTTAAAATTCATTCCCATTTCTTGCATGGGACCTAAGCATGCACCCAAGGACACATGTTTTATTTTTCAACCAATTTATATGCACCGGAGCATGTGCAAGTTCAAATTTGAATTATGCACATAAATGCATGGAAGACTCAGTTAATGCATAAAAATGTCCAAACGAACCCCGAAAAATCACAAAAATTCACACAACACTCTTGTTGTTCTATGTTGACACGAGAAAAAATTTGAAAGCAATAAGAGGCAATGGATATCGTTTTGTCCCCAATGGTGGGACGTTCCCTACCGAAAACCATCATGCTTGTTGTGAGAAGCTCCGGTTTGTGAGAAGCATATACCCAAACCTGCCCCAAATGGGACAAATTTTTTACCACGGTATGTTGATGCCGCTCCATGATAGCATGCCAAGTTTCATGATTTTCAGACGGGTTTTGCATTTACTAGAATTTAAAAACCAGGCATCTCAATGTTTTGCCGGCAATCAACGGTGCCCTGGTGTTTGAAATTCATTCCCATTCCTTGCATGTGACCTAAGCATGCACCCAAGGACACATATTTGATTTTTCAACCAATTTATATGCACTGGAGCATGTGCATGTAGTTCAAATTTGAATTATGCACCGGAAATGGCTAGAAAACCAATTTAATGTATAAAATGTTCAAACGAACCTTGAATAATTCCAATTCTTTTACGACACACATATAGTTGCATGTTTACTTCAGATAAAAGGTCTAGCAATTCAAACACCGTCCATTACCGCTGTGGCCCCATTACGTAATTCAAATCAAGATGAAAAATCAAGTAGATCGCTCATAGTTTATTATCAGCAACCGTGTGAGATGCAGCACAAAATATCCTGGAGCACCGTCGGTGTATTGTACGCCTATGGCTTACGCGAGAAGGTGTGTCGGCTATAGTCCACAGTCGGCATCTCAAGCACATTAGCTCGCTCCCCAAATATAATTTCACTGTTCAATCGTCGCCGGTGAAAGATGGGCATGTGGACCCGCATCGTGATGGCAACTTCGGTAGCCCACTCCAGCGTGAGCGTGACCGCAGCCGCCATCTGCGTGCTAACAAGGTGCATGAGCGCGGCCGCAATATGCGACCGGGAGGCAAAGACAGCCCAAACGGCCATTGTTGCTTCTCAGGTGGTATCGGCAACATCTGCCTCGGGGATAGCAACTGGCGAGAGCGGCACAACAGCTATCCCTTCCGCAGCAGCGGCCTTAGCCCTGAAGGAGGCCGCCCACAACGATATCGAGGCCGCCCACACCCAGTTCCTGGCGGTCACCGCACAAATAGAACGAAGCTTCTCCGACAACGGTTAGCAACACACGGTCGAAGAGCTGGCAATCGACGAGAGCGTTCGAGCAGCCGTCTGTTCGTCCGCCGTATACCTTGCGACGACGGAGCCCGTCCAAGCCCATATCACGTCCGCCCACGCCCAGCTCAAGGCGGCCTTTTCCAAAGGGATGGCGGACGTGGATGGCGAGATGCTTATCAAGTATGGTGTGATGGATGCCATGGAGCCCCTTCCCCAGGAGACTGTCAGGCGCGAGCTAGACATGGAGGTGGCGGCAAAGATCGACGAGCACCAGCCGTAGTAGTACTATTTGTTTTGTTTAATTAAGAGTGTCGATCTTTAATTTGTTAGAGTAATGTTTAGGTCAGGTAGCTCTATTTAATTGCTGAACTTGCTCGATTAAGAAGTGTAGGTGTGATGTAGTCTCCTTTGTGTACCCAAATTATGCAATGACATGGATGACCACTGTAACCATGTAAATTCAGACCAAAACTTTTGACGTTCAAACTCATCACACACGGGTGAAGCTATCTGAATCGTTTGTGATGTCCACATATCGTACACAGTTCTGAATAAGGGACCGTGTCTGATGACACTTTGCGCGCCAGTTTTTTGTATGAAGCGATTCCAAATTTTCGGCTTCTGCGGAAAAATCTACCTCCCCGCCCCCTCCCCCTTACCAAAATCCACATTTACCCTCTTTCTGCATTCCTTTCCAAGTTGAAACCTTCACTCCTTGCTTGCAGCGTCGCCTCCTCGTCGGCAACCCTCCTTCACGCTGCTCGGCCTCGTCTATCCAGGCAGGTAATCCACACCCGACCCCCATCCTCCTCCTCCTTCCACATCCCACATGCCCCGACCGTCGGTGCGAGCGCGACACCTTCCAACCAAATCACCGACCCCTCCACCAAATAAGCGCCGCCCTAAGCCATGGTGCACGCAGTATAGCCAGGATCTCAAGGAGTATTTGACAGCGGAGAAGCAAATTGCGTCCGCATGCGCGGATGAGGTGGTGATGGCTGCCATTCGTGCCGACCCCCAGATCTTGGAGGAGCACCTTGCCATTTGCTAGCTACGCCGGTTAAGCATGCTCGGTTTACTCGCTGCATGTGCAGCTCCTGCCTTTCCTTCACAAATTCTAGTGAATTGTGCTATCTAATTTTACCGTGCAATCTGGTGCACTAGGGTATATGTTCTATATGTCGTGCAGTGTGGTGCTCACTTATTAACTGTTTTGTTAATTAGTTGTCGTCTTCAATTAACTGTTTGGTTCAATTCTACAAATGTGATGTTCAATTCTTCAGGCTGCAATTTTGTATTGTCTTCCATGTGAGAAATAAATCGAATTTATCTTTACAAAATACATGAAAAATGAATACAATTGCTATATTTCCAAGTTGTCAAGCACGCTTGGTTTGGTTATACATTGTGCAATGCGTTGTTCAGTTAACGTTTGGTTCATTTGTGTAGTGGTGTTTAGTTAACTGTTTGATTCAATTCTGCAATGCAATGTTCAATAATTGTGGGTGCATTCTGTTATTGTATACCATGTGAGGAATAAATTGAATTTGGCTATAGTAAATACATGAGAAACAAATACAATTGCTACAATTGGCTATAGTTAACTGTTTGGTTAACTGTCTGATCTTCTATTAGGAGTATATTATATTGTGCAATGTAGTGCTCAGTTAATGTTTGGTTCATTTGTTGTGGTGTTTAGTTAGCTGCTTGGTTCAATTCTGCAATGCGATGTCCAATTGTCGTGGGTAGAATTTTGTATTGTTCTGCATGTGAGGAATAAATCGAATTTGGCTGCACTTAATACATGAGAAACATATACAAGTGCTATATTTCCTAGTTCTTAATCATGCTTGGTTTGGGTAAATGGGTTTTTCGTGTGGCCTGAATTAATCTCATGAATATGCAATGTGCTTATTTTTCATCAACATATTTTACTGATAGCATGCGAACCCTTACTTAACCTGATGACTAACTACCTTATATGTGTTGCAGGGAAACAATGGGAAGAAGTGAGGTTTAAAATCGAGGTTAGCACGTGCATGGTCTGTTCTCTAATAGCACATTATTGTGCAATTGCAGAAACCATTCTAATATTTTGGTTTTTAACAATTTGGTCTTGCACATGTAGGTCCTGCTGTCAGAGGTTTTGACCCACTATTCGACCCTTTTTGCATATGGGAAAATGAGTTGCCCATGAATATTAATCAAATCAAGAAACTCAGAAAAATTGTTAGGATAAAGAAATTAGCGACAAAAAACAACAAGATCTTTGTCTGCACAATGAAGAAGACATCAGTTCACTACAAGATGGTTCTAACTATTATACCTTGCCTTTTTTAGTCCTTTGCCCCATTTCCAATATAGAGAAGATATTTATGCACATCCTTATTTTCAGGCCTTTCCAAAGCAGTTCATTGATGATTACCTCTCAAAACACCTCTATGATCAGGAGGCGAGGAAGGTATTCATACAACACCCAAGGTTCAATATTGAAGTGTTCCTGAAGAGGACGAAGGATAGTCGGTCAATCATCCACAGGCACTGGCCTAAAGTTGCAAAGACCTTCAACATGAATGAAGACTCAATATTCGCTTTCTGCTTCAGCAGTTTTCCAGATGAGATGCATCTGTCTATGTACCGTCTATGATGCTAATTTCGAAAGGTTCTACATGTTGCATGTGGAACTTGCTGTTGGTGCAGTTGTGTCATAGGGTAGCTGAGTGCTGAAGCTATATCATGTTGTACTTGATGTATTTTAATTATAAAATTTTGCTTCCTTAATATGGAAATGAAATATATTGTGTGCTTAATATGAAATTTCAATTAGGTTAATAAATGGATTATGAATAATCGGATAATTAGCCTGCTAATGGCGAATTAGCCTGCTAATTGGTTTTGCTATTCCAAACGGTTGTTGAACAAATACCATGGGCGATGACCTCAGGCAAGGCACACAGTTTCTAGGAATAAACCGTGTTGGATCAATGAGCAATCACACACGACTTTCTCTTGAAAACTATTTGTGTTAGGCCACCTTGCGCAAACGTTTACCACATAAAAGCTGTGTGTGATGGATAGCCTTTGCCACACAGTTTCTTCTGTGGACCGTGTTGATACATTCAATAACGCAAACGATTTAACGGGAAAAATTGTGTGTGATGTACCTGTAAAGGGAAACGTTTTATTTGGAGTGACTGTGTGGGATGTACATACGAACATAAACGTTTAGCGGGGACTGACTGTGTGGGATGTAATAGCGACCGGAAACAATTTTGCCATATAATTGTATTTTTTTAGCTCTACTGTACGTATTTCCGTATTTGAGCGCTCGCCGGTCGCACATGTTCTCATTTTGCCGAGCGTGCCGGCCAGGTGGGCATATCCCCGACGGTTTCTGGGTCGTGTGGGAAGGACCCCCCCTATCGCCCACACTCACTTGGCGACGGTTCCAAATGTCGTCGCGGGAAGGGGTTAAAAACCATTTGTTTAGGACCGACGTGCACCAGTGTCTTGTGATATGCGCCGCGCCGCCTCCCTTGGCATGATAACGCCATCATCCACGCCGGTCATCGTCACACTGTCGGGTTCCTCGCCTACTTCGAGCACCACTGTCGTGCTACTAACCTAGCCGCTGCCGCCGCCGTCAGGCCGCCGCCGCTGCTCTTCTTCGGTCGCTGCCGACGCTACCTCTGTAGCCGCCACCGTCGCCCATCCACCTCCTTCGTCTTCGCCCAGCACTAGCCCGTCACCAGCGTCGCCATCATCTACCACGACCACTTCGTCTACTCTGGCAACCGCAAGGGACATTGGCCCCGTATCAATTGGCGCTGCAACCATCGTCAAGTCCTTCTCTGTTGGCCTCTCCAACTTCTCCGACATGGCGTACAGCTCATGCAGGTCCCCATCTATGCATGCCTGGTGCTGGCAACACTGATGCGTGCGTTCATCCATGACGTGTTCGCGGGCCTAGCAAGCCTAGAGCAGTGCTTCGTCAACTTCGTGTCTGTCCGTCTATGCATGCCCGGTGCTGGCAACACCGACGTGTGCCTTTGTCTACGACGTGTCCCCGGGTTTGGCACACCCGACGCGACATGTCATCAACACCGTCTTCTTTTCGGCGGACGAGTACCTCGACACCACTGCGCCCATGCTAACTTGGTGCCTCCTTGTGCCCGCGGCTCTAGGGCGACTTCCTCGACACCGGCCACACCGACTCGACATCGACCACAACATTCTTCCCACGACTACCTCAACCACGGCTTCCCCACACACGCTCTTGATACGTCTCCAACGTATCTATAATTTTTTATTGTTCCATGCTATTATGTTATCAATCTTGGATGTTTTATAATCATTTTATATCATTTTTTGGTACTAACCTACTAACATAGTGCCAAGTGCCAGTTGCTGTTTTTTGCATGTTTTTTACATCACAGAAAATCAATACCAAACGGAGTCCAAATGCAGCGAAACTTTACGGAGATTTTTTATGGACCAAAAGACACCTAATGGGCCAAAGCAGCTCCTAGGGGGTGCTCCGAGGAGAGCACAACCCACCAGGGCGCGCCTGGAGGCCCAGGCGCGCCCTGATGGGTTGTGCCCACCTCGGGTGCCCCCCGGACCGCCTCTTTGCTCAATAAGTACCCCAATATTCCAGAAACACCAGGGGAGTTGACGAAAATCAATTCTAGCCGCCGCAGAGTCCAGAACCACCAGATCCAATATAGACACCATCACGGAGGGGTTCACCACTTCCATTGGTGCCTCTCCAATGATGCATGAGTAGTTCTTTGTAGACCTTCAGGTCCGTAGTTAGTAGCTAGATGGCTTCCTCTCTCTCGTTTGATTCTCAATACAATGGTCTCTGGGAGATCCATATGATGTAACTCTTTTTGCGGTGTGTTTGTTGGGATCAGATGAACTTTGAGTTTATGATCAGATCTATCTTTTTATATCCATGAAAGTTATTTGAGTTTCTTTGATCTCTTATATGCATGATTGCTTATAGCCTCGTATTTCTTCTTTGGTATTTGGGTTTTGTTTGGCCAACTTGATCTATTTATCTTGCAATGGGAAGAGGTGCTTTGTAGTGGGTTCGATCTTATGGTGCTTGATCCTAGTGACTGAAAGGGAACCGGCACGTATGTATCATTGCTACTAAGGATAAAATGATGGGGTCTATCTCTACATAGATAGATCTTATCTACATCATGTCATCGTTCTTATTGCATTACTCTGTTTCTCCATGAACTTAATACACTAGATGCATGCTTGGTAGCGGTCAATGTGTGGAGTAATAATAGTAGATGCAGGCAGGAGTCGGTCTACTAATCTTGGATGTGATGCCTATACAATGATCATTGCCTGGATATCGTGATGATTATTTGAAGTTCTACCAATTGCCCAACAGTAATTTGTTTACCCACCATTTGCTATTTTTCTCGAGAGAAGCCACTACTGAAAAATACGGCCCCTAGGTCTCTTTCTCACTTTCTCCCATCCACGTGCCAATTTCTGGCGTCGTTACCCGAAAGGGATTGACAACCCCTTTTACACGTCGGGTTGCGAATATTTGTTATTTGTGTGCAGGTGATGTTTACGTTGTGTTGCTTGGTTCTCCTACTAGTTCGATAACCTTGGTTTCATATCTGAGGGAAATACCTACCGCCTTTGTTCTACATCATCCCTTCCTTTTTGGGGAAATACCAACGTAGCTTCAAGCGACATCAAAAGAAATTTCTGGCGCTGTTGCCGGGCAGGATCAAGTCAAGATAGTCTCCCGGCCACGTGCCAATTTCTGGCGCCGTTGCCGGGGAGACATCATCAACATATACCAGGTTCCAAATCACAAATTTCATCTCCTTGCAATTTACATTATTTTCCATTTGCCTCTTGTTTTCCTCTCCCCCACTTCACCAAAATTTTACGTTCTATTCGCCTCTCATTTTCGTTCGTCGTTTTCTTGTCGGATCTGTTTTTTAGTGCAATCTTCTTGTGTAGTCATCACGTCTCAAGAGAACACCAAGTTGTGTGATTTCTCAAATACCAACAACAATGATTTGATTGTCACTCCATTTGCTCCTCCCGCCACTAGTGCGGAGTCTTGTGATATTAATACTGCTTTGCTGAATCTTGTTATGAAAGATCAATTTTCCGGTACTCCTAATGAGGATGTCGCGTCTCATCTTAATACATTCGTGGAATTATGCGATATGCAAAAGAAAAAAGATGTTGACAATGATGTTGTGAAGATGAAATTATTTCCGTTTTCTTTGCGTGATTCTGCAAAATTTTGGTTCTCTTCTTTGCCTCCCAATAGTATCAATTCTTCGAATAAGTGCAAAGATGCTTTTATCACTAAGTATTTTCCGCCCGCAAACATTATTTCCCTTAGAATCCAGATCATGAATTTCAAGCAACTTGAACATGAGCATGTTGCACAATCTTGGGAAAGGATGAAAATGATGCTAAGGAATTTCCCAACTCCTGGGTTAAATCTTTGGATGATCATACAAAAATTTTATGCGTGATTGAATTTTGTTTCTCGTAATCTTTTAGATTCCGCTGCGGGTGGTACTTTTATGGAAATTACTTTGGTGAAGCCACCAAATTGCATGATAATATCATGGCAAATTATTCACAATGGCATACCAAAAGAGCTCCTACTAGTAAAAAAGTTAATTTGGTTGAAGAAATTTCTTCTTTGAGTGAAAAAGTTGATGCTCTTATGAAAATGGCTGCTAGTAAAAGTGCTCCTATTGTTTTTAATGATATGCCTTTGTCTACTTTGATTGAGCAAACTAGTGATGCCGTAGATGTGAATTTTATCTCTCGAAATAATTTCAACAACAATGTTTATAGAGGTAATTTTAATCATAGGCCTTTTCCTAGTAATTCCTCTAATAATTATGGTAATTCCTATGGAAATCCTTCTTATAATAATAATAGGAACACCTCTGATCTTGATAATAATATTAAAGAATTTATCAACATGCAAAAAGTTTTCAACACTACCATACACTACTGCAGGATGCTGCTAACGCGACACTACAATCAGAGACCCTTCGAGAAACTGTGTGTGATGCCATAATCGCAAACGGTGGTGTAAGAAAACTGTCAGAAATGTATAAAACGTTTGCGATGGAGGACGCATAAAAAACGGTTCAGATTTTAGTTGCATGTGCGATGAAGGGCATATGGTTCAGTTCAATTAACTGTTTGCGGTGAGGAGGAACAAAAGAAACGGGCAGCCAGATGAAGGCGTGTGCGATACACAACATACGGTTCACTCGGATGAACTGTTTGTGATTAGGGAACACAAAAGAAACGGGCAGCCAGATGAAGGTGTGTGCGATATGCAGCATACGGTTCACTCAGATGAACTGTTTGTGATTAGGCAACACAAAAGAAACGGTCAGCCACATCAAGCTGTGTGCAATATACGGCATGCAGTTCACTCAGATGAACTGTTTGAGTTGACACAAGAGAACAGAAATGGTTCAACTTAACAAGACGTGTGTGTTGTGCGATGGGATTGCATGTGGTTCATTCGGCCCTTGTCGTTAGTGTGTGACCTCTGTGGCAACCGTTTGCTCCCCAGGTGCCTCTTCGTGTACCGTGGCAACCGTCCACCAACTCTTCGCCCCTCTCAATTTGGAACTGCTGTCGCACGCTAGCTCTTCCTCCCTCCTCCATTTGCCTTCACCCTTCCTTCCGCCATTGTTTGATCGTCTTCTCCATGGAGGGAACAAGCCGGAAACGACCCCGTTATTCTTGCCCTGATCTCAATGATGACATGGTGGAGGAACTCATTGATCAATGCGACGTCATCACCTTGGCTAGCATGGCAGGTTCGTTCAAGACCATTATCGACTCAACTAATAACATCATTATAAGGAACCCAAGGGTCCAGGAGCGGTTTGATCTCCCCTATCTTCTTCGCCGTGACCCTGCTAATTGGCGCGGGGACAAGGGAAGCCTCGCCTTGTGTAAGTTGATGCCACTTGATAATGATACGTATCATGTTAAGATGCCATCGCTTGAGGGCAAGGCTTGGGTAGGTGCAAATGGAGATTGGGTTGTTTATATTGGGTACAACTGCGAGTGGGAACTTGTGAATGTGTACACTTGTCACCGGGTTCCACTTCCAAAAATCTCATACTGCCCAGAGGCTGAGCACACAGATGGTCTACTGAGTTCAAATACGATCATGGTAACTGTCGTCTATGAAAGATAGCAATTTGTCGAGTTCCCAACCGCTCTTGGGATTACATGAACTATGAAGTTGTTACTATCTTCGACAAGCTTTTTGCCCTCCTTACTTCCACGCCTCGATGGATATCGCTCAAACATCAATTTATCTACACAAATGAGCACTGTGATGCAATTCAATACAAGGGTCTTGTGTTTGTTGCTACCACTCGTGGCACTGTTTTTGCATGGAATCATCATGCTTTCGGTACGTTTGTCTTCCACCGTATTTATAATTGTTTCATCCACATGCATGCGGGTTAGCTAGTTTCCCTTTACCAATTAACATTCTTGTGTTTCCAAGGTCCTGTGAACATTCCACCACCTATAATTGAAAATTTTATTCACGAGCATGAGGACGAGAAGGACCCATATACTCAGTGGCGCCTGGCAACTTATTCCGATGGATCACCTCTTCTTGTCTGTATACGGGGCACTGCTGATGTTACTAAGGAAGCGGGTGTTGTCTCGTATGGTCGCATTCTCCGGACCTATTCCAACATCCATTGCAGGGTATTTAGGATGGATACTGGTGTACTAGCGCCAACACCTTCTCCCTGGTTCAGTATTGAAAGTCTTGGAGGAAACTCGCTCTTCCTTGGACAAAACTATCCAATGATGGTGGAAGGCGATCCAGCTACTGTTGACACAACGTTACTACCATTTATGAGAAGCACCTGTATCTATACCTCAGACATTACTATGCTTCCCTACCATCCCAATATGGGTATGGAAATAGGCCGCTTCGGCCTGGATGATCAGTCTTGCATTGGTCTCGAGATTGATAGTAGTTGGCCCTTCCCAAAGAATCACTTCTGGTTCAAAGCAAGCACTTCCAATGCCGATGAGTGGTTGAGCTTAAGTTCATTTCATCACTTTGTTATTTGCTATGTGAGAAAAACTTTACTAGAATGTTTTGTTGGAAATGATCTATAATCCAACGTGTATCCTCGTTGTCGTTGTGGGTTGATGACTTGTTGTATGTAATCAATGGTACATTTGCATATGCGTTCATGAACTCACGCCTGCTAGTGGTGTCCATATGAACAGTTCTAGTGATTGTAGTTGCAAAAATTAGATAGTGCTAGTGATTTGTAGCTGCATATTTTGACAAATTGTAGTGTTACAAGGTTGACAAATGGCAATGTTACTAGATAAACAAATGTCAATCGTTCCAGTTTGAGAAATGGCAACATACCCAAAATGACAGATATGCAAATCTTACCCAATTGTTTGTATGTGGTTGCACACGGGTCATGCAAAACAACCATTTGCATTGAAGGGATGCAGAAATCTTGCTTGGCACATTTTTCCTTGGCTTCATGGGGAAGTTGTCGGTTTGCATACGGGTGTTCTAACTAAAACATTTGCGATGAGTGATTTATATTTAAAAACCATTAACGTTTTTTTCAAACTAAAATCATTTAATAAGTCTATACATTAAGAGAGAAAAACGCAAGTTCGTTCAAACCATATATTTCATTCAGTCACACTACGGATTTATATTCATATGATCGAGAATTGGAGATACAGTATTAAACCCCCAAAAAACTATTTACGGCGGCGGCGGAGGCGGCGTGCTGCGCCGTCGTTGTCGTTGTCATCTTGCGGGACATCGTTGTTGAAGTCTTCAAGGAAGCACGAAATGTTCTTCACTTGTAAATCAAACATCATGTCATCATGCGATCGATGGGCGGGGTGCGGGAGGATAGCAACTGGCACCGCTGAGAGGTAGCGGTCGACGGTAGCGTCCCATGCCGCTGAGGGGGGGGGGCGCACGGGCACGGGCGCGGCGGGTGCAGCCAAACGCATGGGGACCGGTGCCGCGGTGGGTGGAGGGGCGCGCACGGGCGCGGCGGATGCAGCCAAACGCACGGGGGCCGGCGGCACGGTGGGTGGAGGGGCACGCACGGGCACGGGCGCTGACGCTGGCATGTACAAGAGCTCGTGCAGGTCCGTGGAGACCTCGCTGACGCCCGCGGCTTCCAGCTCTATGATAGTGCTCGGCGACCATCCCGTCAATGCTACATGGATGGTCGCTGGCGTGGGCGTGTGGATGGGAGCTGGGTCGGGAGCAGGGGCAGCAACCGCCGCAGCCAGCTCGTTCTGGGCCATGTCCATGAGGCCCCATTCATCCTTATTTTCTATCTCCTCCGGCTCAGAGTCGACTTCACCAAACTTGAAGACTAGTGGCAGATGATCATTCTGCACCATGTCGGTGGAGGTCTACGGGGGGGAGGGGAATGGGAGGCGAATAGTAAGGACGTCCGTATTAAACAGCGGCTCGGGCGCCATTAATGGAGAGGAAGGCAGGCGGCCATGGAAGTCAAAGGGCTCGCTTTCCAATGAGCCAGCGCAGCATAAAGCTCGCACGCTTCCTGGTGAGCCTGCGCATTGGAGGACAGCTTGCACGCCTCTTGGCCAGCCTGCGCACCGGACTGCGCTCACATGCCTCCTGCTCTGTCAAGGTCAAGCAGCTGTCTGCACGGCACCTCCTACAACCATTAAAACCAAGACACGTGGCGTCACATGAATGGTTAACAGAACGCACATGTTTTGAATTATACAAACGTTTGAGATATTAAGTGGCAGTTATTTTTTCAAAATGCCTTTGTTGGCTATCATTATTCGAGTGCGCCTTCTCTCAAAATGGACAACAAAAATACCACATCATGTTGGGCGCCATTCCATGATAGCATGCCAAGTTTCATGAATTTCAGACGAGTTTTGGATTTACTCGCATTTAAAAACCAGGCATCTCAATGTTTTGTCGGCAATCAACGGTGCCCTAGTGTTTGAAATTCATTCCCATTTATTGCGTGAGACCTAAGCATGCACCCAAGGACACAGATTTGATTTTTTCAACCAATTTATATGCACTGGAGCATGTGCATGTAGTTCAAATTAGAATTATGCACATAAATGCATTGAAAACTTAGTTAATGCATAAAAATGTCTAAAAGAACCCTGAAATATCACAAAAATTGACACAACACTCGTGTTGTTCTATGATGACACTGGGAATTTTTTGGAAGCAATAAGAGGCGCTGGATATTGTTTCGTCCTAAAGGTGGGACGTTCCCTACCGAGACCATGATGCTTGTGTTGGGGAAGGTAGTAATTTCAAAAAAAATCCTACGCACACATAGGATCATGGTGATGCATAGCAACGAGAGGGGAGAGTGCCGTCCACGTACCCTCGTAGACTGTTAAGCGGAAGCGTTATGACAACGCGGTTGATGTAGTCGTACGTCTTCACGATCGACCGATCCTCAGTACCGAACGTATGGCACCTCCGCGTTCAGCACACGTTCAGCTCGGTGACGTCCCGCGAACAACTCACGATCCAGTAGAGCTAGGGGAAGAGTTTTGTCAGCACGACGGCGTGGTGACGATGTTGATGAAGCTACCATGGCAGGAGTTCGCCTAAGCACCTCTACAGTATGACCGAGGTGGATTATGGTGGAGGGGGCACCGCACACAGCTGGGAGAGATCTTTGTGATCAACTTGTGTGTCTAGAGATGCCCCCTTGCCCCTATATATAAAGGAGCAAGGGGGAGGCCGGCCGACCCTTGTTGGTGCGCCAGGAGGAGGAATCCTCCTCCTAGTAGGAGTAGAATTCCCCTCTTTCATACTCCTACTAGGAGTGGGAAAGGAAGGGAGAGAAAGAGAAGGAAAGGGGGACGCCGCCGCCCCTCTCCTAGTCCAATTCGGACTAGAGGGGAGGGGGCGCGATGCCTGCCCTAGGCCGGCCCCTCTCTCTTTCCCTTATGGCCCAACAAGGCCCATTAGCCTCTGGGGGGTTCCGGTAACCCCTGTGGTACTCCGGTAAAATCCTGATTTTACCCGGAACTCTTCCGATGTCCAAATGTAGGCTTCCAATATATCAATCTTCATGTCTCGACCATTTCGAGACTCCTCGTCATGTCTGTGATCATATCCGAGACTCCGAACTACCTTCGGTACATCTAAACATATAAACTCATAAAACCGATCATCACAGAACTTTAAGCGTGCGGACCCTACGGGTTCGAGAACTATGTAGACATGACTGAGACATGTCTCCGGTCAATAACCAATAGCGGAACCTGGATGCTCATATTGGTTCCTACATATTCTACGAAGATCTTTATCGGTCAAACCGCATAACACTATACGTTGTTCTCTTTGTCATCGGTATGTTACTTGCTCGAGATTCGATCGTCCATATCCCAATACCTAGTTCACTATCGTTACCGGCAAGTCTCTTTACTCGTTTCGTAATGCACTATCCCGCAACTAACTCATTAGTTGCATTGCTTGCAAGGCTTATAGTGATGTGCATTACTAAGAGGGCCCAGAGATACCTCTCCGACAATCGGAGCGACAAATCCTAAGCTTGATCTATGCCAACTCAACAAGTACCATCGGAGACACCTGTAGAGCACCTTTATAATCACCCAGTTATGTTGTGACGTTTGGTAGCACACAAAGTGTTCCTTCGGTATTCGGGAGTTGCATAATCTCATAGTCATAAGAACATGTATAAGTCATGAAGAAAGCAATAGCAGTAAACAAAAATGATCAAGTGCTAAGCTAATGGAATGGGTCAAGTCAATCACATCATTCTCCTAATGATGTGATCCCATTGATCAAATAACAACTCATGTCTATGGTTTGGAAACTTAACCATCTTTGATCAATGAGCTAGTCAAGTAGAGGCATACTAGTGACACTATGTTTGTCTATGTATTCACACATGTATTATGTTTCCGGTTAATACAATTCTAGCATGAATAATAAACATTTATCATGAAATAAGGAAATAAATAATAACTTTATTATTGCCTCTAGGGCATATTTCCTTCAGTCTCCCACTTGCACTAGAGTCAATAATCTAGATTACACAGTAATGATTTTAACACCCATACTTCACATCTTTATGTGATTAGTTCACATCTCCATGTGACTAACACCCAAAGGGTTTACTAGAATCAATAATCTAGTTCACATCGCTATGTGATTAACACCCAAAGACTGATCATGTTTTGATTGTGAGAGAAATTTAGTCAACGGGTCTGCCACATTCAGAGCCGTATGTATTTTGCAAATTTTCTATGTCTACAATGCTCTGCATGTAGCAACTCTAGCTGATTGCTCCCACTTTCAATATGTATCTAGATCGAGACTTAGAGTCATCCAGATCGGTGTCAAAGCTTGCATCGACGTAACTCTTTACGACGAACTCCTTGTCACCTCCATAACCAAGAAACATTTCCTTATTCCACTAAGGATATTTTTGACCGTTGTCCAGTGATCCACTCCTGGATCACTATTGTACCCTCTTGCCAAACTTACAGTGAGGTACACAATAGGTCTGGTACACAACATAGCATACTTTGTAGAACCCAAGACCGAGGCATAGGGAATGACTTTTCATTCTCTTTCTATTTTTTTGCCGTGGTCGGGTTTTGAGTCTTCACTCAACTTCACACCTTGCAACACACACAAGAACTCCTTCTTTGACTGTTCCATTTTGAATTACTTCAAAATCTTGTCAAGGTATGTACTCATTGAAAATATATCAAGCGTCTTGATCTATCTCTATAGATCTTGATGCTCAATATGTAAGTAGCTTCACTGAGGTCTTTCTTTGAAAAACTCCTTTCAAACATTCCTTTATGCTTTCCAGAAAATTCTACATTATTTCCGATCAACAATATGTTATTCACATATACTTATCAGAAATGTTGTAGTGCTCCCACTCACTTTCTTGTAAATACAGGCTTCACCGCAAGTCTGTATAAAACTATATACTTTGATCAACTCATCAAAGCGTATATTCCAACTCTGGGATGCTTACACCAGTCCATAGATGGATCGCTGGGGCTTGAACACTTTGTCAGCATCTTTAGGATTGAAAAAACCTTCTAGTTGCATCATATACAACTCATCTTTAATAAATCCATTAAGGAATGTAGTTTTGATATCCATTTGCCACATTTCATAAAATGTGGCAACTGCTAACATGATTCGGACAGACTTTTAAGCATCGGTACGAGTGAGAAAATCTCATCATAGTCAACACCTTGAACTTGTCGAAAACCTTTTGCGACAATTTGAGCTTTGTAGATAGTAACACTACTATCAGCGTCCGTCTTCCTCTTGAAGATCCATTTATTCAAAATGACTCATCGATGATCGGGCAAGTCAATCAAAGTCCATACTTTCTTCTCATACATGGATCCCATCTCAGATTTCATGGCCTCAAGCCATTTCGCAGAATCTGGGCTCATCATCGCTTCCTCATAGTTCGTAGGTTCATCATGGTCTAGTAACACGACTTCCAAAAAGGATTATCGTACCACTCTGGTGTGGACCATACTCTGGTTCTCCTATGAGGTTCAGTAGTAACTTGATTTGAAGTTTCATGATCATCATCATTAGCTTCCTCACTAATTGGTGTATAGATCACTAGAACTGATTTATGCGATGTACTACTTTCCAATTCGGGAGAAGGTACAATTACCTGATCAAGTTCTACATTCCTCCCACTCACTTCTTTCGAGAGAAACTCCTTCTCTAGAAAGGATCCACTTTTAGCAACAAAGATCTTGCCTTTGGATCTATGATAGAAGGTGTACCCAACAGTTTCCTTTGGGTATTCTATGAAGACACATTTCTCCGATTTGGGTTCGAGCTTATCAGGTTGAAACTTTTTCACATAAGCATCGCAGCCCCAAACTTTAAGAAACGACAGCGTAGGTTTCTAGCCAAACCATAGTTCATATGGAGTCGTCTCAACGGATTTAGATGGTGCCCTATTTAACGTGAATGCGGCTGTCTCTAATGCATAACCCCAACATGGTAGTGATAAATCGGTAAGAGACATCATAGATCGCACCATATCTAATAAAGTACGGTTATGACGTTCGGACACACCATTACGCTATGGTATTCCAAGTGGCGTGAGTTGCAAAACTATTCCACATTATTTCAAATATAGACCAAACTCATAACTCAAATATTCTCCTCCACGATCAGATCGCAGAAACTTTATTTTCTTGTTACGACGATTTTCCACTTCACTCTGAAATTCTTTGAACTTTTCAAATGTTTCAGTCTTATGTTTCATCAAGTAGATATACCCATATCTGCTCAAATCATCCATGAAGGTCAGAAAATAATGATACCTGCCGCAAGCCTCAACACTCATCGGACCACATACATCAGTATGTATTATTTCCAATAAGTCAGTTGCTCGCTCCATTGTTGTGGAGAACGGAGTCTTAGTCATCTTGCCCATGAGGCATGGCTTGCAACCATCAAGTGATTCATAATCAAGTGATTCCAAAAACCCATCAGCATGGAGTTTCTTCATGCGCTTTACACCAATATGACCTAAACGGCAGTGCCACAAATAAGTTGCACTATCGTTATTAACTTTGCATCTTTTGGCTTCAATATTATGAATATGTGTATCACTACGATCGAGATTCAATAAACCATTTATATTGAGTGTATGACCATAGAAGGTTTTATTCATGTAAATAGAATAACAATTATTCTTTGACTTAAATGAATAATCATATTGCAATAAACATGATCTAATCATATTCATGCTTAACGCAAATACCAAAAAACATTTATTTTAGGTTCAACACTAATCCCGAAAGTAGAGGGAGTGTACGATGATGATCATATCAATTTTGGAACCACTTCCAACACACATCGTCACTTCACCCTTAACTAGTCTCTGTTCATTCTGCAACTCCCGTTTCGAGTTACTAATCTCAGCAACTAAACTAGTATCAAATACTGAGTGGCTGCTATAAACACTAGTAAAGTACACATCAATAACATGTATATCAAATATACCTTTGTTCACTTTACCATCCTTCTTATCCGCCAAATACTTGGGGCAGTTCTGCTTCTAGTGACCAGTCCCTTTGCAGTAGAAGCACTTAGTCTCAGGCTTAGGTCTAGACTTGGGCTTCTTCACTTGAGCAGCAACTTTCTTGCCGTTCTTCTTGAAGTTCCCCTTCTTCCCTTTTCCCTTTTCTTGAAACTAGTGGTCTTGTCAACCATCAACACTTGATGCTTTTATTGATTTCTACCTTCGTAGATTTCAGCATCACGAAGAGCTTGGGAATCGTTTCCGTTATCACTTGCAAATTCTAGTTCATCACAAAGTTCCAGTAACTTGGTGATAGTGACTAGAGAACTCCGTCAATCACTATATTATATGGAAGATTAACTCCCACTTGATTCAAGTGATTGTAGTACTCAGACATTCTGAGCACATGCTCACTAGCTGAGCTATTCTCCTCCATCTTGTAGGCAAAGTGCTTGTCAAAGGTCTCATACCTTTCTACATGAGTCTGAAATACTAATTTCAACTCTTGGAACATCTCATATGCTCCGTGGCGGTCAAAACGTCTTTGAAGCCCCGATTCTAAGCCATAAATCATGGTGCACTAAACTATCAAGTAGTCATCATATCGAGCTCGCCAAACGTTCATAACATCTGCATCTACTCCTGCTATCGGTCTGTCACCTAGCGGTGCATCAAGGACATAATTCTTCTGTGCAAAAATGAGAATAATCCTCAGATCACGGATCCAATCCGCATCATTGCTACTAACATCTTTCAACTTAGTTTATCTCTAGGAACATATCAAAATAAACAGGGAGCTACATCGCGAGCTATTGATCTACAACATGGTTATGCAAATACTATTAGGACTAAGTTCATGATAAATTAAAGTTCAATTAATCAAATTATTAAAGAACTCCCACTTAGATAGACATCCCTCTAATCATCTAAGTGATCACGTGATCCATATCAACTAAACCATGTCCGATCATCACGTGAGATGGAGTAGTTTTCAATGGTGAACATCAATATGTTGACCATATCTTCTATATGATTCACACTTGACCTTCCGGTCTCTAGTGTTCCGAGGCCATATCTGCATATGCTAGGCTCATCAAGTTTAAACCGAGTATTCTGCATGTGCAAAACTGGCTTGCGCTCGTTGTATGTGAATGTAGAGCTTATCACACCCGATCATCACGTGGTGTCTCGACACGATGAACTTTGGCAACGGTGCATACTCAGGGAGAACACTTTTACCTTGAAATTTAGTGAGAGATCATCTTATAATGCTACCGTCAAACAAAGCAGAATAAGATGCATAAAGGATAGACATCACATGGAATCAATATAAGTGATATGATATGGCCATCATCATCTTGTGCTTGTGATCTCCATCTCCGAAGCACCGTCATGATCACCATCGTCACCGGCGCGACACCTTGACCTCCATCGTAGCATAGTTGTCGTCTCGCCAACTAATGCTTCTACAACTATCACTACCGCTTAGTGATAAAGTAAAGCAATTACAGGGCGATTGCATTGCATACAATAAAGCGACAACCATATGGCTCCTTCCAGTTGTCGATAACTCCGTTACAAAACATGATCATCTCATACAATAAATATAGCATCATGTCTTGACCATATCACATCACAACATGCCCTGCAAAAAAAAGTTAGACGTCCTCTACTTTGTTGTTGCAAGTTTTACGTGGCTGCTACGGGCCGAGCAAGAACCATTCTTACCTACGCATCAAAACCACAACGATAGTTCGTCAAGTTAGTGTTGTTTAAACCTTCTCAAGGACAGGGCGTAGCCACACTCAATTCAACTAAAGTTGGAGAAACTGACACCCGCCAGCCACCTATGTGCAAAGCACGTCGGTAGAACCAGTCTCGCGTAAGCGTACGCGTAATGTCGGTCCGGGCCGCTTCATCCAACAATACCGCCGAACCAAAGTATGACATGTTGGTAAGCAGTATGACTTGTATCGTCCACAACTCACTTGTGTTCTACTCGTGCATATAACATCTACGCATGAAACCTGGCTCGGATGCCATTGTTGGGGAACGTAGTAATTTCAAAAAAAATCCTGCGCACACGAAGGATATTGGTGATGCATAGCAACGAGAGGGGAGAGGGTCGTCCATGTACCCTCGTAGTCCATTAAGCGGAAGCGTTATGACAACGTGGTTGATGTATTCGTACGTCTTCACGATCGACCGATCCTCAGTACCGAATGTACGGCACCTCCGCGTTCAGCACACGTTCAGCTTGGTGACGTCCCGCGAACTCCCGATCCAGTAGAGCTCGAGGAAGAGTTTCGTCAGCATGACGGCGTGGTGACGATGTTGATGAAGCTACCATGGCAGGGCTTTGGCTAAGCACCTCTACAGTATGACCGAGGTGGATTATGGTGGAGGGGGGTACCGCACACAGCTGGGAGAGATCTTTGTGATCAACTTGTGTTTCTAGAGGTGCCCCCCTGCCCCTGTATATAAAGGATCAAGGGGGAGGCTGGCCGGCCCTTGTTGGTGCGCTAGGAGGAGGAATCCTCCTCCTAGTAGGAGTAAGATTCCCCTCTTTCCTACTCCTACTAGGAGGGGGAAAGGAAGGGAGAGAAAGAGAAGGAAAGGGGGCCCCCCTTCTCCTAGTCCAATTCGGACCAGAGGGGAGGGGGCGCGCTGCCTGCCCTAGGACAGCCCCTCTCTCTTTCCCTTATGGCCCAATAAGGCCCATTAGCCTTCGGGGGGTTCCGCTAACCCCTCCAGTACTCCGGTAAAATACCGATTTTACCCGGAACTCTTCCGATGTCCAAATGTAGGCTTCCAATATATCAATCTTCATGTGTCGACCATTTCGAGACTCCTCGTCATTTCCGTGATCATATTCGAGACTCCGAACTACCTTCGATACATCAAAACATATAAACTCATAAAATCGATCGTCACAGAACTTTAAGCGTGCAGACCCAACGGGTTCGAGAACTATGTAGACATGACCGAGACATGTCTCCGCTTAATAACCAATAGTGGAACCTAGATGCTCATATTGGTTCCTACATATTCTACGAAGATCTTTATCGATCAAACCGCATAACACTATACGTTGTTCTCTTTGTCATCGGTATGTTACTTGCTCGAGATTCGATCATCGGTATCCCAATACCTAGTTCAATCTCGTTACCGGCAAGTCTCTTTACTCATTTCGTAATTCACTATCCCGCAACTAACTCATTAGTTGCATTGCTTGCAAGGCTTATAGTGATGTGCATTACCGAGAGGGCCCAGAGATATCTCTCCGACAATCAGAGCGGCAAATCCTAATCTTGATCTATGCCAACTCAACAAGTACCATTAGAGACACCTGTAGAGCACCTTTATAATCACCCAGTTACGTTGTGACGTTTGGTATCACACAAAGTGTTCCTCCGGTATTCGGGAGTTGCATAATCTCATAGTCATAAGAACATGTATAAGTCATGTAGAAAGCAATAGTAGTAAACAAAAACGATCAAATGCTAAGCTAACAGAATGGGACAAGTCAATCACATCATTCTCCTAATGATGTGATCCCATTGATCAAATAACAACTCATGTCTATGGTTTGGAAACTTAACCATCTTTGATCAATGAGCTAGTCAAGTAGAGGCATACTAGTGACACTATGTTTGTCTATGTATTCACACATGTATTATGTTTCCGGTTAATACAATTCTAGCATGAATAATAAACATTTATCATGAAATAAGGAAATAAATAATAACTTTATTATTGCCTCTAGGGCATATTTCCTTCAGCTTGTTGTGAGAACCTCTGGTTTGTGAGAAGCATATACCCAAACCTTGCCCCAAACGGGACAAAAAATTTACCACGGCAAGTTGATGCCGCTCCACGAAACCATGCCAAGTTTCATGAATTTCAGACGAGTTTTGGATTTACTAGAATTCAAAAATGAGGCATCTCAATGTTTTTCCGGCAATCAACGGTGCCCTGGTGTTTGAAATTCATTCCCATTTCTTGCATGGGACCTAAGCATGCACCCAATGACACGTATTTGATTTTTCAACCAATTTATATGCACTGGAGCATGTGCATGTAGTTCAAATTTGAATTATGCACATAAATGCATTGAAAACTCAGTTAATGCATAAAGATGTCCAAACGAACCCCCAAAAATCACAAAAAATCAGACAACACACCTGTTGTTCTATGTTGACACGAGAAAAAAATTGAAAGCAATAAGACACAATGGGTATCGTTTCGTCCCTAAGGTGGGACGTTCCCTACCGAAAACCATCATGCTTGTTGTGAGAAGCATATACCCAAACCTGCCTCAAATGGGACAAAAAAATTAGCCACGACATGTTGGGTGCCATTCCATGATAGCATGACAAGTTTCATGAATTTCAGGCGAGTTTTGGATTTACTAGAATTTAAAAACCAGGCATCTCAATGTTTTGCCGGCAATCAATAGTGCCCTGGTGTTTGAAATTTATTCCCATTTCTTGCATGGGACCTAAGTAAGCATGCACCCAAGGACAGAGATTTGATTTTTCAACCAATTTATATGCACTGGAGCATGTGCCTGTAGTTCAAATTTGAATTATGCACATAAATGCATTGAAAACTCAATGAATGCATAAAAATGTTCAAACGAACCCCGAAAAATCCCAAAAGTTGACAGAACACTCCTGCTGTTCTATGTTGACGCAAGAAATTTTTTGAAAGCAATAAGAGGGAATGGATATCGTTTCGTCCCCAAAGGTGGGACGTTCCCTACCAAAACCATCATGCTTGTTGTGAGAAGCTCTGGTTTGTGAGAAGCTTATACCCGAACCTGCCCCAAACGGGACAAATTTTTTATGATGGCATGTTGATGCCCCTCCATGATAGCATGCCAAGTTTCATGAATTTCAGACGAGTTTTGGATTTACTAGAATTTAAAAACCAGGCATCTCAATGTTTTGCCGGCAATCAATAGTGCCCTGGTGTTTGAATTTCATTCCCATCTCTTGCATGGGACCAAGAAATTAACCCAAGGACACACATGAGATTTTTCAACCAACTTTAGTGCATTGGAGCATGTGCTTGTAGTTCAAATTTGAATTATGCACATAAAATGCCTAGAAAACCCAGTTAATGTATGAAAAGGCCAAACGAACCCTGAAAAATTCCAAGATTGAACACAACACTCTATTGTTCTATGTTGACACTAGAAATTTTTTGAAAGCAATAAGAGGCAACGGATATCGTCCCGTCACCAAAGGTGGTACGTTCCCTATCTAAACCATCATGCTTGTTGTGAGAAGCTCTGGTTTGTGAGAAGCTTATACCCGAACCTACCCCAAATGGGACAAAATTTTCAACACGACATGTTGATGCCGCTCCATGATAGCATGCCAAGTTTCATGAATTTCAGACGAGTTTTGGATTTACTAGAATTTAAAAACCAGGCATATCTCAACGTTTCGCAGGCAATCAACAGTGCCATGGTGTTTGAATTTCATTCCCATCTCTTGCATGGGACCTAGAAATTCACCCAAGGACACACATGTGATTTTTCAACCAACTTTGGTCCACTGGAGCATGTGCTTGTAGTTCAAATTTGAATTATGCACATAAAATGCCTAGAAAACCCAGTTAATGTATAAAAAAGCCAAACGAACCCCGGAAAATTCCAAGATTGAACACAACACTCCTGTTGTTCTATGTTGACACTAGATTTTTTTTGAAAGTTATAAGAGGCAACGGATATCATCTCGTCCCCAAAGGTGGTATGTTCCCTATCGAAACCATCATGCTTGTTGTGAGAAGCTCTGATTTGTGAGAAGCTTATACCCAAACCTGCCCCAAATGGGACAAAATTTTCACCATGGCATGTTGATGCCGCTCCATGATAGCATGCCAAGTTTCATGAATTTCAGACGCGTTTGGGCTTTACTAGAATTTTAAAACCAGGCATCTCAATGTTTTGCCGGCAATCAATAGTGCCCTGGTGTTTGAAATTCATTCCCATCTCTTGCATGGGACCTAGAAATTCACCCAAGGACACACATGTGATTTTTCAACCAACTTTGGTGCGTTGGAGAATGTGCATGTAGTTCAAATTTTAATTATGCACATAAAATGCCTAGAAAACCCAGTTAATGTATAAAAAAGGCCAAACGAATCCCGAAAAATTCCAAGATTGAACACAACACTCCTGTTGTTCTATATAGACACTAGAATTTTTGAAAGCAATAAGAGGCAACGGATATTGTCTCGTCCCCAAAGGTGGTACGTTCCTTATCGAAACCATCATGCTTGTTGTGAGAAGCTCTGGTTTGTGAGAAGCTCATACCCAAACCTGCCCCAAATGGGACAAAATTTTCACCACGGCATGTTGATGCCGCTCCATGATAGCATGCCAAGTTTCATGAATTTCAGATGAGTTTTTCATTTACTAGAATTTAAAAACCAGGTATCTCAACATTTTGCCGGCAATCAACAATGCCCTGGTGTTTGAAATTCATTCCCATCTCTTGCATGGGACCTAGAAATTCACCCAAGGACACACATGTGATTTTTCAACCAACTTTAGTGCATTGGAGCATGTGCTTGTAGTTCAAATTTGAATTATGCACATAAAATGCCTAGAAAACTCAGTTAATGTATAAAAAAAGGCTAAATGAACCACGAAAAATTAATTCCCATTTCTTCCATGGGAGCTAAGCATGTACTAAAGGACATAGATTTGATTTTTCAACCAATTTGTATGCACCGGAGCATGTGCATGTAGTTTAATTTTGAGTTGTGCACCTGAAATGGCTAGAAAACCAGTTTAATGTATGAAATGTCCAAACGAACCCTGAATAATTCCAATTCTTTTACGACACACATATAGTTGCATGTTCACTGCAGATAAAAGGTCTAGCAATTCAAACACTGTCCATTGCCGCTGTGACCCCATTTTGTAATTCAAATCAAGTAGATCCCACACAGTTTATTCTCACCATCGTCGGTGTATAGTACACCTATGGCTTACGCGAGAAGGTGCTTCGGCTGCAGTCCACAGCCGGCGTGTCAAGCACACTAGCTCGCTCCCCCAAAACTCCCGCCTCTGCTTCCCTCTCTGCTTCAGTCCCTTGATTCAAATTTTCAGTAGCCCCGGCATTTTACTCCTGCCTCTGCATCCCTCGCAATCTCAAAAATATATGCCCGCCCTTGATCCAAATTTTCAGTAGCCCCGCCATGTTACTCCCGCCTAGTATAATTTTCAGTTGCTGCAGTATTTCCTCAAACACAACCTCCGCTCACACAGACACACACAACCCTCGAAACCATTGGTAGGTCGCCGCCATCGCCGGCGCCTCCATCATCAACCTTTGCCTGTGTGCCGGGGAGCTCGAGTAGCCAATGGCCAAAAAGAGGTTTATCGCGGCCTTTTCGCCCGACGCCGGCAAGGTGGCCGCGGAGGTGTCCCCGTCGTCCTCCATGGGCCCGATCCGCCGTCGCCGGTCCCCCGATCCGCCCGTCAGCGCGCCCCTACGCCGGTTCGAGGACTTCCCCGTCCTCCCCCAGATCCGGCATCCGACGAAGTCCTACCTCGGGGTCCGACAGCGGCGGTGGGGGATGTGGGTCGCCGAGATTACAGATCGAGAGACCCACACCCACCGGTGGCTCGGTAGCTTCCACACGGCCGAGCTTGCGGCCATGGAGTACGACCGCTAGCAGGTCCGCTACCACGGCACGGTGGCTAGGCTCAATTTCCCCTTCGGCACACGTCCGGTCCACCTCGTTTCGCCGGAGCCAGGGGTGGTGAGCTCGGCTATGGCACGTGAGCATCTCGAGGCCAAGGCCGCCGACGAGGCCTACATGCAAGAGATCCGTCGGCAACACCCGGAGCTCGTGGAGGCGGAGCGGGCGATCTTTGCCGGCGCGGAGGGCGGCGAGGTTATCGCGCTCTCCTCTGATGATGAGGTCGAAGGCGGCGAGGATGGCGGTGCGGAGGGCGGCGAGGTTAGCGCGCTCTCCTCTGATGACGAGGTCGAAGGCGGCGGCGGCGCGGAGGGCGTCGAGGTAGGCCCCGAGGACGAGGAGATCAATGTCGACGAGTGGAGGAGTGCCTTCCCCAACGACCCCGACGACGGTACTGGCCCAGACCCGGCATGCGGCACACCGTACATGACGAGGAAGGATTGGCTCGACCTCTACTTCGATCAAGCTTAGTTTAAATTTATGTTTTATGTTCGCTTATGTAAAACCATCTATGTTTATGTTTGAATGCATGCTACTTTCGGTTGAACCTGCTTTGAACTTGCTCAAATTGAAGTTTACAACCTTAAGTTTAGGGGATCGACTAGAAAAGGCCAAAAATTGCTGGAGTATATATATATCCACTAAGGGTTTTAGTCCTTTAACTTTTTAAGGATCGCCTAGAGACGTCCTTATGATTGGTTTATTTCAGTTCTTCACAATGTGATGCTCTATATGTGCAACTATTTGCTGTGTAGTTCAATTTCATCAATAACAGTTTCAACAATACCACTATGAATTATGATATTTGGTTGCTGTTAAGGATATTGCAGTTAACATGCCTTTTCTTTTTTCAATAGTATTTTAGCAACATGCATTGTACTGAATGACTAAATATGCAATCCCAGGCTACATAGCAACAAGGAAGAGTGTTACCTTAATGTTCTAATGATGTCTAGATATACATGTAATAAAATCTTATATAATGGGATGGATGGAATGTTGTACTACATCATTTTTCAATTGTTGTTTAGCTTCTAATATTAACTTGGTGCTTTTAGGTACTTATATCATTGCCAAAGATCCACACTTCGACCCTTTCTGCACATGGGGCAATGAGATATTCATGAACCATCATCAAGTGAGGAAACGGATAAAGATTGTAACTAAAATGGGTCAAAAGATGTCAATCGAACTATTTGTTTACACTTTATGCTAGACAACAGTGAACTGCAGGATGGTTAGTAAGAATCATGTAGCCTTCTTTTTACTGCCCGTAATGAGTTGTGCTAGATGACAATATCTAAATCTTTTTTCTTTTGAAGTGGATCCTGAAGCAGTTTACTAAAGATTACCTCTCAAACTACATGATTGGCGGCCGACAATCACAAGGGGTTGGACTAGAGTCCTGCATGCCTTCTGTATCCAGGAGAACACAATAGGACCATTCCGCTTCACCTTGTTCAGCAACTGGAATGTTTGTCACCTCTTTCTTTTCCATCTGTAATAGTGCAAGTATAGAACCCTAATACATCATTTTTTATTTGGTGCTTCTGTAATTCCTAAACATATGTACCTGTGAATCGAATAATGCATTGTTTGTTTGAACCTGATGGATATGAATAAAGCTATAGCCTACTTTCAAGTTTAAATTAGGTAAAAATTTAAATAGCAGCAATTAAATTAGGGTGAAATTACGTTGTGCAGGTCATTACGGCACACACGGTTGGTAAAACACAAACGTTTGCGATATACACCATAATCTGAGACGGTTCACAGAGAGGAAATGTGTGCAAGCATGCACACATTTGCTGTTTGCAAAGCGTGTGTGATGTCAGACACTATCACATACAGTGCGGGAAAACTAAATGTGTGTGATTGTCTACCTATCGTACACGGTTTATAATCATGAACTATTTGTGATGTGCCAGGCATCGTAAATCTCCCGTGCCTGGAATCTTCCTGGAAAGCTCCCGTGCCTAGAATCTGCCTGGTTTTTGGCAGAACCTGGTTTTTGGCAATGCGAGCACAAACGAGTAGCAAGGATGAAGCGTTTGGGATATTTGAGATATCGGAAAAGGTTATATAGGGACAACTGTATGCATCAACGCTCCCTATCCTCAACGGTTTCTGGGTCGTGTGGGAAGGACCCCCCCTATCGCCCACACTCACTTGGCGACGGTTCCAAATGCCATTGCGGAAAGGGGTAAAAACCGTTTATTTAGGACCGACGCGCACCAGTGATAGAAGAAAAGTTGAATAAGATTGATGATTTGTCTAGAAGTGTTGATAGAATTTCTCATGATGTGGAAAGTCTCAAGATGAAAATTTGTGTGCCTAAGGTTGAGAAATCAATTAAAGCTCTTTATGTTTCTATGGATGAAAGTAAGAAAAGAACCGCTATGCTTAGAGCTAAAAGAGAATTCTTAGAAAAAGGCGTTTTCTTGTGATTACTTTCGCAAAAGTGATGAAGATCTTAAAATGATTGGTGTTTCTTCTATTGATTCCTTGTTTAGCAAAGTTAAGATTGATGAAAAAGGGACTGGAGAAGAGTAAAATTTAGTTAGAAGGCGTCCCGATAATTTGGAGGGTGAAAATCTTGTTGAGAAAATTGATAAAAGTGGGTTTGAAAAGGTAAAAACTTTAGCTAGTGATGTGCCCACTCTTTTTGATAACAAAGACTTTAATTATGATAGTTTCTCTTTGATTGGTTGTATTTCTTTGTTTCAATCCATGATAAATTCACCTCATGCTTATGAACAAAATAAAGCTTTTACTAAACATATTGTTGATGTTATGATGAAAGCTTTAGAAGAAAAGTTGGAATTAGAAGTTTCAATTCCTAGAAAATTGCATGAGGAATGGGAACCTACTATCAAAGTCAAGATTAAAAATTATGAGTGTTTTGCTTTGTGTGACTTGGGTTCTAGTGTTTCTACAATTCCGAAATCTTAATGTGATGTTCTTGGTCTTACCGATATTAAATCATGTTCTTTGAATTTGCACTTGGCGGATTCCACTATTAAAAAGCCTATGGGAAGAATTAATGATGTTCTTATTCTTGCAAATAGGAATTATTCTTGGTAGGCCATTTTTAATGATGTGCCCATAGATTTTATTGCTCTTGATATTGATTGCAATCCGTCTTGTCCAATTATTGTTGGTAGGCCATTTTTATGCACTATTGGTGCCATGATTGATATGAAAGAAGGCAATATTAAGTTCCAATTTCCTTTAAGTAAGGGTATGGAAAACTTCCCTAGAACAAGAATTAGGCCACCATATGAATCAATCATGAGGGCATCTTATGGATCTCGAAACAAATCTGACAAAACTTAGATCCTTGCTTTATGCCTAGCTAAGGGCATAATATATAGCGCTTGTTGGGAGGCAACCCAATGAATAAATTTTATTTTTGCTTTTTGCTTCCTGTTTTTGATTGTTAGCACAATTATGGTACTGTTATGATTGTGTTCTTTATATTTTAATTAGTGTTTGTGCCAAGTGAAGCCTTTAGGATCTTCTTGGGTGATAGTTGTTTGATCGTGCTGAAAAAACATAAACTTTTGCGCTCACAGAAATAAATTTCGTTTTTAACCAGAGAGTGATAAAATACCCATTCCTTTTGCAGTAGATCAATATACAAATTTACGAGGCCGTCCTAATTTTTCAGAGTTTTTGGAGTTACAGGAGTATTCAAAACACCTAGATTGCTACAGACTGTTCTTTTTTTGACAGATTCTGTTTTCTTTGCGTTGTGTGCTTGTTTTGATGGCTCTATGGTTTTCTTTGATGAGTTTTTGCCATAGAAAAGTTGGAATATAGTAGATATAATGCAAGAACAAAATATGAATTTGTTTACTACAACACTTATAGTAGTAATTTGTTTTCTTATACTAACGGATCTCACGAAGGATTTTGTTAAGTTTTGTGTGATTGAAGTTTTCAAGTTTTGGGTTATCTTACAATGAATAAAGGAATAAGGAGTAAGAAGAGCCTAAGCTTGGGGATGCCCCGGCATCCCACGCTATTATCCAAAAGAGAGCAAGCAACTAAGCTTGGGGATGCCCCCGAGTGGCATCCCCTCTTTCTTCTAACAACCATCGGTATTTTACTCGAAGCTATATTTTTATTCGTCACATACTATGTGTTTTTCTTGGAGCATCTTGTATGATTTGAGTATTTGCTTGTTTTATTTTGTGTTTTAAGTCTTGATTCCTTGCTGGACACACCTATTTGAGAGAGCCAAAATTATGTCGTGACTTGTTAGAATTGCTCTCTATGCTTCACTTAAATTTTTATGAGCTACTGACTTGCTCTAGTGCTTCACTTATATATTTTTTTAGCACAGTGTGCTTTAGTATTTTTTAAGAAATGCTCTCTTGCTTCACTTAGATTTATTTGAGATTTAGTAAAATTTTGAGGAAATTCTCTCTTGCTTCACTTAAATTAATTTGAGAGAAAGAAATATTATGCTCATGATCTTCACTTATATTTGTTTGAGCTTATCAAAAGAAACACATGAAAAATAGTCCCAAAGTGATAGATATCCAAGAAGGATATAATAAAAACTATCATGAAGATCATTGGACAAAATAAACTTGATTCTTAGTAATAGTTTTGAGATATGATGATGTGATATGTGAGTCATCTTGATGAGTAATTATGCTTTAGTAAGAGTATTGGTGTTAAGGTTTGTGATTCCCTATGCAAGCACGAAAGTCAATAGTTATGCAATGAAATTATATCCTACTTGTGGTGCATTATTCGGTGTTAGTTATGCTGAATGCTCACTTATGAGATTATTCATTTCCTTGTTGGTCGCTTATCAATCTTTTGCTAGCCTTCATTTTGCACTAAGTATGATCTCTACTTGTGCATCCAAAATCCTGTAACCCAGTTTTGCTACATGAGTGCACTATATCTACCTATATGCGGTATTATTTTTCCGTTCTAAGCAAATTTTCATGTGCCATCTCTAATTTTCAACAATAAATTTCTCTTTTGTGTGTTCGTTTCGCTCACGGAGCGGTGAGGGGTGGCTAACATTTTCCATGCTAGATGTGTTATTCTCACTATGAGTGTTTATTCACTTGTCATTGCAAGAGAGTAAGGCAAAGGTATTAGGGATGCCCAGTCCCGAAATGAAAAAAAATGAATTTACTTTATGTTGTCAAATAATAAATTCCTTGAAAAGTGTTGGTATGGAAGGCACCCGTGGATACGGTTAGCCACGGAAAGTGAAAGTATGGTGGAAAAAGGAATAAACTTTTATTTTCTGTTTGGGAACCGCCTATGATATATCTAGCATGGAATGTGTTGGGAACTCTAAGTCGTTTTTGTTGGTGGGAAGGATACACCTCCCAAAACGTTTTTATCTCTAAGTTTTTCGCTTTGAGCTCTGGCACCTCTATAAATCCCTACTTCCCTCTGCGAAGGGCCTTTCTTTTACTTTATACAATTTTGAATTTGAATATGAGTCTCCATCTTCTCTTACAAAAGCACCAACTAGGAGGCACTATGATCATACTTGAGCATTGGGTGTAGTTAATATGCGAGTGTTTTTCATGAATGGGTCAATGGTTGAGCATGATGGGCTAGGGATAGCTTATTTTAGCGTTGATATTTTGAAAGACATGGTTGCTTGTTGATATGCTTGAGTATTTAAGTTATCATGTCAAAACTAGACTATTGCTTTGAACAATACAAAAGTCCAAATGTCCATGCTATAAATAAAAGAATATGATATGACATGTTAGGCAACATTCCACATCAAAAATTCTGTTTTTATCACTTACCTACTCGAGGACGAGTAGGAGTTAAGCTTGGGGATTGAAATGGATCGAGAAGAGGTGTCTAGAGGGGGAGGTGAATAGACTCTTAGCAAAGAAAAATGGAAGTTTTTATTTTCTTCAAGTTTAGGTGGAGTTTTAGCACAAGTTTAAACATTCACAATACATATCAAGCAAGCATTTCAAGATTATATGAGAAGCGAAAAGTAAAGCATGCAATTTGCAAGAATGTAAAGGGATGGGATTGGAGTGTGCAAACACAATGTAGACACGGAGATTTTTGGCGTGGTTCCGATAGGTGGTGCTATCGTACACCCACGTTGATGGAGACTTCAACCCACGAAGGGTAACGGTTGCGTGAGTCCACGGAGGGCTCCACCCACGAAGGGTCCACGAAGAAGCAACCTTGTCTATCCCACCATGGCCATCGCCCACAAAGGACTTGCCTCACTAGGGTAGATCTTCATGAAGTAGGCGATCTCCTTGCCCGTACAAACTCCTTTGGTTCAACTCCACAATCTTGACGGAGGCTCCCAAGTGACACCTAACCAATCTAGGAGACACCACTATCCAAAAGGTAATAGATGGTGTGTTGATGATGAACTCCTTGCTCTTGTGCCTCAAATGATAGTCTCCCCAACAATCAACTCTCTCTCATAGTATTGGATTTGGTGGAAAGATGATTTGAGTGGAAAGAAACTTGGGAAGGGTAGAGGTCAAGATTTATGTGGTTGGAGTGGAATATCTTGACCTCAACACAAGTGTAGGTGGTTCTCTCTCAGAAAATGTATGATGGAAGTGTAGGCATGTTCTGATGGCTCTCTCCACGGATAAAGAGTGGGTGGAGGGGTATATATAGCCTCCACACAAAATCTAACCGTTACACACAATTTACTAAACTCGATGGGACCGAATCAGAAAACTCGGTCAGACCGATTTAGTTCAAAATGTGAATGTTAGGATTTTCGGTGGGACCGACATGATCAACTCGGTGGGACTGATGTGCTAGGGTTAGGGTAAAACCTCATCTCGGTTTGATCGATTACACAAAGTCGGTGGGACCGATTTGGGTAATAAGTGAAACAGAGAGTTGGCCAAGCAAACTCGGTGAGACCGATTGCATATTTCGGTGGGACCAAAATTATTGCAGTAGGCAACAGAGAGTTTGCAAGCCCATCTCTGTGAGACCGAGATCCCATCGGTGAGACCGAATTGGCTCGGGTTTTTGGCAGTGGCTATGTCAACTGAACTTGGTGGCGCCGGATGGAAAGTTTCGGTAGGGCCGAGTTGACTCTAGGTTTGGGACAAATGTGGATGTGAGAAAGTGGTTGAGGGCTTTGGAGCATATCACTAAGCACTTTGAGCAAGCAAGCCATTAAGCAACACCTCATCCCCTTTTAATAGTATTGGCTTTCCTATGGACTCAATGTGATCTTGGATCACAAAAATAGAAAATGTTGAGTCCTGAGCTTTGAGCTTGAGCCAGTCCTTTGTCCTCATCATCTTGAAGGGGTTCCACATCCTCTTCTCCATGCCACTCCATTGCTGAACTTATCTGAAACATACTAGATGAAAACATTAGTCCAATAAGAGATATGTTTGTTGGAAATATGCCCTACAGGCAATAATAAATTAGTTATTATTATATTTCCTAGTTCATGATAATCATTTATTATCCATGCTAGAATTGTATTGATAGGAAACTCAGATACATGTGTGGATACATAGACAACACCATGTCCCTAGTAAGCCTCTAGTTGACTAGCTCATTGATCAATAGATGGTTACAGTTTCCTGACCATGGACATTGGATGTCGTTGATAACGGGATCACATCACTGGGAGAATGATGTGATGGACAAGACCCAATCCTAAGCCTAGCACAAAGATCGTGTAGTTTGTATGCTAAAGCTTTTCTAATGTCAAGTATCATTTCCTTAGACCATGAGATTGTGCAACTCCCAGATACCGTAGGAATACCTTGGGTGTGCCAAACGTCACAACGTAATTGGGTGGCTATAAAGGTACACTACAGGTATCTCCGAAAGTGTCTGTTGGGTTGGCACGAATCGAGACTGGGATTTGTCACTTCGTGTAAACGGAGAGGTATCTCTGGGCCCACTCGGTAGGAAATCATCATAATGTGCACAATGTGATCAAGGAGTTAATCACGGGATGATGTGTTACGGAACGAGTAAAAGAGACTTGCCGGTAACGAGATTGAACAAGTTATCGGGATACCGACGATCGAATCTCGGGCAAGTACAATACCGATAGACAAAGGGAATTGTATACGGGATTGATCGAATCCTCGACATCGTGGTTCATCCGATGAGATCATTGTGGAACGTGTGGGACCCAACATGGGTATCCAGATCCCGCTGTTGGTTATTGACCGGAGAACGTCTCAGTCATGTCTGCATGGTTCCCGAACCCGTAGGGTCTACACACTTAAGGTTCGATGACGCTAGGGTTATAAAGGAAGTTTGTATGTGGTTACCGAATGTTGTTCAGAGTCCCGGATGAGATCCCGGATGTCACGAGGAGTTCTGGAATGGTCCGGAGGTAAAGATTTATATACGGGAAGTCCTGTTTTGGTCACCGGAAAAGTTTCGGGTTTTACCGGTAGTGTAGCGGGACCATCGGAGGGGTCCGGGGGTCCACCAAGTGGGGCCACCAGCCCCGAAGGGCTGCATGGGCCAAGTGTGGGAGGGGACCAGCACCAGGTGGGCTGGTGTGCCCCCCCCCCACCAAGGCCCAAGGCGCCTCCAAGAGGGAAGGGGGGCAAACCCTAGGGCAGATGGGCCCTAAGGCCCACCCCAGGTGCGCCTCCCCCTCTCCCCCTTGTGGCCGCCACCCAGATGGGATCTGGGGGGCTGCCGCCACCCCTAGGGAGGGAACCCTAGGTGGGGGCGCAGCCCCTCCCCTCCCCCTATATATACTTGAGGTTTGGGCTGCCCAAGACACACGAGTTCCTCTCCTTCTTGGCGCAGCCCTACCCCTCTCCCTCCTCGTCTCTTGCGATGCTTGGCGAAGCCCTGCTGGAGTACCACGCTCCTCTACCACCACCACGCCGTTGTGCTGCTGCTGGATGGAGTCTTCCCCAACCTCTCCTTCTCCCCTTGCTGGATCAAGGCGTAGGAGACATCACCGGGTTGTACGTGTGTTGAACATGGAGGTGTCGTCCGTTCGGCACTAGGATCATCGGTGATTTGGATCACGACGAGTACGACTCCATCAACCCCGTTCTCTTGAATGCTTCCGCGTAGCGATCTACAAGGGTATGTAGATGCACTCTCCTTCCCCTCATTGCTGGTTTCTCCATAGATAGATCTTGGTGACACGTAGGAAAATTTTGAATTTCTGCTACGTTCCCCAACAGTGGCATCATGAGCTAGGTCTATTGTGTAGATTCTATGCACGAGTAGAACACAAAGTAGTTGTGGGCGTTGATTTTGTTCAATATGCTTACCGTTACTAGTCCAATCTTGTTTCGATGGTATTGTGGGATGAAGCGGCCCGGACCGACCTTACACGTACTCTTACGTGAGACTGGTTCCACCAACTGGCATGCACTAGTTGCATAAGGTGGCTAGCGGGTGTCTATCTCTCCCACATTAGTCGGAACGGATTCTATGAAAAGGGTCCTTATGAAGGGTAAATAGCAATTGGCATATCACGTTGTGGTTTTGCGTAGGTAAGAAACGTTCTTGCTAGAAACCCATAGCAGCCACGTAAAACATGCAAACAATAATTAGAGGACGTCTAACTTGTTTTTGCAGGGTATGCTATGTGATGTGATATGGCCAAGAAGAATGTGATGAATGATATGTGATGTATGAGATTGATCATGTTCTTGTAATAGGAATCACGACTTGCATGTCGACGAGTATGACAACCGGCAGGAGCCATTGGAGTTGTCTTTATTTATTGTATGACCTGCGTGTCATTGAACAACGCCATGTAATTACTTTACTTTATTGCTAACCGGTAGCCATAGTAGTAGAAGTAATAAGTTGGCGAGACAACATCATGGAGACACGATGATGGAGATCATGGTGTCATGCCGGTGACAAGATGATCATGGAGCCCCAAGATGGAGATCAAAGGAGCTATATGATATTGGCCATATCATGTCACTATTATTTGATTACATGTGATGTTTATCATGTTTTTGCATCTTGTTTACTTTGAACGACGGTAGTAAATAAGATGATCCCTCATAATAATTTCAAGAAAGTGTTCCCCCTAACTGTGCACCGTTGCGACAGTTCGTTGTTTCGAAGCACCACGTGATGATCGGGTGTGATAGATTCTAACGTTCACATACAATGGGTGTAAGACAGATTTACACACGCGAAACACTTAGGTTGACTTGACGAGCCTAGCATGTACAGACATGGCCTCGGAACACAAGAGACCGAAAGGTCGAGCATGAGTCGTATGGTAGATACGATCAACATGAAGATGTTCACCGATGATGACTAGTCTGTCTCACGTGATGATCGGACACGGCCTAGTTGACTCGGATCATGTAGTCACTTAGATGACTAGAGGGATGTCTATCTGAGTGGAAGTTCATAAGATGAACTTAATTATCCTGAACATAGTCAAAAAGATCTTTGCAAATTATGCCGTAAGCTCGCGCTTTAGTTCCACTGTTTAGATATGTTCCTAGAGAAAATATAGTTGAAAGTTGACAGTAGCAATTATGCGGACAGTAGAAAGCTTATGTCCTTAATGCACCGCTCAGTGTGCTGAACCCTGAACGTCGTTTGTGGATGTTACGAACATCGGACATACACGTTTAGATAACTACGTGATAGTTCAGTTAAACGGTTTAGAGTTGAGGCACCAAATACGTTTTCAAAACATCGCGGAACATATGAGATGTTTCGAGGGCTGAAATTGGAATTTCAGGCTCGTGCCCACGTCAGGAAGTATGAGACCTCCGACGATTTTCTTAGCCTGCAAACTAAGGGAGAAAAGCTCAATCGTTGAGCTTGTGCTCAGATTGTCTGAGTGCCACAATCACTCGAATCGAGTGGGAGTTGATCTTCCAGAGATAGTGATGTTTCTCCAAAGTCATTGCCACCAAGCTGCTAGAGCTTCATGATGAACTATAACATATCAGGGATAGATATGATGATCCTTGAAATATTCGTGATGTTTGACACCGCGAAAGTAGAAATCAAGAAGGAGCATCAATTGTTGATGGTTAGTGAAACCACTAGTTTCAAGAAGGGCAAGGGCAAGAAGGGATACTTCATGAAACGGCAAATCAGCTGCTGCTCTAGTGGAGAAACCCGAGGTTGAACCCAAACCTGAGACTGAGTGCTTCTGTAATAAGGGAAACAGCCACTGGAGCAGAATTACCCTAGATACTTGGTAGATGAGAAGGCTGTCGATAGAAGTATATTGGATATACATTATGTTAATGTGTACTTTACTAGTACTCCTAGTAGCACCAGGGTATTAAATACCGGTTCGGTTGCTAAGTGTTAGTAACTCGAAATAAAAGCTACGGAATAAACGGAGACTAGCTAAAGGTGAGATGACGATATGTGTTGGAAGTATTTCCAAGGTTGATCAAATATCGTACGCTCCCTCTACCCTCAAGATTGGTGTTTGCGTTGAGCATAGACATGATTGGATTATGTCTATCGCAATACGTTATTCATTTAAGGAGAATAATGGTTACTATGTTTATTTGAATAATACCTTCAATGGTCTTGCACCTAAAATGAATGGTTTATTGAATCTCGATCGTAGTGATACACATGTTCATGCCAAAAGATATAAGATAGTAATGATAGTACCACCTACTTGTGGCACTGCCACGTAAGTCATATCGGTATAAAACGCATGAAGAAGCTCCATGTTGATGGATCTTTGGACTCACTCGTTTTAAAAGGTTTGAGACATGCGAACCATGTCTATTGGTGTATATGCATGAAGAAACTCCATGCAAATGGACCGTTTGGACTCACTTGATTTTGAATCACTTGAGACATGCAAATCATACCACATGGGCAAGATGACTGAAAGCCTCGTTTTCAGTAAAATGGAACTAGAAAGCAACTTGTTGGAAGTAATACATTTTGATGTGTGCAGTCCAATGAGTGCTGAGGCGTGTAGTGGATATCGTTATGTTCTTACTTAACAGATGATTTGAGTAGATATTGAGTACATTTACTTGATGAATCACGAGTCTGAATTATTGAAAGGTTCAAGTAATTTCAGGGTGAAGTTGAAAGATCGTCGTGACAAGAGGATAAAATATCTATGATATGATCATAGAGATGAATATCTGAATTACGAGTTTGGCACAGAATTAAGACATTGTGGAAATTGTTTCAAAACTAATACAGCCTAGAACACCATAGTGTGATGGTGTGTCCAAACATCATAACTGCACCCTATTGGATATGATGCATACCATGATGCCTCTTATCGAATTACCACGATAGTTTATGGGTTAGGCATTAGAGACAACCACATTCACTTTAAACAGGGCACCACGTAATTCCGATGAGATGACACTGTATGAACTATGGTTTACAGAAACCTAAGCTGTCATTTCTTAAAAGTTTGGGGCTGCGACGCTTATGTGAAAAAGTTTCAGGCTGATAAGCTCGAACCCAAAGTGGATAAATGCATCTTCGTAGGACACCCAAAAACAGTTGGGTATACCTCCTCTCTCAGATCCGAAAGCAATAAGGGATTGTTTCTAGAATCGGGTCCTTTCTCGAGGAAAAGTTTCTCTCGAAAGAATTGAGTGGGAGGATGGTGGAGACTTGATGAGGTTGTTGAACCGTCTCTTCAACTAGTGTGTGGCAGGGCACAGGAAGTTGTTCCTGTGGCACCTACACCAATTGAAGTGGAAGCTTATGATAGTGATCATGAAACTTCAGATCAAGTCACTACCAAACCTCGTGGGATGACAAGGATGCATACTACTTCAGAGTGGTACGTAATCCTGTCTTGGAAGTCATTTTGCTAGACAACAATGAACCTACGAGCTATGGAGAAGCGATGGTGGGCCCGGATTCCGATAAATGGCTCGAGGCCATAAAATCTGAGAAAGGATCCATGTATGAAAACAAAGTGTAGACTTTGGCAGAACGGCTTGATGGTCGTATGGCTGTTGAGTACAGATGGATTTTAAAAGGAAGACGGACAATGATGGTAGGTATCACCATCAAGAAAGCTCGACTTGTCGTTAAGATGTTTTCCGACAAGTTCAAGGAGTTGACTACGATGAGACTTTCTCACTAGTAGCGATGCTAAGAGTCTGTTGGAATTATATTAGCGATTACTGCATTGTTTATGAAATCTTGCAGATAGGATGTCAAAAACATTGTTTTCTCAATGTTTTTCTTGAGGAAAGGTTGTATGTGATACAACCGGAAGGTTTTGTCAATCCTGAAAGATGCTAATAAGTATGCAAAGCTCCAACAATCCTTCTAAGGACTGGAGTAAGCATCTCGGAGTTGGAATGTATGCTTTGATGAGATGATCAAAGATTTTGGGTTTATACAAAGTTTATGAGAAACTTGTATTTCCAAAGAAGTGAGTGGGAGCACTATAGAATTTCTGATGAGTATATGTTGTTGACATATTGTGGATCAGAAATGATGTAGAATTTCTAGAAAGCATATAGGGTTATTTGAAAAGTGTTTTTCAATAGAAAACCTGGATTAGGCTACTTGAACATTGAGCATCAAGATCTATGAGGATAGATCAAAAACACTAAATGGTACTTTCAAATGAGCACATACCTTGACATGATCTTGAAGGTGTTCAAGATGGATCAGTCAAGGAAGGAGTTCTTGCCTGAGTTGTAAGGTATGAAGTTAAGACTTAAAGCTCGACCACGGCAGAAGAAAGAGAAAGGACGAATGTCGTCCCATATGCTTTTGACATAGGCTCTATACGGTATGCCATGCTGAGTACCACAGCTGGTGTGTGCCTTGCCACATGTCTGGCAAGAGGGTACAAAGGTGATCCAGGAGTTGATCACTAGATAGTGGTCAAAATTATCCTTGGAATAATAAGGACATGTTTCTCAATTATGGAGGTGATAAAGAGTTCGGCGTAAAGGGTTACATCGATGCAAGCTTTAACACCTATCCGAATGACTCTGAGTAGCAAACCGGATACGTATAGTGGAGCAACCATTTGGAATAGCTCCAAGTGGAGCGTGGAAGCAGCATTTATAATATGACCTAGAGATTTGCAAAGTCCATACGAATCTGATTGTTGCAGACCCGTTGACTAAAACCTCTCTCACAAGCAAAACATAATCAAACCCCAGAACTCATTGAGTCTTAATCACATGATGATGTGAACTAGTTTAGTGACACTAGTAAACTCTTTGGATGTTGGTCACATGGCGATGTGACCTGTGAGTGTTAATCACATGGCGATGTGAACTAGATTATTGACTCTAGTGCAAGTGGGAGACTGTTGGAAATATGCCCTAGAGGCAATAATAAATTAGTTATTATTATATTTCCTAGTTCATGATAATCGTTTATTATCCATTCTAGAATTGTATTGATAGGAAACTCAGATACATGTGTGGATACATAGACAACACCATGTCCCTAGTAAGCCTCTAGTTGACTAGCTCGTTGATCAATAGATGGTTACGGTTTCCTGGCCATGGACATTGGATGTCGTTGATAATGGCATCACATCATTGGGAGAATGATGTGATGGACAAGACCCAATCCTAAGCCTAGCACAAAGATCGTGTAGTTCGTATGCTAAAGCTTTTCTAATGTCAAGTATCATTTCCTTAGACCATGAGATTGTGCAACTCCCGGATACTGTAGGAATACTTTGGGTGTGCCAAACGTCACAACGTAACTGGGTGGCTATAAAGGTACACTACAGGTATCTCCGAAAGTGTCTGTTGGGTTGGCATGAATCGAGACTGGGATTTGTCACTCCGTGTAAACGGAGAGGTATCTCTGGGCCCACTCGGTAGGACATCATCATAATGTGCACAATGTGATCAAGGAGTTGATCACGGGATGATGTGTTACGGAACGAGTAAAAGAGACTTGCCGGTAACGAGATTGAACAAGGTATCGGGATACCGACGATCGAATCTCGGGAAAGTACAATACCGATAGACAAAGGGAATTGTATACGGGATTGATCGAATCCTCGACATCGTGGTTCATCCGATGAGATCATCGTGGAACATGTGGGAACCAACATGGGTATCCAGATCTTGCTGTTGGTTATTGACCGGAGAACGTCTCGGTCATGTCTGCATGGTTCCCGAACCCGTAGGGTCTACACACTTAAGGTTCGATGACGCTAGGGTTATAAAGGAAGTTTGTATGTGGTTATCGAATGTTGTTCGGAGTCCTGGATGAGATCCTGGACGTCACGAGGAGTTCCAGAATGGTCCGGAGGTAAACATTTATATATGGGAAGTCCTGTTTTGGTCACCGAAAAAGTTTCGGGTTTTACTGGTAGTGTACCGGGATCACCGGAGGGGTCCGGGGGTCCACCAAGTGGGGCCACCAGCCCCGAAGGGCTGCATGGGCCAGGTGTGGGAGGGGACCAGCCCCAGGTGGGCTGGTGCCCCCCACCAAGGCCCAAGGCGTCTCCAAGAGGGAAGGGGGGCAAACCCTAGGGCAGATGGGCCCTAAGGCCCACCCCAGGTGTGCCTCCCCCTCTCCCCCTTGTGGCCACCACCCAGATGGGATCTGGGGGGCTGCCTCCACCCCTAGGGAGGGAACCCTAGGTGGGGGCGCAGCCCCTCCCCTCCCCCTATATATACTTGAGGTTTGGGCTGCCCAAGACACACGAGTTCCTCTCCTTCTTGGCGCAGCCCTACCCCTCTCCCTCCTCGTCTCTTGCGATGCTTGGCGAAGCCCTGCTGGAGTACCACGCTCCTCCACCACCACCACGCCGTTGTGCTGCTGCTGGATGGCGTCTTCCCCAACCTCTCCTTCTCCCCTTGCTGGATCGAGGCGTAGGAGACGTCACCGGGCTGTACGTGTGTTGAACACGAAGGTGCCGTCCGTTCGGCACTAGGATCATCGGTGATTTGGATCACGACGAGTACGACTCCATCAACCCCGTTCTCTTGAACGCTTCCGAGTAGCGATCTACAAGGGTATGTAGATGCACTCTCCTTCCCCTTGTTGCTGGTTTATCCATAGATAGATCTTGGTGACACATAGGAGTAGGAAGTAGTAATCAACCAATATTAAACCGGACGGAGGCGCCGGGAACAGGAGCGCCGATTCAGCCGCGCACAATGGACCCGCCTCGTCAGAACAACATTGTGCCACAGTATGTTCCAACGCCTCCCGGGCATTACTCCAACCCGTTGGAAAACATTGTGGCCGCTGCTTCATGATTGGCAGCCCTCCCGACCGACGGCGAATCACCAGTTGCAATTGAGGCACGACGGGCCAAAGATCTCCTTCAAACAGCTCTAAACCAGCAGCAGGCATATTCACACAGCCGCAAGAGGATCCATTCCACCCCCCGCCCAAGCTGGAGCTACAGCAAGCACGTTGAGGATGAACCGGCCATATCAAGCAGCGCACGTCACCGTAATCCGCCGCGAGGGCACGACCCAGCAGGGGAAGGTGCTAATGCACAGGATGTGGTAGACCATGGTCGCACACGTCGAGAGGCCGGGTTAGCAGCTCTGCACGGCGCCCGTCAACCTACTCCGGTCACCCTACCGCTTCAGTGGAGCAAGGTGTGGTATTCAGTTCCTTAGGGGTGCCGTGTCTTACCCCTGCTTTGCATAATGTGAGACTGCCCAAGGATTTCAAAGGGCCTCGTAAGGTACCCAATTATACCGCCGATCTGCAACCAGAGGCATGGGTTGAGAGCTACGAGATGGCAATGGAGATGTTAGATGTGGATGAAGCAGTATGTGCTAAATACTTCACCATGATGATGGAAGGAACAATTCGCACTTGGTTAAAAAGCTTACCAACTAACTCTGTGGGATCATGGGCCGAATTGAAGCACTGGTTTATCCAGAACTTCAAAGATACTTTTAAGCAACCCATGTCAATTGTGCATCTGTCCGCTTGTGTCCAAGAGGATGGGGAGTCCATGACCCATTGGGTAAAGCGGGTCTCAGCTATTCTACATTAATCGGTCCGTATCAATGCAGATACCGCAGTGCTAACGTTGGAGGGCAATTGCCGTTTTCTGCCGCTCAAACAGAAGTTAGGAAGGCTCAAACGTCACTGCAATGATATGTCAACGCTTATGTCCGCTTTGATTAAGTACGCCGATTCAGATAATACCAAAGACCCTGACTCAGAGGAGGACAAACCGGGGAAAGGGAAAAAACGACAACACCAAGGGTCAGGAACATAATCCGGCAGGCCATGGGAACAATGGTAAACGCAAGGCCGACAACAGTCTGGACTTTGTGGCTAACACCAATGCTCAGGAGAATGGTCAGCGTCATAAGGGTAAGCAGCCCCAGAGGGGCGGAGGTTCAGGCCCCAATTTGGAGCGCCTGTTAAATCAACCATGTCCGAAGCATGGATCAAAGGAGAAGCCAGCATAGCATCTTTGGAAGGATTGTTACATCATGGGGGATTTCAAGAATTCCAATATGTTTCAGTATGATAATGGCCCGCCCGGCGGTTCAGGAGGTGGTTTCCACGGGCCGGGTTACGGAGGCGGCAGCTCCGGTTCAGGATTTCAGGGAAATCAAACCGGACACAATAATCAAGGGAACCATGGCAACCAAGGAGGTTACAACCATCAGGGGAACTAGCAGCAGCAGTCGGGTTATCAGAGCAAACCTAACCAGCTAAATAGTGGGCAATATCATGTCTTCACCACTAGCTTGTGTAAGCGTGATCAAAAGCTTCACAAGAGGGCAGTAAACTCTATTGAACCGGTGGTGCCTCGGTATTTGCGCTGGTCTGAGCAACCCATTTTGTGGAGTAGAGAGGATCACCCACCCCGGGTTAACAACCCGGGTCACTTGGCCCTAGTGGTAGCCCCTCAAGTTGGGGGATATAAGTTCACGAAGGTACTCATGGATGGGGGAAGTAGTATCAACATTCTATATTATGATACCTTCCATCGTATGGGGTTGACATATAAGAGTCTTAAACCGTCAAACACTATTTTCCATGGTGTGGTGCCTGGCAAGTCTGCATATCCAGTGGGCAAGATAGCCTTGGAGGTGGCTTTTGGAGATGACTATGATTCAAGGTCAGAAACGTTGACTTTTGAGGTGGTCAAAATCAAAAGTCTGTATCATGCTTTGTTTGGGCGACCGGCTTATGCTAAATTCATGGCGAGGCCGTGTTATGTTTATCTACAGCTTAAAATGCCAGGTCATAAGGGGACCATCACAGTACACGGGAGCAGGAAGATCGCTTTGGAATGTGAGGAAGGTGATGCGGCTTATGCTGAGTCGGTTTGTGCCACGGAGGAGCTGAAGTTTTATAAAGACCAAGTTGATCCGGCGGATATGACCTCTTTGAAAAAGCCAACTACGAAACACGATCCAGCGTTGAAGTTTAAATCGGCCACAGATACTAAAATGGTTGATTTTGTTCCTGGCGATTCATCCAAGCAGTTCAGCATCAGTGCTAACCTGAATCCGAAATAGGAAAGCGCGCTCATCGAGTCCATCCGTGAGAACCGGGATATCTTTGCATGGAAACCTTCTGACATGCCAGGTGTACCGAGGGAACTTGCTGAGCACACACTTAACATTGATCCTAAGTTTAAACCGGTCCGGCAGTTTCTCCGCCGCTTCAATGAAGAAAGGCGCAAGGCTATTGGTGAGGAGGTAGCTCGGTTGTTGGCCGCAGGGTTTATCATGGAGGTCTTTCACCCAGAGTGGTTGGCTAATCCGGTGCTGGTTCTTAAGAAAAATGGCACTTGGCGTATGTGTGTGGATTACACAGACTTGAACAAAGCTTGCCCTGCAGACCCCTTTGCCCTCCCTCGTATAAATCAGATCATTGATGGTACGACGGGTTGTGACCGTTTGTGTTTTCTGGACGCTTATTCTGGTTATCATCAGATCAAAATGGCAGTTAAGGACCAGGAGAAGACAACTTTCATAACTCCCTTTGGAGCCTTCTGCTATGTCTCCATGCCCTTTGGGCTCAAAAGTGCACAGGCGACTTATCAACGCTGTGTTCAGAATTGTCTTCATAAGTAGATTGGGCGCAATGTTCATGCATATGTGGATGATATTGTGATAAAGTCCACGAAGGAGGAAACATTGATAGATGATTTGAGAGAAACCTTTGACAACCTCCGGGTTTACAAGATGATGCTCAATCCGGAAAAGTGTGTCTTTGGTGTTCCGGCAGGCAAACTCTTGGGTTTTCTGGTGTCAAATAGAGGCATTGAGGCTAATCCGGAAAAAATTCAGCAATTACATCTTTGGCTAAACCGGCGTGTATCAATGACGTTCAACGTTTGGCCGGCCGGATTGCGACTTTGAGCCGGTTTATCAGTTGTCTTGGGGAGAAGGCTATCCCTTTATATCAGATGCTCAAGAAAACAAATGATTTTGTCTGGAGCGAGGCGGCTGATAAAGCATTTGAGGATGTAAAGAGGCAGTTAGCTGAACTGCATGTGCTTGCAGCCCCGATCGATAAAGAGCCGTTGTTGCTATATGTGACTGCTAATCCTGAGCTGTTAGCGTGGCTATTGTGGTGGAACGCAAGGAAGCTGGCAAGGAATATCCGGTTCAATGGCCTGTTTATTATATCAGTGAAGTGCTCATTGAGTCAAAGCAGAGGTATCCACATTGGCAGAAACTGGTGTATGGAGTGTTTATGGCAAGCCGGAAGCTTAAACATTATTTTCAGGGTAATCCTATCAGAGTGGTCAGTTCAGCCCCTCTGGGAGATATCATTCAAAACAGAGAAGCAACTGGCCGGATTGCCAAATGGGCTATTGAGCTTGGACCTCACGGGCTCAAATACATACCTCGCACAGCAATTAAATCCCAAGCACTCATGGACTTCATCAATGATTGGACAGAATTGCAGGCACCAGAGGAAAAGCCAGATAACATGTATTGGACTATTCACTTTGATGGATCTAGGCAGTTGGAGGGCTCGGGGGCTGGAGTCATACTAACTTCCCCATGAGGTGACAAGTTTTGTTATGTCCTCCGTTTAATGTTCCCATGTACTAACAATGCAGCTGAATATGAGGCCTTACTCCACGGTCTTTGAATGGCTAAGGAGATGAACATAAGCCGGGTTAAGTGCTTTGGGGATTCAGATCTGGTGGCCCAACAGGTGTCTGGCACTTGGGATTCTAAAGACCCACTCATGGCTGCATATCGACGAGAGGTGGACACAGTGGCTGGTCACTTCAAGGGTTATCAGGTGGACCATATAGACCGGCGAAAGAATGAAGCGGCGGACGCTTTAAGCCGCCTTGCTTCTCAGCGTAAACTGGTCCCACCAAATGTCTTTCTTGACGTGCTACATAATCCGTCGATCAAGGTACCAACAGAGGAGGAGTTGGCTATTCCTGACCCGGAGGCTCAATTGGTGGCTGCTTTCCATGTCATACCGGATTGGACAATCCCATACCTGGCTTACATGAACCGGGGTGAGTTACCAGAAGATGAAACCTTGGCCCAGCAGATAATCCGGCGTTCCAAATCGATGACTATACTCTCTCAACGGAGAATTACATCGTTACAGCATCTCAGGGGCAATTCAGCGTTGTGTTTCTCCTCAAGAGGGTTGTGAGATTTTGCGAGAAATCCATGAAGGGGATTATGGTCACCACACCGGTTCAAATTCCTTGGTGGCTAAAGCTTTTCGCCACGGTTTCTATTGGTTAACAGCTCATGCTGATGCTGAGGATTTAGTCAAACAATGTGACGGTTGTCAAAAATTTGCACACCGTGCTTATATTCCGGCTCAGGAGTTGAGGATGATTCCAATAACATGGCCGTTTGCGACTTGGGGGCTTGATATGGTTGGACCCTTTAAGCGCTCCGAGGACAAAAGACCCACTTATTAGTGCAGTGGACAAGTTCACCAAATGGGTGGAAGCAGAGCCAGTCAGTAAGTGTGATGCGGTCACGGCGGTTCGGTTCATCAAAAAGGTGATATTCCGGTTTGGCTTTCCACACAGTATTATAATGGATAATGGCACTAATCTGTCAAAGGGAGAGATGGAGGAATTTTGCACACCTGAGCACATCCGGCTTGATATAGCATTGGTGGCTCACCCCCAATCCAATGGACAAGCGGAGAGGGCAAATCAAGAAATTTTGCGAGGTATTAAACCCCGGCTTATGGTTCCTTTGAAGCGGACACTGGGTTGTTGGGTGGAGGAATTACCTTTTGTGTTATGGATCATCAACACCACACCTAACAGATCTACGGGTTACACACCTTTCTTCATGGTTTATGGAGCGGAGGCGGTTCTTCCTAGTGACATCTGTCACGACTCGCCCCGTGTGACGGCTTATGTTGAAGCTGATAATGAGAAGGCACGTTAGGATTCTATGGACCTGTTAGATGAGGAGCGTGATCTTGTAGCAGCACGTTCGGCGATTTACCAACAAGATCTCCGACGTTATCACAGTCGCCGGGTTAAGACCAGAACTTTTCAAGAAGGCGATCTGGTGCTCCGGCTCATCCAGGATCAGACTGATATGCACAAGTTATCCCCACCTTGGGAAGGACCTTTTGTGGTCAGCAAGAATCTGCACAACGGGTCATACTACCTCATTGATGTTCGAGAGCAGAAAGACTCACGTAAATCGGAGGAGGAGACCAAGCGGCCATGGAATATAGCTCTTCTTCGGCCTTACTATACTTAAGCCACATGCTTCTTCATATGTACATATTTATGACAATGTATATATATATATATTATATAATAAACCGGAGCCTCGAATAAAGCGGGGTCTCTGTTCTTTTTACATCATGTGTGTGCCTACAAGAGTTTCTACTGACAAAGCAAAGTTTTGTTAAACCGGTCTCTACAGCCGTACGGATACAAAGAGATATCATTAGGGGGCTTGGTTATTATCACACCATAGCTACACCTCTTGATCGGTTTAAACACCACAAAGGGATTTCACTAGGGGGCTTGGTTGTTATCACACCATAGCTACACCTCTTGATGGGCGTTAAGCCACAAAGGAAATTAGGTGGGGCCAAAGAGAGTGTTGCATAAAGCACAAACTCAAACATGGGCACCAACTGAGCACAGCTCATAAAGTTACTTGGGGGCTCTTTGTGCAAAGCAACAAAGAGTTTGAAAGGACCCTTGTAATTGGCTATCAAGCCACGGCTTGGAAGCCTGGTGTATTCACCTAAAACCCCAGGTTAACCTGCCTTCATCAAGTAAGCCATTCCTGTCCAGGTAATCCTGGTATGACCCACCGAACGTTTGACAAGTCAATCTTATATAGACCCTGAACTTGTCAAAGTTAAAACGACGATTGGTTAATTGGAGGCCCATCTTAAAAGTCTTTGTTAAATGGTTTAACTCAGAGGCCTAGCAGCCCATGAAAAGCCTCGATTTGGAGCCTGGCAGCTCGTAAAAAGCCTCGCATATTTCTTTTTCGAGTCTTATTTGCTAAGTTTTTCGCCTTTATTGAGGTTCATAATGTCTTCTAATAAACCGGTGTTCTTGACCTGCCTTGGCTTTCAACTACAAGTTGTCAGTACATGATCAGTTATAAACCGACGTTCATTACCCCAGTCTGGTTTTGACTAACAAGTCGCCAGTGTTATAAGGAAAACCCGGTGTTTATTATATCCCGGTACGGTTTATTATCATAATCCGGCAAATTAAGGACGGAGCTATCACTGCTCCGGATTGGTGTTTACACCTTTACCATACAAGCAGTTGGTCAGCCAACGAGGTATGTTGCACATGTTATTTTTTTTACAAACTTTGATTATCCATCCAAGTATTGTCTATTCTTGGGCATCATGACCCGTCCAGTGGTAAACCACTAGGACACTTTTCAAGTTCTTGTATCCAGGAACACAACTCATCATGGGTTATGCATAAATAGATCCCAAAAGGTGGAGCAAATTTTCACATTATCAAAGCATCACAAAACATGCTCGATGGCATGACAGATAAAGGAGTTTTTGCTATCCTATTACATAAAGCTTCCAAAAGGCTCGAATTGAATAGTTGTTTTTAAGCATTGGCACACAATAGCTGGTAAACCGGCTGCCGGTTTAAGATGCTTCGTCTGGACGGTTTGACGGTTGAGGGTCAGTTGGTGCGACCACTTCTTCTTCATCCCTCCCCAAATGCTGGAAATCAACCGTTGACCAATCGATTCCAGTTAAAGCTTGAAACACGGCTTCTTCATGGATAAGGCTGGAGGGGTTAATGTCAGGAGCGTAAGTATGCTTACGGATTGGAGGCACAAGTTCTTCGACTTCATGGATTTCGGCAGGCTGTCTCTTCCCTTCAGCGTCATAAGCCGGTTGGAAATGAGACAAGTCTGTGTCCTCTGCCAGTTTGCTGGCTATTCGCCGCATTTCTTTGGCCAGCCTTCGGAGGTCATCATTGTCGAAGTTTGAACCGTCCTCCTTCACACCTGGATATCCTTTAATGATGTCCTCTACTTCAAGATCTGGAATCCATGCCTTGGCTCGGATTAGTGCAGTTAATGCTCCTGCTCTTGCAGCTGCCTTCTTCAGTTCGGTAATCCGAGCTGGTAACATGGTCAGCTTCTCAAGAGTTTCCTTTATCAGTGATGGCGCCGGTTTATTGTAAGCCGCAGTGCAAATAGCACGCTGGGACCCAGAGTACAGCTGTTCAATCAAGGTATAAGCCGCTTTAAGCTTCATCCGCATATCTGTGCCCAGATGAGCAATACGAGTGCCTGTCATGGTTTAAAATCAGCACTCTGGTAAATGATAAGGTTTCATGAATTGGACAAACTGCATAAGGAGATACTTACCAAAGACAGCGGAAGTCATGGCGTTGATTTGTCGTTTCAAACCAGTTAGTTCATCTACAACTAGTTTCAGGGCTGCTTCAGCATCCTTAGCTCTTTTGGTTAAACCGGCCTTCTCGGTTTCCCAGACAGCACGATCTTTGTTAAAAGACTCTTTTAGCTTTTCCATTGCTGTCAGGGCTTTGGTCAGTTACTCCTTGGCTTTCGCAGCCTATGCTTGTTGGGACTTCACGTTCTCTTGCAAATCAGCGATTCGGGCATCTCTATTGCTTAGATCGGCCTGCAACGGTGAAGATATGTCAACAACAGGATATATATTTTCTAAGTACAAAGCGTATAACAAGTTATGCACTTCATACTTGGGGGCTAATGCCTATTTGCTCTGATTCACTACATCTTTTATAAGTCTCCAGAACAATGCAAGCATTATCCTTGACACTTGGGGGCTAATGTACATCTGTTCAAAATGGACATATGGATTAAAACCCGGATTACCTTGCAAAGCTAAACCGGCCTTTGGGGGCTACGCTGAGGAAAGCTATATAATTACATTGGTAAAGTATCGGTCTTGATTTTCACTAAGGACCTGACATTTTGAGGGTCAGTAGGAGAGACTTAAAGTGTTACAAAGACCCGGTTTATGATTAACATCATAAAACGGCCCTTGGGGGCTACTTGGGCTAGCACTTCAACTTTGGAATCAAGAAGTAAAGGGAGATGAAAATACCTCATAGCGTTCCTTCATCAAGTTTACCAAACCGGCTTCATAGTCACGTTTTGAGTGTAGACGGTTTAAGAAACCGGAGTGAAGTTCTTCAGCATTGAGATGGGCATAACTTGATAAGTTAGTATTCCATTTGCCCTTTCCCTAGTAGCATGCTCTTCTTTGGCACTATGTTGGGCCAAGATTACGGGATGGCCAGGAGAGCTATGGCCCATGCCAGTAATGATAACATCATCTCCTTGGCCTTCGGTGGTTTTTGCGGGTGATGACGGAGTCTCAGTGCCTCTCACCGGACTAGCCCGGTTTGGAGCTGCCGGTTCAGTATTAGGCACGGCAGGATCAGCTTCTGGTGGTTCATCAGTATTCCGGTCTTGAAGGGGCGGTTCATCAGAGGTGGCCTCAGGATGAGGACCCTCCGGTTCACGAGTTTGGTCCGGTTCACCTATTTGCTCTTCTTCAAAAACTGCCTGGGCTTCTAACGAATTGTTGACCCGAATTTTCTTGCTGAGTCTGGCTCTGCAAACAAAATTAAAAGAGGTTTAGCATCTTATTCAAGATTTGCAACGCATTGGAAGAAAGGGTTTGAAAGCTTACCCAGCCACAGTTTTTAGAGGAGGGAGTTGGGTTGCTGTCGACTCGCCAGAAGATGAGGGAGGTGTCACCTGATAATTTGAATCGGACAGATTAAGAGGTTGTCTGAAATAACCTGCCTTGGGATAAGAATTGTCAGAAGTGGGAGAGACCTCAGACAGGCGCTTCCGAACCGGGGTATCAGGTAAACCGGCCGAAGTAATCTGTTGGCCACTGTGTCGGGTTGTTCGGCGAGCTTCATGCTGCTGTGTCTTCAAAATAAATGTTGGATCCAAGTAAGCAAGAGGATGAGAAAAGCTTACTTTCCGGACTGCTTGACGGGTTTTTTGTGTTGGCATAGAGTCTGAACCGGAGGAAAGGGTAATTACCTCTACATCATTAGCATGGCTGCCTTCTACGTCCTCCTGATAAAGATCATTGTTAATGAGGTGCATGAAAAGGGAGCCAAGTGAGTCAAGTTCTACCTCAACTTCCGGATCATCTGCATCTTCATCAAGCTCCATGCTGACCCGGTCAGCCATTTTCCGCTTTGAAGTACGCTTGACAGCTTTGGTTTTGGGACGGGATGGCTTTGCCACTTTATCTGCGGATTCCCGTTTCCAGAAGGGATCATCACCCTGTTCATACACAAACAGAGGAAGGTTCACAAGTTGAACAAATCAAAAGATATCAAAGATAAAAAGGAAGCATTGTGCTTATAGCAGGTGGTTTATTCTGAGTGTAGAAGGGTCTCAAGCCGGTTTGGCGACAGACTGATTCCGGTTCATTCAAAATTTTCTTAATGCTTTCAGTGACCTCTTCATCGGTTACCTGAATGTTGATGTGGCGTTGGGGGTCTTCAACCTCACCGGTATACTCACACATTAAACCGGGGCAGCGGCTTAGTGGCAAGACGCTCCATGATATCCAGCAACGCACAAAATCAACGGTTGTTAAACCGTTGGCCATAAAGGCCCGGAGCTTGGCGAGTTGAGGGGCATATTTGGCCCGTTCCGCAGAGCTTAAATGTTGTGGGAGTGGATGAGTGTTGGAAAGCCGGTGATCACGATAGCCTGGAAGAGGGTTTTCATCTTCAGGGGAGGTATCTATGCAGTAGAACCAAGTCTGGTTCCATTCCTTAGGGTGACTGTGTAGTTTGACATGAGGGAATTCAACTTCCTTCCGCTTTTGAATAGAAACACCACCAAGTTCAGTGTTGGGACCATTTACAAATTATGTATGACGGTTCAGATGAAAGAAGTCCCGGAACAGCTCAGTAGTCGGTTCTTCTTGTAAGTACACTTCACAGAAGACCTGGAAGTTGCATAGATTGGATACCGAGTTGGGTCCGATATCCTGAGGATGGAGTTGGAAACTGGCAAGCACATCTCGGTAAAACTTTGACCCTGGCGGTTTGAAACCACGGCCTATGTGGTCGACAAAGAACACAACCTCACCCTACCTCGGGGTTGGAGGATTTTCTGCTCCTGGAACTCGCCATCGAATTTCAGTTTTCTTAGGCAAGGTGCCGATGCTGACCATTCCGTTCAACTGTTCCTCGATGACACGGGAACGAGCCCAATTGCAAGCGGCAAACTGTTTGGCCATTGTGAAACAAAAAGCTGGAAAAGAAATGCCAGTTTACAAATCATTCACGGTGGTACGCGAGATGCAGTGGAATTAAGATATACAGGTAGGTGAAATTGCGTAAACCGGAGACTAATACAATAGTGAATGACAAGGTCATATCAAGGGCATACATGTGTTGTTAAACCGGACTATTACAATCAACGTAAAGAAGGTTTGCCAGTTTATTAGGGGACTAATGGTATGAGATAGATTGTTTTTACAAAGGTAAACCGCCTAGATGGTAAAGAGGATACAGATCTAAGGCAAAGAGGGTTAAATAAGGTAAAACGGGTTTCACAGGATCACAGAGGCATTTTGGATCTACCACAAGTCAGGAAAAGAAAAAGATTTAGACCTAAAAAAGTTGGTCTTGGAGCAGTTCATGACAGCACAGATCAAGGTTCTTTTTTATGCACATAAAGGCTTGATTTAAAACAAGCAAGAAGGGGAGCTCTAGAACTATCGCAGGGAGCATATCAAGCCTAAGGTCTACTGTCTAAAGACTGGTGAAGAACAAGAAAGGAACACCATGAACTTGCGGGAACCCTAATGGATCTAGAAAGGAAGGAGGGAAGGACTTACTACGGCCGCGGAAGCAGCGGAGGTGTGCTGCAGGGCTCTGGTACGAACAGGTTGATGCAATGGCTGACGGTGAGGCAGAGGTGAGGCTTGACGATGGCGGCAGCGCTCAAGTGCGGAGGCGTCGCGAGGAAGAAGAAGGGATGAAGGGGCAACGGAAAGAAAAGAAAGGGGTCCTCTGCCTCTATTTATAAGGGTAAAGAGATAAGCAACAGGCGCGGGAATCGAGGAGCCCAAAAAATGGATAGATAACGAGATTGTTGCCTCTATCGTGGGATGCTCATTAATAAAGGGGATCTTCGGCTTTAATGAACAGGATGATGTCACGGAGGTTTACTACAAATCTGGAGGATGATGTCACGGCGGGTTACAAGATCTATGCCAAGATGAAAAGGGAGGAATTTTTCTAAGTATTGAAGATTGACATGAACGAGTTCAAATCAATCTGGGGCCTAATGTTGGGTATATTACTATTGGACGTAAACCGGCCATGAGTAGCCAGATTAGCTTTATGAAGATTAGAAGCCCATGAAGATGTAAGGATGATGGCGCTTTATGAAGGCCCAAGGCCCAAAGGTGAGTTAAGGCCTGTAGATGTAAACCGAATTAATTATGTAACTTGCATTGTAAGATAGGAAGTGTAGAGACCGAACCGGACACTTTTATGATCCGGCTTCGGGACTCTGTAAACCGGCGGGCGTCAACCTATGTATATAAAGGGACGACCCAACAGTGGTTTAGGGACGACAGACAATAACTCGAGAGCCAGACAAAGTGGATTCGCTCCCTGGTCTTCGAAACCCTAGCAATACCAATCACAACTAGACGTAGGCTTTTACCTTCATCGAAGGGGCCGAACTAGTATAAACTCCCAGTGTCCCCTTGTCCGGTTTAACCCCTTTAAGCTAACCCGTTGCGATGGCTCCACGACTAAGTCCTTTCATGAGGACATCTGTCGTGACAAACCCACGATAGATTTGCAAGGAATTAACTGAAGGATTTGCAACGAATTGGATGCAAAACAGATAAAGGAAAATCTAGATGAAGTTTTTTTTATAGAAGAAGGGGAACAAATATGCAAAGGACAAATGCAAAAACTCAGAGAAACACTAGAGAACTTCATCTAGAAATGGGCGGTGACAAAGTCGCCTATGGTAGAGTATATTGACTGAGGACTCAAGTGAGAACACTTGATCATAGGTCATACTCATCGTTTAAGCTCAAAATGGGGTTACCATTTTTCGTTCAAGCATTTGATGTATTCACATCTTGTTGAGCTGCTTTGACCCATATCTTGGGGTAAAGCTTCTCTAAGATGGAATGACATACCTTGGGTGGTGGTGTTGATCTTAGTCATGTAGTTGAACTTGTGTGGGTTGCTCAAGGTTGATGTAGCTCGTCAAGAGTTGGGAGCACCACTTGGAAGTGAGTTCATCTACCTACATGGGTTAGTTTTGCAAGGAAGAGCACTTGTGTATCCAAAATGACGGTCATGAAATTTGATATAGAGTTTGTCAAAGGATATTTTGAAGGATTTCATGCTCCCTTTTCTTCAACCACCATGGAGTAGATACTTGGTGATGTAGAGATTGCGCAAGATGTGAGTGAGTTGCAATCTCATGGATTTAGATTCATCCAAGTACCTACAAGGGTTAGATAGCATGCAAGGGTGCAAATATATCCAAGACATATGATCATCATCATAAGATAAGAGTCAAAGATTAGTCATAGGCTCATGCCTAGCGTGTATCCAAATGGAGTTTCTACTCCAAGTTTGAAGCATCAATGATGTTCAATTCACCTCTCAAACAGCAAAAGACTTTCTCATCAAGCGGTTTGGTGAATATATCCACCAATTGTTTGTCGGTACGAACATGCTTAAGATCAATGTCCCCTTTAGCAACATGATCTTGAATGAAATGATGACGAACTTCAATATGCTTAGTTCGAGAATGTTGCACGGGATTGTGAGCAATCTTAATAGCACTCTCATTGTCACAAAGCAATGGAACATGTTTCACATTGATCCCATAATCTTTAAGAGTTTGGGTCATCCAAAGTAATTGAGCACAACATGAACCAACGGCAATGTATTCCGCTTCGGCGGTGGATAAGGATACCGAGTTTTCTTTCTTATAGGACCAAGACACAAGAGATCTACCAAGAAATTGACAAGTACCCGAAGTGGAATTTCTATCAACCTTGTCTCCGGCATAGTCTGAATCAGAATAGCCAACAAGATCAAATGAGGAACTCTTAGGATACCAAATGCCAAAATTTGGTGTATGTATTAAGTATCTCACTATCCTTTTCACAGCCTTAAGATGACATTCTTTGGGGGTCGCTTGATATCGTGCACACATGCACACACTTAGCATGATATCGGGACGGGAGGCACATAGATATAATAATGAACCAATCATAGAGCGATAAACCTTTTGGTCAACCGGTTCACCGTCCTTAGTCAAATAAAGATGTCCACTAGTAGGCATGGGTGTTTTCATACCTTTGCTTTCTTGCATATTGAACTTCTTGAATAAGTCCTCAGTGTACTTTGTTTGAGAAACAAATGTGCCTTCCTTAGTTTGCTTGATTTGCAAACCAAGAAAGAACTTGAGTTCACTCATCATAGACATCTCAAACTTCTTCGACATTATCTTCCCAAACTTTTCACTAAAATGAGGGTTAGTCGAACCAAATATTATATCATCAACATAAATTTGGCACACAAATAATTCACCATTAACCCTTTTAGTAAAAAGAGTAGAATCTATTTTTTAAATCTCAAAGCCTTTTTCAATAAGAAACTTGGTCAAGCATTTATACCAAGCTCTAGGAGCTTGTTTAAGACCATAAAGAGCTTTGTGAAGTTTATAAACATGATCGGGTTTCTTAGGATTGACAAAACGAGGAGGTTGTTTAACATAAACTTCCTCCTAAATTTCACCATTTAGAAAAGCACTTTTAATGTCCATTTGGTACAAGGTGATATCATGGTGATTAGCATAGGCAAGTAAGATGCGGATGGACTCAAGTCTAGCAATGGGGCATATGTCTCACCGTAGTCCATACCTTCGACTTGAGCGTACCCTTGGGCGATGAGACGTGCTTTGTTGCGAACGACTTGACCATCTTCGTCTTGTTTGTTGTGAAACACCCATTTTGTACCAATGATGTTGTGGTTGTTGTCGGGCTTCTCGACCAATGTCCACACTTGATTTCTCTCGAAGTTGTGTAGCTCTTCATGCATGGCGTTTATCCAATCCGGATCTTCCAATGCTTCTTCAACCTTCATAGGTTCAATGCTAGAGATGAATAAATAATGTTCACAAAAGTTAGCCAAACGAGTTCTAGAGCGAGTGATTCTCCCGGTTTGAATATCATTGAAGATTTGTTCGACGGGATGATCTCTTGAGACTCTTGCTCGAACTCGTGAGAGCTTTTGCTTGGGTCGGGGTGGAACATCTTCTTCATCATCTTGTCCTTTCTTCTTGTCCTTCTTCATTGTTGATGTTGTCATTTCCTTGTCGTGGTGGAGAGGGAGGTTGATGAGGTTCATCTTGGTGTACTTCCTCGTTTTCTTCATCTTGGTGCGTTCCACTTGTGGATGCTTTCGTATCAACTCTTGGTTCACCTTGTTGTGAGGTAGAAGTTTCCACTTGGACGGACGAGGTACTCTCCTTCACCTCCGTTGGACAAATCTTGCCAATAGACAAGTCTTGGATTGCTTTCGAAGGATCTTTATCTCCTACATCAATTGGCAATTGCTCTACTTGCGAGCCATTAGATTCATCAAACTTCACATCTACCGTCTCTTCAACCTTTCGGGTGGAATTGTTGTAGACACGGTAAGTGCAAGAGTTTGATCCATAACCAAGTAGGAAACCTTCATGAGATTTAGGAGCAAATTTAGAACAATGATGCTTATCAAGAATGTAGCACTTCGAGACGAATACTCGAAAGTATCCAACTTGGGATTTGTTATCGGTGAGAAACTCGTATGTCGTCTTGCCGAGCAGCTTGTGAAGATGCAAGCGATTTGTTGCATGACAAGCTATCTCAACCGCTTCCGCCCAAAAGTGTTTTGGAGTCTTGTACTCATCAAGCATCGTTCTTGCCATCTCAATAAGAGTTCGGCTCTTCCTCTCAACAACTCCATTTTGTTGAGGTGTGCACGTAGCCGAGAACTCATGTCAAATCCCTTCTTCATCAAGAAAGGTACCCACATTTGAGTTCTTGAACTCCGTTTCATTGTCGCTGCAAACCTTCTTGATCTTCACTTCAAATTGATTTTGGGCCTTTCTAGCGAAGTTCTTGAAGATCTTCTGGACCTGCGATTTATCATCATGAAAGAACACCCACGTAAATCTTGAAAAATCATCAACTATAACTAGACCAAATGAGTTACCACCGAGACTCTTGTGGGCATTGGGACCAAAGAGATCCATATGAAGTAGCTCAAGCGGTCTTCTCGTGGTCATAATGTTCTTCACGGGGTGACTTCCTCCAACTTGTTTTCCTGCTTGACAAGCACTACAAAGTATATCCTTGTCAAATATAACATCCTTTACTCCAAGGATATGATCACCTTTAATAAGCTTATCAAGATTTCGCATGCCCACATGACATAACCTTCTATGACACAACCAACCTTTCGAAGATTTAGCAATAAGGCAAGTTCTACGTTGAGCCTTTCTAGTGAAATCAACAATATATAGATCACCTCTACGTGTACCGGTAAAGACCATTTTATTATTATCTCTACGAAACACTTGGCAATCTACTTCAGTAAATAGGACATTGAAACCAAAGTCAGCAAGTCTAGATACGGAAAGTAAATTGTAGCCAAGAGATTCAACGAGCATAACATTTTGTATACAGCTATCATGTGAGATGGCCACCTTACCAAGGCCAACCACCTTGCCCTTTGAGTTATCACAAAAAGTGACATACTTTCGAGGGTCGTCGTTTTTAGCAAGCTCACAAAACATATACTTGTCTCTGGTCATGTGATCGGTACACCCACTATCAAGAACCCATTCCTTTCCTCCAGCCATGTAGCCGCGAAGATTTGCCATAAGACCAAAGTGTATCATTGCATCATCAAGATCATAGTCACTATCATCATCCTCATCATAGTATCCATGTTCAACATCGTCATGTGGTGGATCAATTCCTAGAGAGAGAGATTCATTAGAAGTATGACCGTAACAATGTTCATCTCTATGAATTCTAATGACTTCGGAAATGATATTGCTAATAATTCTGACATCTCCTTTGGCACTCATAAGATTAGTAAGCTCAAATAGACAATCACCAAATTTGGGATCATTGGAACTCAGCTTACTCAAGGCAATAGACTTATGAAGAATCTCAATTAAGTTTTTCAAGGAATAGTTTGGAAATCGTTCCTCAAGAAATCTACATATGGTGTAGGAACAATCAAGAGCAGGCAAGCTAGCAAACAAGTTTCTAGGAAATCCTCTAGTGATTAAATTGACAGTTCTAAGATTACGGATCATGTCAATAGACTCATCAAGAGTAGGATGCAAAGGATCAACATGAGGTGCACAAGGGCTAGTAATGTACTTGTTCAAATGATATTCATTGAAAAGCTCAAGCATCTCAATTTTCCACTCATGAAAGTACTCTCCATCAAGAATAGGCACTCCTCGTCTAAGACTCCCCAACATAGACTCATCTATCTTCATTCAATGGCGATTAAACCAAAGCAATGGATACCAAGGCTCTGATACCAATTAAAAGCGATCGAGAAGAGGTGTCTAGAGGGGGGTGAATAGACTCTTAGCAAAGAAAAGTGGTAGTTTTTATTTTCTTCAAGTTTAGGTGGAGTTTTAGCACAAGTTTAAACATTCAGAATACATATCAAGCAAGCATGTCAAGAGTATATGAGCAGCGGAAAGTAAAGCATGCAATTTGCAAGAATGTAAAGGGATGAGATTGGAGTGTGCAAACGCAATGTAGACACGGAGATTTTTTGGCATGGTTCCAATAGGTGGTGCTATCGTACATCCACGTTGATGGAGACTTCAACCCACGAAGGGTAACGATTGCGCGAGTCCACGAAGGGATCCACCCACGAAGGGTCCACAAAGAAGCAACCTTGTCTATCCCACCATGGCCATCGCCCACGAAGGACTTGCCTCACTAGGGTAGATCTTCACGAAGTAGGCGATCTCCTTGCCTATACAAACTCCTTGGTTCAACTCCACAATCTTGACGGAGGCTCCCAAGTGACACCTAACCAATCTAGGAGACACCACTATCCAAAAGGTGATAGATGATGTGTTGATGATGAACTCCTTGCTCTTGTGCTTCAAATGATAGTCTCCCTAATACTCAACTCTCTCTCATAGGATTGGATTTGGTGGAAAGATGATTTGAGTGGAAAGCAACTTGGGAAGGCTAGAGATCAAGATTTATGTGGTAGGAGTGGAATATCTTGACCTCAACACAAGTGTAGGTGGTTCTCTCTCAGAAAATGTATGATGGAAGTATAGGCATGTTCTGATGGCTCTCTCAAAGAATGAAGAGTTGGTGGAGGGGTATATATAGCCTCCACACAAAATCTAACCATTACACACAATTTACTAAACTCGGTGGGACCGAATCAGAAAACTCGGTCAGACCGATTTAGTTCAAAATATGAAAGTTAGGATTTCCGGTGGGACCAACATGGTCAACTCGGTGGGACCGATGTGCTAGGGTTAGGGTAAAACCTCATCTCGGTTTGACTAATTACACAAACTCGGTGGGACCGATTTGGGTAATAAGTGAAACAGAGAGTTGGCCAAGAAAAATTGGTGAGACCAATTGCATATTCCGGTGGGACCGAAATTATTGTAGTTGGCCATAGAGAGTTTGCAAGCCCATCTCGGTGAGACAGAGATCCCATCGGTGAGACAGAATTGGCTAGGGTTTTTGGCAGTGGCTATGTCAACTGAACTCGATGGCGCCGGATGGAAAGTTTTGGTAGGGCCGAATTTGACTCTAGGTTTGGGACAAATGTGGATGTGAGAAAGTGGTTGAGGGCTTTGGAGCATATCACTAAGCACTTTGAGCAAGCAAGCCATTAAGCAACACCTCATCCCCTTTTAATAGTATTGGCTTTCCTGTGGACTCAATGTGATCTTGGATCACAAAAATATAAAATGTAGAGTCCTGAGGTTTGAGCTTGAGCCAGTCCTTTGTCCTCATCATATTGAAGGGGTTCCACATCCTCTTGTCCATGCCACTCCATTGTTGAACTTATCTGAAACATACTAGATGAAAACATTAGTCCAACAAGAGATATGTTGACATTAATTACCAAAATCACCCAGGGAGCACTTGTGCTTTCAGGGATGCTGATACGTGTCCAACGTATCTATAATTTTTGATTGTTCCATGCTGTTATATTATCAATCTTGGATGTTTTATAATCATTTTATATCATTTTTTGGTACTAACCTATTAACATAGTGCCAAGTGCCAGTTGCTATTTTTTGCATGTTTTTACATCGCAGAAAATCAATACCAAACGGAGTCCAAATGCAACAAAACTTTACGGAGATTTTTTATGGACCAGAAGATACCTAAAGGGACAAGGCAGTTCCTAGGAGGTGCTCCGAGGAGAGCACAACCCACCAGGGCGCGCCTAGAGGCCCAGGCGCGCCCTGGTGGGTTGTGCTCACCTCGGGTGCCCCCCGGACCGCCTCTTTGCTCTATAAATATCCCAATATCCCAGAAACCCTAGGGGAGTCGACGAAAATCAATTCCAGCCGCCGCAGAGTCCAGAACCACCAGATCGAATCTAGACACCATCACAGAGGGGTTCACCACTTCCATTGGTGCCTCACCGATGGTGCATGAGTAGTTCTTTGTAGACCTTCAGGTCTGTAGTTGGTAGCTAGATGGCTTCCTCTCTCTCGTTTGATTCTCAATACAATGGTCTCTTAGAGATCCATATGATGTAACTCTTTTTGCGGTGTGTTTGTTGGGATCGGATGAACTTTGAGTTTATGATCAGATCTATCTTTTTATATCCATGAAAGTTATTTGAGTTTCTTTGATCTCTTATATGCATGATTGCTTATAGCCTCGTATTTCTACTCCGATATTTGGGTTTTGTTTGGCCAACTTGATCTATTTATCTTGCAATGGGAATAGGTGCTTTGTAGTGGGTTCGATCTTATGGTGCTTGATCCCAGTGACAGAAAGGGAACCGACACATATGCATCATTGCTACTAACGATAAAACGATGGGGTCTATCTCTACATATCTAGATCTTGTCTACATCATGTCATCGCTCTTATTGCATTACTCCGTTGCTCCATGAACTTAATACACTAGATGCATGCTTGATAGCGGTCGATCTGTGGAGAGTAGATGCAGGCAGGAGTCGGTCTACTAATCTTGGACGTGATGCCTATATAATGATCATTGCCTGGATATCGTCATGATTATTTGAAGTTCTATCAATTACCCAACAGTAATTTGTTTACCCACCGTTTGCCATTTTTCTCGAGAAGCCACTAGTGAAATCTACGGCCCCCGGGTCTCTTTCTCATATTATTTGCCTTTGCGATCTATTTGCATTTGCTTTTATTTTTAGATCTACTAAACCAAAAATACAAAAATACCTTGCTGCAATTTATTTTATTTGGTGTTCGATCTATCCATATTTAAAACTTTCTCCCGTTCACGTGCCAATTTCTGGCGCCGTTACCCGAAAGGGATTGACAACCCTTTTTACACGTCGGGTTATGAGTATTTGTTATTTGTGTGCAGGTGCTGTTTTATGTTGTGTTGCTTGGTTCTCCTACTGGTTCGATAACCTTGGTTTCATATCTGAGGGAAATACCTACCGCCGTTGTGCAGCATCGTCCCTTCCTCTTTGGAGAAATACCGACGTAGCTTCAAGTGACATCATCTCTCGGCTACATCGACATCGGCACAAAGGGCTACCGCCTTGCTTGAGCAACCTCATCGGTTACCACTCCAGCCATGACTTACGTGATGCATCGAATGTTACGACTATGGGGGTGTTCGTCGGCTTGCCTTCGAATTCTTCTCTAGTCTCACTGTCTTCATCGCTACCGTTGTGACTGCAGGGGGATGTTGAGTATTATGTTTAGTTAGGAAATACGAGATAGACTAGGATACGTTCCGGCTTGTCTTGTACTCCAAGTTGACCATGTACTCATATATATATGCCCACGAGGCACAAGCAATACAATCAACGATTCCACCAAATCTCCTCTCTCCCTTCTAACAACCGTTACGCATTGTCTATGAGTATGTGACCATACCCACGGTTGACTCGGGCCTCAATGCAAACTTGGAGGGCGGTGAGCTCGAGCACGATGTGGATTGGGTCATCCAGATTCCCGGTACGCCTCAAACATATCTACTTTCCAAAATAGTTTCTGCTATTATGTTGGCCTCTAATTTGCACGATTTGAATGAAACTAGCCCGGAATGATGTTATTTCAGTAGAATTGTCATGCTATTATTTTTGTTCGGAAATAGAAGTGCTCAGAATTGGATGGGATTTTTTGAGAATATTTTTGTTTTATAATATATGATGAATTAAAGAATGAAGATGGACCAGAGCACCAAGACTCCACACGGCCTGCTAGCTTAGCCACCCTCGAGGGCGCCCCCCTGGCCCATCGCCTTACGATGAGTCCAGTGCCCAAGAATCATATATAAGCATAAAAAGTTCACAAAAAATCACAGGCGTGCTTTATAATGTGAAGTTGCCGCCACCTCATGTTCTTCCTCCAGAGATCTGAAATGGAGTCTGTTTCTAGCTCCAGAAAGGGGGATTCATTGCCATCGACATCACCAATCCTTCTCCAATAATAATTTCATGATGTTGGCATCCATGTGTGAGTAATTTCTCGGTAGACACATGGAGGTATATGGGAATTGGATGAGATTTCTTATGTAATATTCCCTCTGTTCCTAAATATTTGTCTTTTTAGAGATTCCAATAAGGGACTACATACAGAGCAAAATGAGTGAATCTACACTCTAAAATATGTCTATATACATCCGTATCTAGTTTGTATTGAAATCTCTAAAAAGACTTATATTTAGAAATGGAGGGAGTAGATGTCAGGTTTGTTAGGTCTTGATGCCTAGTATCTACTATGTTATGAGATTGATGTTGCTATTACCTTGGTATTCTTAATGCTCGCCACTAAGGTCTGAGTGTCATAATTTCATATCTGAACCCTATATGTTTTCATGAATATATTTGTGTTCTTGATCTTATCTGCAAGTTGTATGCACCTGTTATTGTTCTAAACCCTAGACCCAAAGTGACAATAACTGGGATATCGACATGGATGACTTCACCTTGAGGATTACATGTATTCAGCGTATATTAATGCTTTGATCCGGTTCTTTGTTAAAATGAGCGACATTCCATTATGATTCCGCTACCACGGGAGGGTAGAACAAAAGACCTTGTGCAAGTTCTTATGGCAAGCACGTACACCTATTTATAGAATGCATGTCTACATATGATTGATGAATTAAAGCTAGTTTGCCACTGCTCTATGTTACTACTGTTACATAATGAATCTCATTTGAACAAAACTCAGTATCTACTTCCATGCCTACGCTTTTCATTACTGTTGCTCTTTCTATAGTTACTACTACTGCACTCTGCTACTATTTTGTAATACTGTTCTTGCTACTGTTACTATTATTATATATATATCACTACTGCTATCAGATTACTGTGCTACTGATAAATTGTTGCAATAAAGTTATCTATCCAGGTGTGGTTGAATTGAGAACTCAACTGCTAAGTCTTATAAATATTCTTTGGCTCCGCTTGTGTCAAATCAATAAATCTGGGTTGGAGTACTTCCCTTGAAGACTATTGTGATCCCCTGCACTTGTGGGTCATCAACCCCTCCTCCTCCCCGCTCCAGCTGGGCCATGACGGGGACGAAGTCATTCACCCGGACAAGAGGGCGACTAGGCCGACCTGGACGACACCCACCTCCTTCACCTGTACAAGGGGCCTGGCCCCCCTGTGGCCGTCGTTGGTGCCACAGGATGTGTTTGATCCCCTACCAGGTCTGCCACCACCCTCGAGATCCAACGATGTCGCGAGGAGAGTTCACCCCATGGTTGTGGGACGGCTATGATGGGACATTCTGCTCTGCCACCGTGTTCAGTCTGTAGGTCGTGTTTTGACATGGGGCATCGTTGCCGAGAGAGAAGAAGATTGGGGGGATGACGACTAGGGATTCAATGATGGGGACACCTCATCGTCGAGCTTTTTATAGCCTGGATGAAGTCGCATGGCCATTTGAATGGCCACCTAGGGAATTGGAAGGAGCGATGGAAGTCATTGATGGCTCAATAGTTACCAGTCATGCCGACCCACTCGTCGGTGACTAATCGGGACACAGAGACACATGCATGTACAGGCGGCGTGCTGCTGCAAACCCAGTCATGGCATGAGGAGGAATAAGTTAAAACTTCCCTCCTGCACTAGCAATTGTTTATGGACCAACCTTCATACCGGCCTTCCCAATCTCCAAATATGGAGGCTACGAGGTCGTTTATGGAGCGAGCTCCATAAATTATGTTGATCGAAACCCATATGGAGACTCTGTTGGAATGTTAGTTTAACCCAAAATCGCCATATTTGGGGGTTTTATGTCTATTGGGTCCATATTGCGACTCTGCTGGGGCTTGATGTAGGTGTAGTCATGTTGCATGTGTGGCGGTCGTAGAATGTTGCACTGAGTAGAGCAACACATGGACAATAGACTGTTGGGGCTGGACGGCAAAGATGCAATGCACAAATTCACCGGCACGACAAATATGCACACTACACATCCCCCTCCCTTCACTTATATTGAACTTTGAGGATAGCTGCAACCAACAAGTAAGCAACAGAATAACACAAAAAACACCCACATGTGACACATGATTTAACGTGGAAAAATCTCCTCAACTTGAGGAGCAAAAAACCACGGTTGTGGACCTACCGGTCCACACAACTTCAGTATGAGAATGGTGATTACAAAGTTTTCTCTAGAACATCTAGATAGATTTACAACACACTCTCCATATTTCCAACCATCATCATCAACAACAACCACAGGAGGCAAGATTTCAGCAAAGCAGAGTTTACACAACTTCTGTCCCCTTTAGTATTTTGCAAACTAGTCTTAAACCACTGAACTAGACAACGTCAAATTTGGCAGACAAGTAGGCACACAAGTTCTTGAAATCCCCTCAAAATTTCAACTCAATCGGATGTCGATTGCCTACCCAAACTGTTCTAAACTGCAACAGTCCGAGATGACAAAACCACTCTCAGATCCGATCCTCTATTGACTGAATCCTGAAACCAGCTAAGAAAATCGAAGTACTCAAAGTAAGGAATGAGCTCACCAAGTTTGGGGTCAATCCAAACATGTTTGAGCCTCCAATCACCATCCTGAACACTATCTAGTCAGATGCAGCAAATCCAGACGGAACTTACTGTTCTTCTTCCTTTCTCTCACAAGTTGAATGTTCTCACACTCACACGAAAATGACAGCTACCACTAGCAGGGGTGAAGTGGCTAGGGTTTTCTTCTCTACTGCCTTCGCTAGGAAGCACTCACAACCATTGGATGCAAATCAGATCAACGGTTCACATGTGTTAGACTTATAAGATGATGTTGGGCTGCCAACACACCAGGCCTGCCGTCATGAACTACTCGATCTTCGTGGAGGTGGAGGTCGAGGCATTGCAATCAGAGTGGAACGACGATGACTGACATAGGACATGTAGATGGAGGGGCCTGGAAGCAACACATTTGTGCACCATGCCACGGAGTTGTAAAGGTGGCCCGTGTAACTGTTGTCAAGGTCGAACTAGAGGCGGGCGAAGAGTCGACGGGCGACGCAATCGGACCTATGGTCAATGAACCAAAAATAAACAACACAGATGAATCAACCATCGAGAAAGAAAAACCCTAGGCAATGGATTGGGAAAAACTCTCTAAGTAGGGGTTGCACAACCTCTGGTGAAGATCATGGTGATCGATCTCCCAATGGGTAATGCGGCGTGCAAGTTGTGGCCGAGCAAGACCTAGAAACTTGCATAGTTGCATATGATATCTGCAACATGGCTAAAGAGGAGAGAATTTATGTAATGCATTGTGTGTTATATTGAGCGTGTCAGACTATTTATATAGAGCACATGACTTGAAGGATAATAAGAGCATATACAATCGGATTTTGCAAATCCGGCCCCTCAAACGCCCGCGGACGCGCCTATTGACCGGTCGCACCTCAAATAATGCAATCCACATCCGGATATCTCAAATTAGAAACCTCAAGTCCATATTAGTACGTGCAATGTAGCGATCTTTAAGCGGAGCTCGTCCGGTCATGGCCATGTCGGTGGTCGGCTGCGCTCCCCAGAGTGTTGGCCCGGTCACCGGCAAGGTAGAGTAGGCATGGGACATGAGCCAACTCACGGGATTCAAGGCGCCACCGTCTCCCATGCCCTACTCTTTCTCGCCGGAGCCTGTAACCCGTTGGGTGCTAGTGGACGTCAGATCGATGATGGATCCGTCCTGAGATGGGCTGGCGACATCCACCTCAATGCGGTTTCATCGTCTGGACTGGTGCACTGTACGGGGCGCCGAAGAATGCGACTCCGCCTCGCCGACATCCACCACAACGAGCACTGTCGCCGCGTCTCACGCTCGCTACCGCGCACGGTGGGCACGCCGTGCCATGTTTGCATCGGTCGACGCCCACGGTGCGTCCATGGCCTCGGCACGCCAACAGAGGGGTTGCGCGTCGGCCACCGTGTTCGGATGCCAGATGGACCGCACCGCCTCCAGTGAGGCAGCGACGGCTGCCCTAGCACCGGATTCACGCGCCATTTGGGTGGACGCAATGGATTCTTGACGGAAGCAGTCCGAGCACTGCTGTGCACGGGCCTCCTCCCGGGAGCGACGGAGCACAAGCCGGATGGCCATCTCCTCTTTGGGGCCGCATAGGATGAGCTCCGAGCTGATGGATCTGGAGGTGAAGGACTTGGATCCACTGTCCGCCATGCCGAAGACTGCCGAATGGTGCTCGAGAAGAGCTTGGGCGGCGGAGGAGAGTGGATAGAAGTGACTGGGGTTTGGTCCGACGAGCGGATGGGGAGAAATATATGTGGGTCGGGTGGGCCAGCGTGGGCCGGATCCGACATGGCGGGCGTGTCCGGACGTCTCATATCCGCCCCCATATTTGGGCTGAATATGAGGGGTGTCGGTCAGCCCAAACGTTTGAGGCCCGTTTGAGGTGCCCGTCTGGGTCGAAAAGTCGTCATGGGTCAGTGATCGGGTGGCCCGCTAGGACGTATGGGACGGGTTTGGGACGCCCGGCCGTAGATGCTCTAAGCCTTTCGTAAAGTTAAGGTGGGAAATAGATTACAAATACTATTGTACCAAATACAAAGATATGGTTGTAGTATGCTCTTAGAGCAACTCCAAAGGGCCAACCCATTTCGTCCGCCTGCGTCCGTTTGGGTCGGCGCGGACAAAAGTGACGGCCCAACGCGCCGACCTAAACCCAAATCACGCCCGCGTCGCGTCCGCACCGACGCATTTGCGGCCCAAATGCGTCGGCGCGGACACCGAACGGACGCTTCGCGCGCCTTCTCGCTATCCGCCGCGTCCCCACATGGCAGCCGTCCAACTACCTGTTACCCACGCGGTCAGCTTAATTTATGACGACCGGCCCATGCGTCAGCGACGGCACTCGTCCTTTTTTAAGCCGACCGTGCGGCGGGGCCGTCCTCATCCAAACTCACCGTCCCCATCTGCCCACCTTGCTCCCTCGTCGCCGGCAAACCCTAGCCACCACAACCACAACGACGATGGGCCTCTTCTCCGGCGCCAGCGGCAGCAAGGCCAAGGGCAAGTCCCCCGCCATCCCTTTCCCCTCCGAGTTCCTCCCACCCCCACCGGCGCCTCGCCGGCAGAGGCAGCGCGTTAGCGTGCCGGTGCACCATGCGGAGTGGCACTGGCAGAACCGCCAGCCTCTGCCGTATCCGGACGTGACGCTGCCGCACGACTGGCATCTGGATCCAGATAGGATCCCAGTGCCGGCGGCACCGCGGTCGGCTCGTCCTCACGCGAAGGAGGTGCGGCGCCGGCGGGCGCTGCTGACACCGGAGCAGCGCCTCGACAATGCCTACGCAACTGACTCGCCCAGCTAGGCGAGGTGGTTCGCCTTCGAGCACGAGGAGAGGAGGCGACGGGGGGTGCGCGAGGTCGACCGGAGGCCAACGCCGTTGGTCGTCCGCGAGGAGGACCAGGCGGCCCTTGCGGCCGTCTACCGGGAGAGCGAAGAGGATGAGCGGCGCAGAGCGGAGGCGACGAAGGCGGCGGAGGCGCAAGAGGAGGCCCGCTACAAGGCGGCAATGGCGCAGGCCCTTGCCCTCTCCGCTGTGGGCGACAACGTGGTGTCGCTGTTGGCCCCTCCGTCCCCCATCAAGCCAGAGCCGCTGAAAGGATCGATATGGTTGACTAGAGGGGGTGAATAGGCAACTACCAATTTTTAGCTTTTCTTTACCAAATTAAACTTTGCATCAAAGTAGGTTGTCTAGATGTGCAACTAGGTGAGCAACCTATATGATGCAATAACAACAAGCATACAAGCAAGCAAGGGTAGAAACACTAAAGAGCTTGCACAAGTAAAGGTAAGAGATAACCAAGAGTGGATCCGGTGAAGACAAGGATGTGTTACCGAAATTCCTTCCTTTTGAGGGGAAGTACGTCTCCGTTGGAGCGGTGTGGAGGCACAATGCTCCCCAAGAAGCCACTAGGGCCACCATATTCTCCTCACGCCCTCACACAATGCGAGATGCCGTGATTCCACTATTGGTGCCCTTGAAGGCGGCGACCGAACCTTTACAAACAAGGTTGGGGCAATCTCCACAACTTAATCGGAGGCTCCTAACAAGACCATGAAGCTTCACCACAATGGAATATGGCTCCGAAGTGACCTCAACCGTCTAGGGTGCCCAAACACCCAAGAGTAATAAGATCCGCTAGGGATGAGTGGGGGAATCGAAAATCCCTTGGTGGAAGTGTAGATCGGAGCCTTCTCAATCACTCCTGAGCAAATCAACACGTTTGATTGGCTAGAGATATAGATCGGGCGAAAATGAAGCTTCGAGTATTTAATGGAGCTTGAGCAATAAATGGAGCTTTGGGGGAGAGAAGAGGTAGGTGAGAAGGAAGAAGGGGACTCCCTTTTATAGTGGGGGCAACAAACCCGTTGCCCCCCACCAACCAGCCCCGCACAGGGCGGTACTACTGCTGAGAGGGGGGCGGTACTACCGCCAGGACAACAATACTGCCGCGCCAGCCAGCGGTACTGCCGCGCTGAGGAGACAAGTAGGGAACGGACCCAACTGCGGTACTACCGCGGTGGTAGGGCGGTACTACCGCTCCTGGAATGGTACTACCGCCACTACAACCGTGACTAGTGCCGCAAAACCCGACACGAGAAAAAGACCTCTCGAATCGAGGCGGTAGGAACCAGACTGCCCAGCGGTACTACGGCAGTGGGGTCAAGGGCGGTAGTACCGCTGTGGAGCGGTACTGCCGCTTGTGACCCTTCGGCCGTAGTACCGCAGGCAGTGCGGTACTACCGCTGGGGCGCGAGTGAGAGAGAAGAAATCTCTCAAAGAAGCTGAGGACCAGGCGGAGGTGCCAGGCCCCCAACGGTACTACTGCTGTGGAGCCACGGGCGGTACTACCGCTGTGGAGCGGTATTGCCGCTTGTGGCTTCTCAGCGGTACTGCCGCTTTGGCCCAGCCAGGACAAGGAAGAGAGAGGAGAGATCTCTTCAATGGAAAGGAAATGCTCGGAGGGTGAGAAGCTGATGTGTACGTGATGATTCCACCCATGCGAAACCCCAGCGGACCCCCTCTTGATAGTAAGGTGCCCTCTACGCAACTAGTCCACCGAGAAATAAACGAAAGAGCTACACCATCTTGAAATACACTCCGAGGGGAAGAAGGCGTCTCGTGCCAGGGGAGAATCTGTGAATAATTCAAAGCACAAGATTAGGCCGCAAACATGTTGTCATCAATCACCAAAACTACCTTGAGAGAGATATGTCGTAACAATCTCCCCCTTTTTGGTGGATTGATGACAACTAGGGATTTGCGCAAGGAAAAGAAATAAAGCGAAGAAAGCTAAGAACTACAAAATGTAGACGGGCTCCCCCAGAATGTGTGCACCAAGAGATGGCACGACACACACACTCGGATCAACACTCCCCCTATATTTTATAGTCCAACAATACTAAGCACAAGATATATGAGAGAAGTGAATAAACAGGACAAGCATGCATCTCATAATAAACTACAGTACTCTGAAATGACATAAGTAATAAGATAGCGATAGGGAGCATATGTCTTACACCATATGACTAGAACTTAGGTCTCACACCAAACCAAACCAAAGAAGGAACACACAAGACGACTCAAGGCACTACACAAGACGACTCAAAGCACGACACAAGAAGCAAATCCCTACACTCTCTCCCCCTTTGGCAGCGAGACACCAAAAGGGGCATAGAGTGACACTACGACTCCAGGTGATGGGAGGAGGAAAATCTTGAACATCACATCTCTGCATCTTCGTCGTGGGTCGAAAACTGCTCGGCATCGGAGTCGGTCCAGTGGCAATTCTGATGAATCCAGTCCTCCTCTTCAGTGATCTGACCCTCAGACCCACTGGCAACTGTTGCTCCCATCTGACGCATGAGCTCCTTGTGGCGCGTCCTGGCATGCTTCTCCGCCACATGAGTCATGTACTGACCATGGGACTCCATGCAGAAAAGCTTCTTCATCTTGCGCTTAAGCTTCTGTGCCCATGATGGTTCTGCACTAGAGGGGCCAAAGTCCTCCTCATGAGCATCAGTAGCAGCCTCACCCTCGGTCCCCATGGCAGCAGCAGCAGCAGACGGGCCCCTTGTGGCAGCAGTAGCAGATGGACCCCCTGTGTGAGGCGCTGTCCAGTTGTCCTTCTTCCTCAGACGCTTGATATCATGAGAAACCAAGTCTCCAGTCTCTAGCAACACTTTGGGATAAGTCTGTGCCCAGGCCCTCTCAATGAGCCTCATGATGAATGGACCATAGATAGGACACTTGCGCTCAAACACGGCAGATAGAAGCTCAGACCACATGACATGAGAGATATCCAGGCTCTCTCCATTGCTTACTTCCTTCTCATGCTGACAGAAAAGGAGCATGTCCACGAGGTAAGAGTGGACCATATCCAGATTCCCGATCCGAGGGAAGAGAGTCTCACAGAATATGCGATGAAGAATGTCCAGATACGAAGACAACTCATAGGTCTTCTTCTGAGTTATTGGGTGAACTTTCACAGTGCAGTAGGGCCAAAGGGCTTATTTGTGGGTGGACGTAGCATTGCGGTGAGGACGGAAACCGACATGAGTCTCAAGCCCGGTATCCACCACATCAAGTAACTCCATGAAAGCCTTCCACTTGACAGAAAGCAGCTTGCCATTGGTCATCCATGTCAGAGTCTTGTCGACATCCGTCCCAAGATGGACGGTGGCATAGAATTGAGCCACCAAATCCGCATCGAAATCCTTGTTGAATTGCATGATCCTGAGAATGTTCAGCTGAGTGCACATCTGAAGAGCTTCGCCAAAGTACTCCGGGTCCTTCTCCATAGCATCAGTGTTAATGGAGCGGACATCAACAAAAAGATTCTTCTTGGCCTTGATCACATCAAAGTAGATGGCAAACTGAAAACGGTTCCAGAACGGGCGGTTGACCAAAGTGGGTTCTTGGTCCACCGCATAGGGGTTGCGGCGACGCTTCTCCCAAAACTCCTTGTTGGTCATCTCAGTCACAGTCTTCCCTTTTGGCTTGTTGGCGGCTCGCTTTGATTACTGAGGAGGTGGAGGAACACTTGCAGATGCACTTGCTGGAGGCGGTTGGGTGCTCGAGGAACCACCGACTGGCTCCGAGGTGCGGTAGCGTTTTGATGTGGCACGCCCGGGGTTGATACGGCGACCTTGCTTCTCGGAACGGTCATCACCTGGAGCCAAACACAAGAACACGCAAAACAACCAGAAAGAACGAGCATAAGCCAACATACTCAACAAAAAGATCAAGGTAAGGCAGGAAAATGATGGAAATTGGTATTCAGTGGTAGTACCGTGACCTGCCCGCGGTAGTACCGCCCCAAGAGGTAGTACCGCCCCAAAGGGAGCGGTAGTACCGCTCTAGGTCAAGCGGTAGTACCGCTCCAAGAGGAGCGGTAGTACTGCTTGAGGCGGAGAAACAGCAGTTTCATATAGCACGAGGCGGTGAAACAGCGGGTTCTTACTACCGCAGTCAGATCCGGCACTACTGGCCTACCAAATTCAAAAATAATCCTACCAAACTCTAATCGAGATAGTCTAGTTGCCTTCTCCAACCAACTCAAGCCTAGATTTAGCCAAAAATCTAGAGATGCAACCACCATTGCCCCTAAGAAACAAGAACTGAAAAAGAGACAAGACGAAAGAAAGAACGGGGGCAATACCGGCATCCATGGAAAGAGGACGAGGTGGGGATCGACTCCACCAAAGGAAATGGAGAGGGACGCCCCGGAGACGGAGATCCGCCGGAGCCCTCCCGCGGCGAGAGGAGGCTGGAGAGAGGAAGAGAAAAGAGGGGCGAAGTGAATGGGTATGGGGGAGAAGAAACCTCCCCCTGCCCCGACTTAACCCCCTGGTCCCGTCCCTCAGCGGTAGTACCGCGCACCACCAGCGGTAGTACCGCCCAGCACACCACGGCAACTAAACAGACACGGCTTTAGCTCGACGAAACGACAAAAACGGCAAGAGAAAAAAACACACCAGCAAACGACCAAGACACACCTCTTCAAAAGAGGGCGGTGGCCGAGGCCACCTATGTTTGAGTCAAAAGGTATGGCACCGCAAAGATTTTAACCTTGGGCCCATGACCAAAACTCGTCTTTTAAGCACAAGTGCCATCAACAATGGCTAAAGTGAAAGACTTGATCAATTTATGCATAATGGGGGGAGGGAGAGTTCATTGAGAGAACACCACTCCCCCTATGTCCATGCCTACACCTAAACTAGACACCAAATTGAGCGTGGTAGGGTGTGCACGGGTTCAAGCCACATTGCTCGAATCAATGATATTTAGCTCATGCCTTAACTCGCGAAATCTTGCTTCATCCAAGGGCTTCGTGAAAATATCTGCAAGGTTGTCATGAGTGTTGACATAGTTGAGCTCGATCTCTCCTCGCCTAATGTGATCCCGGATGAAGTGATACCGAATCTCAATATGCTTCGTCTTGAAGTGTTGCACTGGGTTGAGAGAAATCTTGATGGCACTTTCATTGTCACACCAAAGAGGCACTTTGTCACAAGTGACACTGTAATCCTTTAAAGTTTGCCTCATCCATAGAAGTTGTGCACAACAACTACCGGCGGCAACATACTCCGCCTCAGTGGACGAGAGAGACACACAACTTTGCTTTTTGGAAGACCAACTTACCAAAGAGCAACCAAGAAATTGGCACCCTCTGGAAGTGGACTTCCTATCCACTTTGTCTCCCGCCCAATCGGAATCCGAGTACCCTACAAGCTTGAAGTTTGATCCTCTTGGGTACCATAGGCCAAAGTTTGGGGTATGAGCCAAATATCGAAAGATTCGTTAGACCGCCACAAAGTGACTTTCCTTAGGTGCGGCTTGAAACCGTGCACAAATTCCCACACTCAACATGATATCCGGTCTAGATGCACAAAGGTAAAGCAAGGATCCAATCATGGAACGATATACCTTTTGATCCACCACTTTACCATTGGGATCTAAGTCAAGTTGGCACTTGGTGGGCATTGGAGTGGAGGCCGGCTTGACGTCACTTAGCTTGAATCTCTTGAGCATGTCTTGAGTGTATTTGGATTGATTGATGAAGGTTCCTTCTCTTCTTTGCTTCACTTCGAACCCTAGAAAGAACTTCAACTCTCCCATGGAGGACATCTCGAACTTTGAGGTCATGAGAGCGGCAAATTCCTCATTGAAAGCTTTGTTAGGAGAACCAAAGATAATGTCATCAACATATAATTGGCACACAAGAAACTCCCCTTTGACCTTCTTAGTAAAAATAGTGGGGTCGATTAGCCCAACTTCAAAACCACGGTATTGTAACAACTCGGTAAGGTGGTCATACCACGCACGTGGGGCTTGTTTAAGGCCATAGAGTGCCTTATCGAGTTGATACACATGATCGGGAAAGTAGGGATCCTCGAACCCGGAGGGTTGCTTGACGTAAACCAATTCATTAATGGGACCATTAAGAAAAACACTCTTCACATCCATTTGTTGTAACTTAAAGTTATGATGAGAAGCATATGCAATCAACATGCGAATGGATTCAAGACGAGCAACGGGAGCAAAGGTTTCATCGTAGTCGATACCCTCGACTTGGGAGTAGCCTTGTGCTACCAAACGAGCCTTGTTGCGAATGATAATCCCATGGGCATCTTGCTTGTTCTTGAATATCCACTTGGTTCCAATGACATTGTGGTTCCCCGTTGGCCTTGGCACCAATCTCCACACTTTGTTGCGCTCGAAGTTGTTGAGTTCTTCGTGCATGGAATTGAGCCAATCCGGATCTTCTAGCGCCTCATAGACCTTGTGGGGTTCCACACAAGAGACAAACGCGTGATGCTCACAATAATTTGCTAATTGTCTACGAGTGCTTACCCCCTTTCTTAAGCTTCCAAGCACATTCGTCATGAGATGATCCTTGGTGGAGAGCTTGGAAGTAACCTTGGCGGCACGACGCTCTAATTCCTCCTCGGTGGTGAGTTGAGGAGTGGTTACTTGATCATCTTGAGCGCCGTCATGAGCTTGTTCTTGATCTTGAACTTGCTCGGGGGAGAGAACTTGACCTTGGGCATCACTTGGTGTGTCAACACCGTCTTGAGTATGATCTTGCCCTTGGTCTTGTTCATGAGGTTGAGGGACTTCAATTTGTTCTTCGGAAGCGTGTGGGCCTTGGGTTGGTGATGGCTCCACTTGAGTGGAGCATTGTCCTTCTCCTTCAGCCACAAGGGGTTCCTCAATGGGTAGGATGAAACCAACACCCATTCTTCTTATGGCTTGAGGAGGAATTTCATCACCTACATCACAAGTGCCACTTTGCTCCACTTGGGAGCCGTTATTCTCATCAAACTCCACGTTACACGTCTCCTCAATAAGTCCTGTGGATTTATTGAGGACACGGTAAGCATGAGAGTTTGTAGCATAACCAACGAATATGCCCTCATAAGCTCTAGCCTCAAATTTAGACAACCGAACACCTTTCTTGAGAATGAAACACTTACACCCGAATACCCGGAAGTACTTGAGGTTGGTCTTGTTACCGGTGAGTATCTCATATGGAGTCTTGTTCAAGCCCTTGCGGGGGTAGAGCCGATTGGATGCATGACACGCGGTGTTGATGGCTTCGGCCCAAAAGTTGTATGGAGACTTGAACTCCGCCATCATGGTCCTTGCCGCATCCATCAACGTCCGGTTCTTCCTCTCCGCAACACCGTTTTGTTGAGGGGTGTATGGTGCGGAATATTGATGCTTGATTCCCTCATCACTAAGGAATTCATCCAAGGTGTAGTTCTTGAACTCGGTGCCGTTGTCACTTCTTATTGTCAGGATCTTTGCATTGTGTTGACGTTGTGCTTCATTTGCAAAGTCAATGACGGTTTGTTGGGTCTCGCTCTTCCTCTTGAAGAAATACACCCACGTGTACCTTGAGTAGTCATCTACAATCACCAAGCAATACTTCCTACCTCCAAGACTATCGAAGGATGGGGGCCCAAAAAGATCCATGTGAAGGAGCTCCAAAGGCCTCTTTGAATAAATGATAGTCGTGGGAGGGTGAGCCTTCTCATGTAGCTTTCCTTCGATACAGGCACTGCAAGCACGATATTTAACAAAACTAACATTCGTTAGTCCACGGACATGGTCCCCCTTGAGGAGACTTTGCAAAGATCTCATATTGACATGGGCTAAAGGGCGATGCCAAAGCCATCCCACATCAACTTTAGCCATTAGGCATGTCGCGGTCTTAGTGGGTCGCTCCGAAAAGTTAATCACATATAGACCGTTCTCGACATGCCCAACAAAAGCTACTTTAAGAGTCTTGCTCCACAAGAGGGCCACAGTATCGATATCAAAGAAAGTGGCAAAGCCCATGATTGCAAGTTGACGAAGGAAAGTAAATTGTATGCAAGGGACTCAACAAGCATGACCTTCTCGATCGTGAGATCATGAGAGATGACCACTTTGCCAAGTCCCAATACCTTAGAGGATGAGGCGTCACCCCACTCGACATTGGTGGGCATAGATGGAACTTTGTGCACATCCACCACCAAGTCCTTGCTTCCGGTCATATGATTTGTAGCTCCGCTATTGAGCAACCATGATCCACCACCGGAAGCAAACACCTACAAGAGATCAATGCTTGGTTTTAGGTACCCATTTTGTAATGGGTCCTTTGATGTTAGTAACAAGGGTCTTAGGAACCCAAATAGACCATTCAATGTACTCATGAAGAGAACCAACAAATTTGGCATAAACATGCCCATCACTAGCACGGCATAACACATAAGAAGGATTAAAATCGCCGGCTTTGTTGGGAGGGGTGACATTGCCCTTCTTGACATTGTTCTTCTTCTTCTCCTCGGGGGCACTCTCTCCCTCCCTCACAAAGGTTTGCATGAGGGGAGGAGGTCATTTGGTCCTGTCATTCTTCTTCTTGTTCTTGGAGTCGGGCACGTACCCAACCCCTTCCTTGGCCACACCTCCCTTTTGGTTGATCAAGAGATCGTTGAGGTTCTTCTTGCCTTGTATGCAAGTCGCAAGACCTCTCTCAAGTTGCTCCTTCAACTTAGTATTTTCCTCAACAAGATGTATATGCTCACAACACGGGTTAGTAGCATTTGCATTATCAATTAAAACCATATGAGGAAAAGTTGCTTTCTCCTTAGTTAGCTTCACTTGGAGTTGATCATGAGACTCCTTGAGACTAGCATGAATACCCTTCAAGGCCTTGTGGGCCTTGTCAAGTATATCAAACTCCTCTTTGAGTCTAGCAAGATCAACCCCGAGTTTGGCCTTCTCGGAATTTAGCACACGAGAAACAATGAGGGCATGATCATAATCTTTCTTTAACTTAGCATGATCAACGTTGTGTGACTCCTCAAGAGCCAAACGAAGACCACGCTCTTTCTCAAGAGCATTGGAAAGATCCGAAATCTCATCGGCATAGTCATTACTATGCCCTTCCATCTTAGAGATGGTGTCTTCATGAGCCTCGATCATGTCATTGGCCTCACCCAGTTGTTCCAAGGGAGCAACAAAGTGCTTCTTGGATTTTCCCTTGAGTTTGCCCATAAAGGCCTCAAACTCATTAGCCTCCACATTAGCTCCCTCAAGTTCATTAATGCTATCCGTTGGGGAAGGATGATTAATGATGGTAGTTTTGATGTTGGAGGTTACCTTGTTGGTGGCTTTAGCCATGAGGCACTTGGCGGTGATGCTCTCGTTGGGTGAGTCGAAGAGAGACACCCGTGACGTTGTTGCAATGGCAACGGAGGCCATGGCAACCGACTCATCATCTTCATCATCGTCATCATCCTCATTGTACTCTTCTTGCACAACCAAAGCCTTGGGAGGAGTCTTCTTGGTGAAGTTGTTCTTGTTGGGGAATGACTTGGCCTTGTCCTTTCGGATGAGTTTGCCACCATTGTCTTCCCTCTTCTTATACGGGCATTCCGCAACGAAATGACTCACTTTGCCGCAATTGTAGCAAGTCCTTACACGTTGCTTGCCCCTTGTGCCACTCGAGTTGTTTTTGCTAAAATTGGGCCTCGAGTTTTTCTTGCTCCAAAATTGCCTTGAAGCAAGTTCCATGTGTTCATGATATGCATACTTCGTATCTTCGGGGTTGCTCTCCTCTTCTTCCTCTTCTTCTTCTTCCACGGTGAGCTTGGCCTTCAATGCAAGGTTAGGCTTCTTTGCCCGTTGAGAACGGAGCACCGCATTGTCGGCGGTCTTGTCCAAAATGTTCATGGCCACAAACTCATCCAACACTTCGCTTGAGGTCAAAGTGTGGAAGTCCGGTCTTTGACGAATGACGAAGGACATGGCCTTGTGGTAGGGCATCATTGCCTTGAGGAATTTGCGCTTGATCCAATTGTCATCCGTGTCCTTGCTCCCGTGATCTCGTAGTGAGACCACGAGTTTGGTTACTCTCCGATAAAGCTCACGAGGTTCTTCATCTTCCTTCATTGCAAACTCATCGGCCTCATCTTGTACCACTTCATAGTTGAAGCGTTGAATGCTTGCGCTTCCCCGGTAGAGAGACACGACACAATGCCATGCATCTTTGGCCAAGGCGAAGGGACGAAGATGAGGTAGTTCTTCGGGTGGAATTGCATCTTGAATGATGAAGAGAGCATTCTCATTGAATTGATTGTCCGCGGCTTCTCGAGGAGTGAAGTTGCTTGGATCATGTGGATAGAAACCTTCTTCAATGATTCTCCAAAGGTTAGTGTTCACATGATTTAAATGATGTTTAAAGCGGTAAACCCAAGAATCAAAATCCTCATTTTTCACAATCTTAGGGGGAGGACTGGCATGATTCAAATGAGTGGAAGGAACCGGTCCACCATAAACAAGTGGTGGTTCCACATGGGCAAAGATGCCAGTGCCATTCTTGCCACTAGATGAAGGAGCCTTTTCACTACTAGCTTCCCCCTTGTCGGGGATAGCATCCGACACCTTATTGGTGGGATCACCCACTTTCAACGGTGCGGTGGATAGTTTAAGCCCCTCAAGAAATTTAGTAAACATGCTTTCAACTTCGGTCGTCATGGAGGTTTTCAATGTCTCCAAGGCCACATTGAACTCCTCACAAGAGGCCGAAGTTCCCCCATCTCCTGTAGATGAGATCGGATTCACACCGGAGTGTTCCTCCACACCGTCTATGGTATCAACCATACTCTTTGGACGGTAAAGTCCTTAATAAAGAGACGAGGCTCCGATACCAATTGAAAGGATCGATATGATTGACTAGAGGGGGGTGAATAGGCAACTACCAATTTTTAGCTTTTCTTTACCAAATTAAACTTCGCATCAAAGTAGGTTGTCTAGATGTGCAACTAGGTGAGCAACCTATATGATGCAATAACAACAAGCATACAAGCAAGCAAGGTAGAAACACTAAAGAGCTTGCACAAGTAAAGGTAAGAGATAACCAAAAGTGGATCCGGTGAAGACGAGGATGTGTTACCGAAGTTCCTTCCTTTTGAGGGGAAGTACGTCTCCGTTGGAGCGGTGTGGAGGCACAATGCTCCCCAAGAATCCACTAGGGCCACCGTATTCTCCTCACGCCCTCACACAATGCGAGATGCCATGATTCCACTATTGGTGCCCTTGAAGGCGGCGACCGAACCTTTACAAACAAGGTTGGGGCAATCTCCAGAACTTAATTGGAGGCTCCCAACAAGACCACGAAGCTTCACCACAATGGAATATGGCTCCGAGGTGACCTCAACCGTCTAGGGTGCCCAAACACCCAAGAGTAACAAGATCCGCTAGGGATGAGTGGGGGAATCGAAAATCCCTTGGTGGAAGTGTAGATCGGAGCCTTCTCAACCACTCCCGAGCAAATCAACAAGTTTGATTGGTTAGAGAGATAGATCGGGCGAAAATGAAGCTTGGAGTATTTAATGGAGCTTGAACAATAAATGGAGCTTTGGGGGAGAGAGGAGGTAGGTGAGAAGGAAGAAGGGGACTCCCTTTTATAGTGGGGGCAACAAACCCGTTGCCCCCACCAACCAGTCCCGCACAGGGCGGTACTACCGCTGAGAGGGGGGCGGTACTACCGCCAGGACAACGGTACTGCCGCGCCAGCCAGCGGTACTGCCGCGCTGAGGAGACAAGTAGGGAACGGACCCAACTGCGGTACTACCGTGGTGGTAGGGCGGTACTACCGCTCCTGGAACGGTACTACCGCCACTACAACCGTGACTAGTGCCGCAAAACCCGACACGAGAAAAAGACCTCTCGAATCGAGGCGGTAGGAACCAGACTGCCCAGCGGTACTACGGCAGTGGGGTCAAGGGCGGTAGTACCGCTGTGGAGCGGTACTGCCGCTTGTGACCCTTCGGCCGTAGTACCGCAGGCAGTGCGGTACTACCGCTGGGGCGCGAGTGAGAGAGAAGAAATCTCTCAAAGAAGCTGAGGACAAGGTGGAGGTGCCAGACCCCCAGCAGTACTACTGCTGTGGAGCCACGGGCGGTACTGCCGCTTGTGGCTTCTCAGCGGTACTACCGCTGGGTGCGAGGTACTGCCGCTTTGACCCAGCCAGGACAAGGAAGAGAAAGGAGAGATCTCTTCAATGGAAAGGGAATGCTCGAAGGGTGAGAAGCTGATGTGTACGTGATGATTCCACCCATGCAAAACCCCAGCGGACCCCCTCTTGATAGTACGGTGCCCTCTACGCAACTAGTCCACCGAGAAAGAAACGAAAGAGCCACACCGTCTTGAAATACACTCCGAGGGGAAGAAGGCGTCTCGTGCCAGGGGAGAATCTATGAATAATTCAAAGCACAAGATTAGTCCGCAAACATGTTGTCATCAATCATCAAAACTACCTTGAGAGAGATATGCCGTAACAGCCGCAGTCGGAGCCCGAGCCCGAGCCCATCGGGCGCTTCTCCTGGAATGGAATGGTGCGCGGGTGGGTGTCCGCGCCACCGGTTTGGCTGGGGCCGACGCCAGCGCGGGAGAACGCCTACCTCGAGATGTGGCGCCAGCGCCAGTTGGCAGAGGAGCGCCGTCAAGGCGAGTACGAGGAGATGCTCAAGCGTGACCTCGAGGAGGAGGCGCGCGAGGCCGAGGAGGAGGCATGCTAGGCCGCGGCTGCACATGCGGCTGCACAGCCCCCCGCCCGGCACTGCCTGCGCCGGCACAGCCCGACATGGCGGCGCTCTGAAACACGGCGTTCGCCTGGGCCGGGCCGGCGCCGATGCTCATCGACCTCACGGACCCCGAGGACGACGACGACGCCTAGGGCAGCGCGTCGCCTCGTAGTTTAGGCTGTTTTTATTTTTTTAATGCAAATGTGGACGTGTGGACTCTCGCCGGTGGCCGGTTTTAATGTTTAATTAATGCTGTTTTTTTAAATATGCATGCGTTCATTTTTTAGTGCTGTCAAAATGGATCTCAGGCTAGCGTTGGACGTAGGCACCGACCTAAATACGAAAGCGGGCATCTGTGTCCGCCTGGCCGACTCAAACAGATAAAAAACGGACAAAAGCGCCGTTCATTTGGATCGGCCCGTTAGAGTTGCTCTTAACAGTGCTGGTGAACATTTGAGTGCGTCTTTTTAACGATGCACGTTGGAGATGCCATGGAGTCAGTCACGAGAGAGGAGGGAGCAAGCACTAGAGGCTGCTGGAGCTGGGCAGGTCAGTGGCTGCTGCCATGATGGTTCTCTCCTCTCCTTTGGTCCCGTCTCTCTCCTTTTTATGGAGCTCCGCGCCCCGTCGTGTCACCGTGTCGCTCTCCCCCTCCCCTCTCCCACATTTTATTCCATCCATCCATCCATCCACTGACTCACGGCCTCCAGTAGCAGCGATTATTACGTTCTACGGCGTGCTCTGCTCAGCTCACCTCGGCTTCTTCTCCATGCCGCCCAGAGGCAGTCTCCTCATCTCCACATCAACTAAAGCATGAACCTGCTATCACAAAGAATATAAACACCTCGTTACCACAAGATACAAACCAAATCCTGTGACCTTATTGCTGTAACAGGAAGACATTAGAAACGCATGGATTAAGTCGTTTTCGAACAAAAAGGAGAGAAGAAGAGAGAAAAGCATGGCCAGCAAAAACAGCCCAAACCTTTGTTGCCATTTCTCGATGCGTGCAGTGCCCCTTTGTTGTTCTCTCTCTTTCGTCCATCGGAAAGCAGAAACCCAACGCAAAGCTTTAAAAACCCACGCACATCGACGCCACTGATTGCATCATAATGCCGCGGATATTCGTCGAGATCGACAACGTTTTGCTCTGCTTGCACGAACACAAGACGCTAGCGTGCATTGCACATACGTCAGATCGGCCCAGCAAAGCTCGGGGATGGCAATGGAGTGTGAGCGGCAGTGGTCTTGTGGCTTTCTCGTGGGTGGACCAAACTCCGAGGCAGGCGGCTCTTTCTCCTCTCTCTCTCTGCTAAAGTAAAGTGGTGTCCATTGTGGCGTGGTTGGACATGACAGGCAGCAGCAGCAGCAGCCGCCCGAGCAAGCAAGGAGCATCACAATCATTCCAGCACCGACAGCCTTCCACCCGACTCCACTCTCGCAACTATTCTATACCACTCCTACTACTGCTATGTTTTGCATTTTGCGTGGATTTCCTGTCTCTTATGAATGACTGAGCCAATAATGTCACAGATTGCAATCCCTCGCTGCATTATACTTCATCTGTAAAGAAATATAAGAGCATTTAGATCACTAAGGGAGGAGATCTCATTTGTCTCTACAATAGAAAAATAACTCCTACTCGACTGGGCGGGCGACCATGCACCCGACCGCGACGGCGCCGTCCGCCGCCGGTGAGCGCCGGCGCGTCGGCGGGCGGTTCTGGGCTCTCGCCGAGTCCGACGAAGAAGACGCGGATGATGATGGGGATGCATCTCCGGCGGAGGCACCGCCCTCACCGACACCTTCAGATCTCGTTTGCGATTTATTCCATGCAGGTTATTGCGAAGATGAAGTGGCCATGACGATCGATCAGGTTCTACCACCGGACGATCCGGCGCGTATCGGTCTTCACGTGGGCGAGAAGATCGAGATGATCCGGCGCGTTGTTCATCGAAAGACGGCGGCATCGGCGATCCGGCCCTGGAGAGGACCCATTCCTAAGATGAGTCTTCCAAATCTTACATTATTTGATATGATTAGACCGGAATCTTGGATTACGGTGAAGAAGCGGAAGAATGCGAGGCGGCACGCCGGTCGGCAGGCGTCGGCGGCGCCGTCATGGCTGCGGCGGCGACCGAGATCTCGACCGCGAGGTCGATTCGTTTGAATCAGCTGCTGGGTGCGGCTGGGTCGGTTCGGACGGATTTGGGCCTGCGTGAAGTTGGGCCGGCGTCAGATGGGTATGAGTCCCATGCTGCTCCAGGCTCTTCTGCCCGTATCGTTATCGATGCCCCATGCACGTACGAGGGCGAGCGTGATTTCTGTCGTGCGTCGTCGCCCCTTCCTTCTAGGGTTCGCAAGCTTGGGTTGCGAGGTTTCCCGGCTTGCGGGGCTAGTCGGGCAAGGAGGATCCCTCCACTCCGTACGATGGCCGGCCATGGGGCAGCTCCACCGCCTGCTGGGAAGACCATCGGTGCGGTGGGAAGGGGCGGGGCAGCTCCGCCGCCGGCGGCGGGGCCTGGGCGAGGTGCCCTGGCGCCGCCCGGACAGAGACCGCCGGCGGGCGGTGGAGGGGCGCTAGGTCTTCCGGGCCAGGGCGCTACTCTCCAGGGAGCCCGGACACCGGGGCAGCAGCTCCCTGCTGCAGGGCGGGGTGGGCCGAGGCCGCCTGCGCCAGGTGCGGCGCCCGGAGCTATACCGGCAGCGGGTCGTGCTGGCATGCGGCCGACAGCGCCGGGCGTGGCCGGAGTGGTTCCGGCTGGTCGTGGTGCTACTGCCCTTGGGGTGGTGCAGACTCCCTCTGGTGGTCCGCCTCGCGCCGCACCTCCGCCCCACTACGTCGCAAGGCCGACTCAAAACCACGCGGGTCCAACACAGTCGAGGCCGAATTCTAGCAACAGAGACCCCAAGGATCCGCCCCGAGGCTAGTGGGGGGATGATGGGTATGATGCGTATGGTGACGGACAGCACCGAGGATCCTCTTCCACGGGAGGAGGTCGTGGATTTGCCTGGCAAAGCGACGGGTCTGCTGAGAGACCGTTTCTTGGCCCGGCAGGTGGTTTTGTCGAGGGGGCCTCCGGCCCGGATCACCGTCAGAGAGGAGGCTTTCGTGGCCATCGTGGTGGTCGGGGTGGGGGCCGTGGGAGATTTCGCCGACCGCCCCCGCCCATGGCAGTTGATCCTGCGGCGTCTACAGTGGAGTCCGACCATACTTCCACTGAGCTTCCTCCCCAGGCGATGGAGGTGGTGAATGCCTTGGCCAGTGTTGAGGTTCCTGAGGCTGGGACGATGGATGAGGCTACCGATAGGTCTGATGCCGAGAGGGCGTCCAAATATGCACGTAAGAAGGAGAGGATGATTTGTTACCGTTGTGGTGAGAAGGGCCACTTCATTGCTGAGTGTGAGGCCCAACTGTGTGAGTCGTGTGGCAAGCCTGCACATGACTCAGGGGAGTGCCCGTTGTTGCGTGACCTGCCTCCGACGCTTAATATTTATGGAGTCTATTATGCCGAGCTCATGTTTTTTGAGTCCCCGGCGGTGAGAGAGGTCCCGGAGGATACCCTGAGCTTGACTACCGGGATTGTGAAAGCGACCCAGGGCGAGGTGACTGAGGCACAGATTGTGAGGAGGCTTCAAGAGCTGGCTCCCGGGGATTTTAGATGGGAATTGGTGCTCATCGAGGATAGGGTTTTTAAGGTTGATTTCCCAACTGTGGATGATTTGCAGAGATTCTTGAGCTTTGGCTTGTGCAGAGTCCCCGGTACTAAGTGTATCCTGGAGTTCCACGAGTGGAAGCGGGTTGAGCCTAAGGGAAAGCCGCTTACGCAGGTCTGGTTGCGGTTTAGAGGGGCTCCTTCTAAGCCTTTGCAGGATGCTCGAGTGGTGGCTAGTATGGGCATCTTGGTTGGGAAGACAGAAAAAGTGGATATGGCTTTCACACGTGCCCATGGGGTGGCCCGACTTTTAGTGAGTGTTCTGGATATTGAGTTCGTGCCTGATAAGGTCAACTGGACCTATAGGGGAGAGGTGTTCCCGCTAGAGATCGAGTTTGAGGACACTGATTTATTTGCTGATGCGGTTAATGGTAACGATGTTGACATGCACGACAGTGATGGAAATGCGGTGGCCAAGGGGGCACCGTCAGATGAGCCCACGCGAGAGGGGTCTCACGGTTCTCATCCAGCTACTCAGTTGCCTGGGGATGGGACCGGGGTTGAGCCCGCAGCATCACCAGCAGTGCCCATGACTACTCTGCATTTTGGGTCCTTTGAGCCAGCCTCGGCACCTCCCAGACTATGGAGTGACCGGGTAGATTTTGATGATTATCTTGAGCACACGCTCCCTCCGTTGGAGTTCGAGGGGGATGCTGGATTGTGTGCTGGACGGTCGGCAAGGACTTTGGTTGGAGCTACGGAGAGGAGGTCAAAGGGTGCTTCTCTTGTCCTGGCGCCTCACGTGGACGCGACTCCGGTGTCGGCGACTGCGGGCGAGATGGGTCGTGAGGGAGGGGGTTCGGGGCAGGTGGCCTCGCCTTCTCCCATCCCCATCCCGATCTCGGTGGCGTCGGTGACGCCGGCCCCAAGGGGGTCGGCCGGTGCTGGGAGAGGGAGCCCGAGGCAGGCGGCCTCGGCTCCTGCTACTCCGGTGGTGGCGGTAACCACCGCGGCAGCAGCTACGTTGGGGGGTGCTGGGGCAGGAGGCCCTGGCTCCTCCTTCTTCCCCGACGGTCAGGAGGACCGCTTCTCCTTCGCCGATGGCTCATCCGTCTGAGCCGGCGGGTGGGGTGGGAGGAGGGCGCGGGCAGGCGGTCCCTGTCATCCCCTCTTCGCTCATACCCATGGCCGGGGTCCCTGGTGTGGGGCACCCATCTGAGGGGCTCGGGAGCCCGCAGATGCCTTCTCTGGTAACCTCGGTAGACCCTTTGAGGGACTCTGTGCCAGGTTTTACTAGGGAGGAGGTTGTCACGTTTGGCGGGATCCCGGACCCTATCTCCGAGGGGAGACGGATGAGTGCTCGCATCCTCGACATCCCGGAGGTGGATGATATGCAGCAGCGGTGCGCTATGAGGGCGGCCAAGCTTCAGGAGGCTGCATTATCTTCTGGTATGTCCGTCAACTTATCTAATTCCTTATTGCATTTTTCTAATGAGGAGATTATAAATAATGCAAACCAATTAGGAGTTTCACTAGGTGCTACGGATAGTGAGATTACCAATTCGGTAAATGATCTATTAGATTTGGAGGCGGAACGTGCCTTAGAGACTATTCGTAATCTTGCAGCAGTTAAACCAATGAATGATAATGAGATTGATGCGTTAGGGGTTAGAGTGCTCGATAATTTGTGTGCGGATCTAGCACCCCCCCAATCATGACTCTGAGGAAGATGATGTACCCCTAGAGAATGATGCTAGTAATATATGTGAACCTGGTTATGAGGACCGGGCGACAGAGCCTAGTAAACCTAAGCGTAAGTGGAAAAGGAAGATCTATCCCGATTCCGTAGTTCGTAGGAGTGCTAGGATTCGAACCACTAAAAAATTCCATGATGAAATATGAGAGGAATCTTTTGGAATAGCAGAGGTCTGAAGGACTTGGCTAAAAGAAGATTCCTAGCTGAGGCAGCTTTAGAGCAGAGGTTAGATTTTGTTGCTCTATCGGAGACGGGTAGAGATAACTTTGCGCCCCAGTTTCTTTCTTCTCTTGTGGGTGGTATTGATTTCGATTGGCATTGCCTTCCTCCGCGAGGAAGATCGGGTGGTATCTTACTAGGTGTGAGATGTGATTCGCTTGAAGTCCGAAGTGTAGTGATGGGCGACTTTGCGGTGAAGTTTCGAGTCAGGTCTAGGATAGATGGTTTTAACTGGGCTTTGGTGGCGGTTTATGGTGCCGCACAGCCCGAGCTTAAAGCGGAGTTTCTAGCGGACCTTATTCGAATCTGTGGGTCAGAACAGCTTCCAATTTTAGTTGGAGGTGATTTCAATATCATCAGGAGGAGAGAGGAGAAGAACAATGATAACTTTGATGGCAGATGGTCGTTTATGTTCAATACCATTATTGAAAGCTTGGATCTGAGAGAGATAGAGCTTTCCGGTAGAAAGTTTACCTGGGCTAATGCTCTGCCAAACCCTACCTATGAAAAACTTGATCGAGTTCTTGCGAGCATGGAGTGGGAACAAAAGTTCCCTCTGGTTATGGTGCAAGCTCTTTCGAGGGAAATATCTGATCACACCCCATTGTTCGTGGACTCAGGGGAGCCGAACCACGTGGGTAACAAGAACACCTTCTCTTTCGAGATGTCATGGTTTGAACGTGAGGGGTTCGTGGACTTGATCGCCAGGGAATGGGATAGAGGTGTAGGAGGCAAGACTGCGATAGAGCATTGGCAGAATAAGATTAGGCATTTGAGAAGTTTCTTACGGGGTTGGGCTAAGCACCTCAGTGGTGTGTATAAGATTGAAAAGGATAGACTCCTTACTCTTATACAGGCCCTGGACATACATGCCGAATCCACTATTTTATTGCCAGCTGAGCTTCAGGTTAAAAATGAGGTGGAGACGAGGTTGAAAGAACTGCTCTGCGAAAAAGAATTGAAGTGGGCTTTGCGTGCTAAAGTCCGCAAAGTGGTCCAAGGGGACGCGAATACTCAATTCTTCCATTTGACAGCTAATGGCAAGCACAGAAAGAAGCGTATCTTTCAGCTTGAGCAAGACGAGGGCACTATTTTAGGTCAGGATAACCTAAAAACATATATTACTGACTATTATAAGCAATTATTTGGACCTTCGGAAGATAATTGTGTGTCCCTCGATGAGTCCAAGACTGAGGATGTGCCCCAGCTATCGGCTGACGATAATGATATTCTAGTTGCCTCGTTCTCGGAGAAGGAGGTGTTTGATGCTATTGCACAGATGAAAAACAATAAGGCTCCCGGACCGGATGGATTCCCGGTAGAGTTCTATAAAAAGTGCTGGCACATTATTAAGGGGGATTTACTACCTATGTTCCATGATCTATTCTCTGGACAGCTTCAATTATTTCACTTGAATTTTGGGACTATCACACTGCTTCCCAAGAAAACGGATGCTGTGAGAATTGAGCAATTCAGGCCGATCTGTCTCCTCAATGTTAGTTTCAAAATTTTCACCAAGGTCGGGACTAACAGGCTCACACAGATTGCGCATTCTGTGGTGCAACAGTCCCAAACTGCTTTCATGCCGGACAGAAATATCCTTGAAGGGGTGGTCGTCCTGCATGAAACACTCCATGAAATCCATTTCAAAAAATTAGATGGAGTAATTTTTAAGGTGGATTTCGAGAAAGCGTACGATAGGGTTAAATGGCCATTCCTCCAACAGTCATTGCGTATGAAAGGTTTTGATGAAGCCTGGCGCCGACAGGTTGAATCATTTACGCAAAAAGGTAGTGTGGGAATTAAAGTTAATGATGACATAGGTCATTACTTCCAGACACATAAAGGCCTAAGGCAAGGAGATCCGATGTCCCCTATACTGTTTAACATTGTGATGGATATGTTAGCAATTTTGATAGGAAGGGCTAAGGAAAATGGTCAAGTAGGTGGATTGGTACCTCATCTTATTGATGGAGGTGTATCCATCCTTCAGTATGCTGATGATACAATCATCTTTATGGAGTATGACTTGGCCAAGGCGAGAAATATGAAGCTTGTGTTATGCCTATTTGAACAATTGACCGGGTTAAAGATTAATTTTCATAAGAGCGAGCGGTTCTGTTTTGGTAGGGCCAAAGACAAACAGGATGCTTATAGGCAATTGTTTGGGTGTGAGTTGGGAGAGTTACCCTTCTCTTACCTGGGGATTCCAATCCACCATCGTAGGCTGACAAACAGAGAGTGTAAGTGCATCGAGGACCGATTTGAGAAGAAAATGAGTTGCTGGAAGGGTAAGCTCATGTCATATGGAGGCTGATTAATCCTGATTAATTCGGTGCTCACGAGTATGCCAATGTTTTTCCTATCGTTCTTTGAGGTCCCAGTTGGTGTTAGGAAGAGACTGGACTTCTATCGATCGCGTTTCTTTTGGTAGGGTGATGAGCTTAAAAGAAAATATCGGCTTGCCAAATGGGATATCATCTGTAGACCGAAAGACCAAGGGGGTTTAGGTATTGAGAATCTAGAAGTTAAGAATAAATGCCTTCTTAGCAAGTGGCTGTGGAAGCTCTCATCGGAGAATGATGCTATGTGGGCTCAAATCCTTCGCAGCAAGTACCTCCAGACAAAAACTTTGTCCCAGGTTACAGTCAGGCCGACCGATTCACCTTTCTGGAAAGGCCCGATGAAAGTCAAACAGTCCTTGTTTAATAGGACGAAGTTTGTCATTGGAAACGGCACGAGTACACATTTCTAGGAGGATACTTGGCTCGGCGAGACACCTTTGGCCATCCAATATCCGTCTTTATACCACATTGTTCAACGACGTGAGGTGTTCGTCGCATCGGTCCTTCAATCTACCCCCTTAATATTCAGTTCTGACGAACGCTAGCGGGCAATCGTTGGGAAGAATGGCTCCGTCTAGTTAGGAGACTGATGGAGGTCCAGCTTTCACAACACCCCGATGAATTACGCTGGAAATTGACTAAGTCTGGAGTATTCACGGTTAAATCAATGTATATTGATGTTATTAATTCGAACTCCATTCCTACGTCCAAGCATGTTTGGGATGTCAAAGTTCCTTTGAAAATAAAAGTGTTTATGTGGTTTGTCCATAAACAAGTTATTTTAACTAAGGACAACTTGATAAAGCGTAATTGGACAGGACCTACTAGGTGTAGTTTCTGCGATTGGGATGAGACTATCAAACACCTCTTTTTTGATTGCCCGTTGGCCAAGGTACTTTGGCAGACGGTCCACATTGCTTTTAATATCAATCCACCGAATTCTGTTAATGCGTTATTTGGGACATGGCTTAATGGGATTGAGCCTGACTTAGCGAGACATATTCGGGTTGGAGTTTGTGCTTTGCTGTGGACTATCTGGACTTGCAGAAATTATTTGGTTTTTAACCGAATATCATGTATACATTTTTTGCAGGTCATATTCCGAACTATGGCTCTGATCCGTTCGTGGTCGCTACTCACCCAGACGGAGGTCAGGGAGCATTTGGTTACTGGGTCTTTCCGCTGGGAGATGATAGCTCGGGTTATCTTCAACCGGTTTGGATGACGGTCATGTAATAGAATAGGCAATTAGTTTCCCTATCTAGTATTAGCCAGCCGGTTGTGACGTCTTTTCTTGGCTAGTTGGTGTTTCTAGCCCTTATTGGCTCTGTGTGAGTTTTCTGTGCTTTTTTATTACTTTTGAAGACCTTTAGAACCATGTTGTCACTGCTTTATTTGGCTAATAAGATGGCCGTATGCATCTTTCTGATGCAGAGACCGGGGAATCCCCCCATTTCAAAAAAAAAAAGATCACTAAGGGAGTACAGTATTATTGACGATGCAAGGCATTTTCATTTATTAGGATAATCCAGAGATTAAATTTTCTGACCGAAATAAAAGGAACCAGAGCAATCTATTTCAAGGAATACCCAAACATGGCAACATGGCTAGACCCATAAGCATGGCCGCACAGGATCAAGCCTCTCTTGGGCACCTACCCATAGGCTGACAGTAGACCAGCCTTTGTCCCCTGGTCACCCAACTATTCATCTCTCATCAGTGTCACTTTCTCAGCCAATCCCCTAAACCAGCGCACAATACCAATACCCTGTCATCTAGCAGCTCCTTCCTTGCTCTTCCACATTTCTCTCTTGCCACATCTTTGTTGAATTGCACCCTCATACAAAACAGTATTTGGACTATAGCATCCTTCTTCGAAATCAAAGACATTTATTTTAGGATGGAGGGAGTAATAGGTACTCTGAATTTCAGACTAATCTTTTTTTTCTTCTTCTTTTTTGTGGCCACCCCTTTTACTCGTAAGAAAAGGCACTTGTGTTTCTTTGTACTACACAAGAGAAAAAGAGAAGAAGGGCGTGTGAGTAAATAGCACGAAAGGGCAACGCGGAAAACGAAAAGGGAGGGAGCAATCAAACCAAGAAACCGGAACGAATGTTTGTCATTGAATATCTCTCCCTCACGCCGACGACCAGCCGTTATTCCTTCCTCTCGTCCTTTCCTCCTCCTCCTCCCCCTCCTCGCTCTCCGTGTGTGAGCTGTGGGACGTCTCCTCCATTGCTCATCATTTCGAGCTTTCATTTTTTCTTCCTGTTCTTCTCCACGAGAGGCAGAGTAGGTAGGTAGGTAGGTAGGTACCATCCATCCATTTTGGCAAGGAGAAGAGGAGGTCGGGCAATGGGGTTGGCCAGCGACAGCGCCGGGTTCCCCTTCTCCGCCAAGCTCTCCGCCGCCAACTCGCCGCGCTTCTGCAACCCCATGAGCAGGAGGTGAGTCCTCGCCTCCCACCTCTTCCTCGTCGGTTTCTTTTCACCCCTTCTCCCGGGTGGGCTTTGCCGCCGTTCATGTTCTAGCGGCAAATGCGCCTGTGGTTGTCTTGGGAATCTTTTTGGGGGCGTCACAAACTCAGGATCCTTGCCAGTTTAGATCGTTTGGAGCTAATTTCATGGGTTTCAGGCCAAGGAAAAAAAAATGGCATCTGAACTTCTGAAGCTCCCGTGTCCAACTCAAGAAAACAGTGGAATGTTACCCTGAAAATGTTCTTGGTAGCTCCCTCAAAGGGTTATTGTCAGGTGGTCCTGGGGATAACAAGATGCCCGCACATTTATTATTTTAGATCGTCCTATGATTTGCATAGATTCAGTTCTCCTTTAAAAGCTACTACTAGGACACTTCCTTTGTTATATTCCTCAGCTTCTGAATAAATCCATCTGAAAAGATCCGTGTGTGGCAAACTTGATGCACTAGCAGCATTAGTTCAACATGATCTGTCTATGTTAGTCTTAGTTTTTCTGTTCTGTTAGTCTGAAAAGTTTTTCATCACTTGGTCAATCTGAACCCATAATCTGAATATGTGTTGGCGAACTGAAGGAATATGTACTACAGTAGTATTTGCTAGATACAAAAGTGACTTGTGCCACCACATTGTTCGGTTCCAAGGTAAAAAAAAAGGGGATTGTAGTTCCAAGCATTCTATGCCCCAATAACTGTAGAGCGAACTAGTGTCAAAAGAATTATGCTTGGCTTGATCTTCATTCACATGTTGCACATTAAGATGAAGTTCTTGGGTGTTTTAATTCCCTACATCGCTTGTTGTGCAGGATATTTTCAGATGTTGCTGGCGATATAACGGTATTGGTGGATGGTCAATCTTTTCTACTGCACAAGGTGCCCTTCATCTTCACCTCTTCTGAAGTTTTTATGGCCATCACTCTTCTTCACCTCTGTATTGGAGTGTGTGTTTCCCTCTTGTTCTTTTGAGTAGAAAAAAGAACTCTGTTGTGTTTTTCATTTGAACCTTAGCTTCAGTTATCATGGCTAAAAGGTGTAAAGAAATAAGAACATAATCTGGGAGAAACAACTAATGGGTTTGCCCACATGGTTAGAAATGTTTCGGGATCCTTGTGCGCGTGTGGGGAGAAGGGGGTAATAAGCAAACAAATTGTGATTGGTACTTTTCTTTTTCTGATGCTTATAGTATGAGCTGAAGCTAGGCCTGTGGAGCACGTTTGATCATACCGTGTCTCTACTTATTTTGCAGTTCCCTTTAGTCTCTCGGTGCGGAAGAATACGACGAATGGTGGCCGATGCCAAGGATCCAGATCTCTCAAAGCTTGAGCTTGTAAATGTACCAGGGGGAGCTACATCATTCGAACTCGCAGCCAAGTTCTGTTATGGGAGTAACTTTGAAATAACCACAGCGAATGTAGCTCATCTCCGGTGCATTGCAGAATATTTGGAAATGACAGAAGACTATCAAGATGAGAACCTCATTGTTCGGACAGAGATGTACCTGAATGACCTTGTGGTCAAGAACCTTGAGAAATCTCTACAAGTTTTATGCGCGTGTGAAGGCTTGGATCCAATGGTGGAGGAAATCGGATTTGTCGATAGGTGTGTCGATGCGATCGCGATGAACGCAAGCAAGGAGCAGCTGGTTTCAGGTTTGGCTCACTTGGAATGCGACGCGGGGTCCGGGAAGTTGCGGATGCATTGCCAGGACTGGTGGGTTGAGGATCTTTCTGCTCTAAGAATTGACTATTATCAGCGAGTGATCGCCGCGATGAGGAGAAGTGGCGTGAGACCGGAGAGCATAGGCACTTCAATCGTGCACTATGCTCAAACAGCTCTCAAGGGCATCGAAAGGCGTCACGTGTGGGATTCCGGCCCACTTGTCGGTGACAACCAAAGGGTGGTTGTGGAAACCCTCATCAACCTGATGGCAACCGAGAAGATCACAGCTGTTACCCTGTCATTCTTGTTCGGCATGCTCAGAATGGCGATAGAGATTGATGCAGGACTAGACTACAGGATTGAAGTCGAGAAAAGGATCGGTCTCCATCTTGAGATGGCATCACTTGATGATCTTCTCATCCCGTCCATGCAAACGAGCGAGTCCATGTTTGACGTCGACACGGTCCATCGCATTTTGGTGAACTTCTTGCAAAGGATTGAGGAAGATGACTCGGGAGACTTGTCACCTTGCGGATACGAGTCCGACGGACTCAAGTCTCCGAGCCACGGCTCGGTGCTCAAGGTCGGAAGGCTAATGGACGGTTATCTTGCAGAAATTGCACCAGATCCTTATCTGAAACTGCAGAAGTTCATGACCCTCATCGAACTGTTGCCGGATTACGCTCGCATTGTTGATGATGGACTCTACCGAGCCATCGACATATACCTAAAGGTACAAAACTACACTATATCACAGTGCCACATTTTGGTAGTTGTATGTAGCAAACTTCTGAATTTGTAGGAGCAACTATATATGTTTAGACCAAAAACATTCTCCATCTAACTAATGTATTTGCCATCAGAAACAGCATGATATCTGTAGATGAAAATGTGATGATGTATGTACACTCAAATACTCACATTGAATCCGAGTGTACAGCATGATATCTGTAGATGAAAATGTGATGATGAACAGTACTCCGTTCGTTTTTATAAGGCGTTTCAGACAGCTGAGTTTGAACTGTTTAGTACACTGTCTGAATTTACTAAAACGTCTTATATAAGTGAACAGAGGGAGTATAATTTATCAATCTTGATTTGAATAAGGTTCTGATGGAATTGTGATCGGTCAGGCACACCCATCTCTGATGGAATCCGAGTGCAAGAAGCTGTGCAAGCTGATCGACTGCCAGAAGCTGTCCCAGGACGCGTCGAGCCACGCGGCGCAGAACGACCGGCTCCCGATGCAGATGGTGGTGCGCGTGCTCTACTTCGAGCAGCTCCGCCTCAAGTCGTCCTTCTCGGGCGGCCACTCCGGCGGCGGCGGCGAGTACTGCTCCTTCTCCCAGCGGATCACCATGCCGATCAGCGGGAGCGGCGTGCCGAGCTCGTGCGTGTCGCCCCGGGCCGCCGGCGCGGCCGACAGCTACGCGTCGCTGCGGCGGGAGAACCGGGAGCTGAAGCTGGAGGTGTCGCGGATGCGGGTGCGGCTGACGGAGCTGGAGCGGGAGCAGGGGATGATGAAGCAGGGGATGCGGGACGGCCGCCCGGGGGAGCACGGCCGCGCCTTCTTCGCGTCGATATCGAGGGGGATCGGGCGGATGGCCATGTTCGGCCCGGCCGGGGAGAGGAGGAAGAAGAGCTCCAGGGCGACGGCGAGCTCGCAGTGCTCCGAAGGGAAGAGCCGGAGGAGGAAGAAACCATCGGTCACGTATGCGTAGCTAAGCTAGAGGCTCTCAAGCCGCACGCGGGAAAACACTGTAGAATGTATGTACTGTGCTAGGTAGCTCGCGTATACATGATGCCGGTGGATTGCAACAAGTTTCCTTTGCAGTTTTATCTCGTATCCGATGTGACACCGAGAGATACGGCTAATCCGAGAACCTCTGGTAGCGTCGTCGGCCTCTAAAATGCTTTTGCAACTGACTTCTACACGGTTAGTGAAGTAAATAGCATAAAACGACCGCATTCTAAGGGTTTAGAAAACCACCGCATTGGACTATCGCTTATAAAACGAACCGATCATGGATGGATTCTAGGGTTTATCTGGTTGTTGTAACCAACACTGTTGAGATATCGTTAGATCATGTACCGTGTATAAAAATCTTAGGGATCAATCCAATCTTGACCGAACCTGCAATTTTTCTGGTCGTTCGGCCCTGTATTTCTGTGTCCTTATTTCGGAGCATACGCTTCTCGCTATCTTTTATGGTATAGAGAGCTAGTTTCTCTCCACTTAGCCACAATTCCTCTACCATGACACATCCCCATCATTGACAAGCTCCACCGCGTCAATTTCCTCGTATGGTGGGCTCATGCTTTGGACACGAACAGGCACCCAGCTCTCTGACTACCTTGGCAGCGAGCGACGGGGCCCGTCTTGTATGCTTGCTGACAAGGACGGTAAGCCCACCGACAATCTAAGATCTGGCACGCCCAAGACTCTCAGGTTCTGAGCTTTATCTTTAATTCCATGTCACCGGCTATGATGATCCAGGTCACCCACTGCACAAAGGCTGACGTGGCATGGATCGCTAGATGTTCTCCTCCCACATGCATGCGTCCCTCGGAAGGACATTACTTGCCTTCCCAACAACCAACTTTCTTTCAAATATATATGTGATGTACTTCCACTCTTTATTTGTTAAATTACAGTGATGAATTGGTATCCTGAGGTAGCTAATGGAAGTTGCCAATCTCACAACCGAACAACTACCTATTATTATCCTTTTCCTCCTTGGCATGTCCAACATAGAAACGTTCACTTTTATGAAAATTAATCTTAAGGCCAGACAGTTGTTCAAATAGGCACACACATAATTTCATATTTATGGCCGTTTCCATATCATGCTCCATGCAGATGATTGTGTCATCAACATATTGTAGGATAGACCCACCCCCATCCACTAGATGCAGGACTAACCCACTTACCTGCTCGTTCTCCTTGGCTCTACCAATGAGGACAACCAACATATCAGCCCCAATATTGAAAAGCATTGGAGAGAAGGGATCCCTTGTTGTAACCCCTTCTAAGTTTGGAAAAGTCTCCAATTCATCATTAACTTTAGCACCCCACACCACCCCCTTGAACAAAGTCTTGACATGTTGCCTCCAAGCCAGATCAAAATGTACCATACGTAATGCATGTTGCAAGAAGGGCCATTTTAACTTTTTTGCATGCCTTCTCAAAATTCACTTCAAAGATAAATCAATCCAATTTCTTCCAATGAATTTCATGCAAAGCAACTACACCCTATAGTATATGTCAACCTGGCATGAAAGCTGTTTGAGTAGGGCGAGCACTTTGTTACTCGATTTTTATCTGCTTTGATAAAAAGAAACTTAAAACTAACATTGCATAAGAAAATGGGTCTAAACTATTTAATTTTCACCGCCATTTCCTTCTTAGGCAATAAAAATAATAGTCCCGAAGTTGGGCTAAAACAACAGAAGCTCACCACGGAACAAATCTTGAAACATAGGCAGTAGATCCCCCTTAATTGTCCCTCAACACCGCCTATGAAGTTCCACCAGGAACCCATCTAGGCCAGGTGCTTTATTATTCTTCATCCAAAAAATTGCCCCATACACCTCCTTCTCCGTAAAGGGAGCGGTCAACACTTCCTTTTCTTCCGGACATAACTATGGAATATCCCCCATTGTGCCCTCATCCATGGATACCAAATTTGACACAGGGGCACCGAAGAGCTTATAGAAATAAGAGATGTAGAATTTAGGTTCTCTTGACCTATAGTCGTACCTTCATCTTGCTCAAGTTGGACAATTCTTTTATTTCTATGTTTTCCGTTAGTTTAAATGAAAAAATTCAGTGTTTTTCTCCCCCTCCCCGACTCCCTTCACGTTAGCCCTAAAGGCCCATTTAGTTTCTTCCTCTCTCAAGAGCTTAGCGTGACCCTTTTCCACTTCTCATTTGGTGGCGCATTCTGCCGCGAAGAGGGGTACCGCCTCAGCTTTGTGTCAAGCTCATTAGTAAGGCAAAGAAGCCTTTCTTTTTCAACTTTGTAGACCCACTAGCATTCTTAGCCCAACCCCGCAAAAATTGTTTAGCCTCCTTTGGTTTGGGGGAATCTTGTAGGAATTTTTAGTATAGGATTTCTATAGGAAAATTTTCTTTAGAGCCCTTTGGTTTATAGGAATAGAGTCCTATTTCCATGGAAGAATTCTTCCTATCCTCCACATTTCATAGGAAAATAAACATTAGCCTAGACTCAATTAAAGAATTCTATGATGTGAACCAAAAGTCATCTCCTTTCCTATTACTATTCATGGTATTTAAGATACATGGCATCCCATTTTCTATGACTTTCATATTCCTATTATTTTTCTACCCTATGAACCAAAGGTGGCCTAAGATGCCAAATTTTGTACTGCCATCTCTCAATATTAGTAACCCCTCTATTTTCTTTAGCCCATTCTGTTGCAACCAACTCTAGAAGATCCTCTCTTTCAAAGCCTGATAGTTAGAAAGAAAAGGATGTCTTGTTCCCCACATGAGCAGCCTCACTAGAGTCAATAAGTAGAGGTGTATGCTTGGACAATCCACTTTGTAACACATGCATCGTTACAAGGGGGAACTTTTGCCCCCACTTCACACTAGCCAATCGGTTCAATTTTTCATATGTCAGAATCTCAAGATTGTTTGCCCCAGTATATTGCCGACCTATGAGATCTATTTCCCTCAAATCCAGATTCTCAATAATTGCATTGATATAAATGGCCGGCAACTATCAAAGTTATCATTATTCTTCTTCCACGTATGAATAATATTAAAATACCTCCCACCAACATATGTAGAGTCTCCCCACCAGAAATATGAACTAATTCTTGAAGGAACTCAGACTTGAACACAAGTTGAGTTGCCCCATAGACGACAACCAGGGCACAGTCGAAGCCGTCAACTTCCGAGTGCACATGAAATTTTTCAGCATTATCACTTATCACCATCTTTCTTACATCAAGTGATGCCTTGTTCGCCCCAAGCAAGATCCCACCAGATCTTCCTCGAGGCGGCAGACAATACCACACGAAATCCAAAACACTCGAAAAAGTGCCAAAAAACTGAAAGTAAATTTTGATCTCCCGGTTTCTAGCAAAGCGATAAAATCCAACTTTTGTTCCTTATACGTTTTCGCTAAAAATCTCTTACATTATCACTTATAGACGACAAGTTGAGACTTGAACAAAAGTTGAGTTGCCCCATAGACGACAACCAGGGCATAGTCGAAGCCGTCAACTTCCGAGTGCACATGAAATTTTTTAGCATTATCACTTATCACCATCTTTCTTACATCAAGTGATGCCTTGTTCACCCCAAGTAAGATCCCACCAGATCTTCCTCGAGGCGGCAGACAATACCACACGAAATCCAAAACACTCGAAAAAGTGCCAAAAAACTGAAAGTAAAGTTTGATCTCCCAGTTTCTGCTACCTCTTGAGCACTGCGTTGGTTTTCCCTGAAGAGGAAGGGATGATGCAGCAAAGTAGCGTAAGTATTTCCCTCAGTTTTTGAGAACCAAGGTATCAATCCAGTAGGAGGCTACGCGCGAGTCCCTTATACCTGCACAAAACAAATAAATCCTCGCAACCAACGCAAATAGGGGTTGTCAATCCCTATAAGGCCAGTTACGAGGGTGAGATCTGATAGATATGATAAGATAATATTTTTGGTATTTTTATGATAAAGATGCAAAGTAAAATAAAGGCAAAGTAAATAGCAAAGGAAATAACTAAGTAGTAGGCGATTAATATGATGAAGATAGACCCCGGGGCCATAGGTTTCACTAGTGGCTTCTCTCGAGAGCATAAGTATTCTACAGTGGGTGAACAAATTACTGTTGAGCAATTGACAGAATTGAGCATAGTTATGAGAATATCTAGGTATGATCATGTATATAGGCATCACGTCCGAGACAAGTAGACCGACTCCTGCCTGCATCTACTACTATTACTCCACTCATCGACCTCTGTCTGCTCCTGCGCCCTGACGGGTCCGCCCACCCCTGGGCGTGCGCCCGCTGCCCGGCACCCATGCATCTAGCGCCCGTTAAGGCCTGCTGGCCCTATGACATAGGGGCCCACCCCCCCAGAACGTTAGAAAAGGAAAAAAAAGAATATTAAAGAAAAGAATTTAAAATAAATAGTAAAAGAATTAAAGAAACAAATAATAATTAAAATTATAATTAATTAACCTAATAACTATTTAACCTAATTAACTACTGTTAATTAGCTAAACAGTCCCTGACAGGTGGGACCCACCTGTTAGGTTGACCAGGTCAACGGTCGACTGCTGACATCATGCTGATGTCATGATGATGTCGGTATACACTGTTCTGGATAATGTTGAATTAAAATAATTAAATAAATCCAAAATTTGATTTAAATATTTTAAAATCAATATAAAATAAACCGTAGCTCGGATGGAAAAACTTTGTACATGAAAGTTGCTCAGAACGACGAGACGAATCCGGGTACGCAGCCCATTCGTCCGCCACACATCCCTAGCATAGTGAACACGCAACTTTTCCCCTCTGATTCATCTGTCCGAAAACGCGAAACACCGGGGATATTTTCCCGGATGTTTCCCCCCTTCACCGGTATCACCTCATACCGCGTTTGGGCACACCTAGCACCGTTACTTGTCGTGTCATGCATCGATATACATCTGTTTGCATTGTATTCATTGTTTCTTCCCCCTCTTCTCTCTGGTAGACTACGAGACTGACGCCGCTGCTGGTGCCCCGACCGACTACGTTGTTGATGACCCCTACTTGCCAGAGAAACCAGGCAAGCCCCCCCTTGATCACCAGATATCGCCTATTCTTCTCTCTACTGCTTGCATTAGAGTAGTGTAGCATGTTACTGCTTTCTCTCTACCACTTTCAAAATAACACGCTTAATGAGATCTTGGTATTTGATCTGAGTCTGGCCACTGGCCTATACGCACTAACCAACTACGCGGGAATAGTTATGGGCACTAGACATCGTGGTATCAGTCGAAGCCTTCTTGACGTCAGCGATAGGGCGGCGCGCGTCGGGTTGGACTGGAACGCCTGCTGAGGGAGTCCTGGATTAGGGGGTGTCCGGATAGCCGGACTATACCTTCGGCCGGACTCCTGGACTATGAAGATACAAGATTGAAGACTTCGTCCCGTGTTCGGAAGGGACTTTCCTTGGCGTGGAAGGCAAGCTTGGCGATACGGATATGTAGATCTCCTACCATTGTAACTGACTCTGTGTAACCCTAGCCCTCTCTGGTGTCTATATAAACCGGAGGGTTTTAGTCCGTAGGACGAACAACAATCATACCATAGGCTAGCTTCTAGGGTTTAGCCTCCTTGATCTCGTGGTAGATCTACTCTTGTACTACCCATATCATCAATATCAATCAAGCAGGACGTAGGGTTTTACCTCCATCAAGAGGGCCCGAACCTGGGTAAAACATTGTGTCCCCTGCCTCTTGTTACCATCCGGCCTAGACGCATAGTTCGGGACCCCCTACCCGAGATCCGACGGTTCTGACACCGACATTGGTGCTTTCATTGAGAGTTCCTCTGTGTCGTCACTTTTAGGCCCGATGGCTTCTCCGATCATGAACAGCAATGCGATCCAGGGTGAGACCTTTCTCCCTGGACAGATCTTCGTATTCGGCGGCTTTGCACTGCGGGCCAATTCTCTTGGCCATCTGGAGCAGATCGAAAGCTACGCCCCTGGCCATCAGGTCAGATTTGGAAGTTTGAGCTACACGACCGACCTCCACGGAGACTTGATCTTCGACGGATTCGAGCCGCAGCCGAGCGCGCCGCACCGTCACGATGGGCATGATCTAGCTATGCCGCCGAACAGTGCCCTGGAGGCCGCACCCGCATCAGCTCCGACCCTTAATTCGGAGCCAACTGCACCAATCAAGGATGGGTGGTTGGACACCGCCTCGGGGGCTGCAATCTCTATGGCGATCGAGCCGAACACCATCCCTATTCTCTGCGAAGCCCGTGACTCCAAGGAGCCGGATTCCTCTCCAGACTCCGAGCCCTCCGCGCCCCTACCGATCAAACCCGATTGGGCGCCGATCATGGAGTTCACCGACGTGGACATCTTTCAGCACTCGCCCTTCGGCGATATTCTGAATTCACTAAAGTCTCTCTCCTTATCAGGAGAGCCCTGGCTGGACTATGGTCAGCAAGGTTGGGATGCGGATGATGAAGAAATTCAAAGCCCACCCACCACCCACTTCGTAGCCACTGTCGATGATTTAACCGACATGCTCGACTTCGACTCCGAAGACATCGATGGTATGGACGCCGATGCAGGAGACGATCAAGAACCAGCGCCTATAGGGCACTGGAAAGCCACCTCGTCGTATGATATATACATGGTGGACACCCCAAAAGAAGGCAATGGCGATGGAACAGCAGAGGATGACCCCCCAAGAAGCAGCCTAAGCGCCGGCGTCAGCGGCGCCGCTCTAAATCCCGCCAAAGCAAAAATGGTGATTCTGGCACGGGAGATAATAACACCCCGGACAATGCCGAAGACAACCACCTCCAGCAACATTCAGCACAGGAGGATGGAGAAGCCAGCCCTCATGAGAGAGCGGCAGACAGAGAGGTCGAGGACGATAATTACATGCCTCCCTCCGAAGACGAGGCAAGCCTCAACGACGACGAATTTGTCGTGCCGGAGGATCCCGTCGAACAAGAGCGTTTCAAACACAGGCTTATGGCCACGGCGATCAGCCTCAAGAAAAAACAGCAACAGCTTAAAGCTGATCAAGATTTGCTAGCTGACAGATGGACTGAAGTCCTTGCGGCCGAAGAGTATGAACTCGAACGCCCCTCCAAGAGCTACCCAAAGTGCAGGTTGCTACCCCAATTAGAGGAGGAAGCACCTAAACCTACATCACCAGCGCATGATGTGGCCGACCGGCCACCCCGTGGCCGCGACAGAGAGGCCTCTCAGCCCTCCACTCAAGCCGCACCCCGGCGCCGCTCAAAAAATACCAAGGCATGGGAAAATACGCCAGACCTGCGAGATATATTGGAGGAAAAGGCAAGGCAAACAAGATCGATCTACGGATCGCGTGGGCGCCCCACGGCACGAGACGGTAATCGTCACTCCGGATACAGTAAATTCGGCCGGGCCGAACACAGTAGACAAAGCTCGTTTGAGTTGCGTCGTGATATAGCCCAATACAGAGACGCCGCACACCCACTATGCTTCATAGATGAAGTAATGGATCATCAAATCCCCGAGGGTTTCAAACCCATGAACATCAAATCATACGATGGCACAACAGACCCTGCGGTATGGATCGAGGACTTTCTCCTTCATATCTGCATGGCCCGCGGTGATGACCTACACGCCATCAAATACCTCCCACTCAAGCTTAAAGGACCAGCTCGGCATTGGCTTAACATCTTGCCAGCAAAATCAATTGGTTGTTGGGAGGACCTGGAAGCCTCATTCCTCGATAATTTCCAGGGCACTTATGTGCGACCACCAGACGCCGATGACCTAAGCCACATCATTCAGCAGCCAGAGGAATCGGCCAGACAATTCTGGACACGGTTCCTAACCAAGAAAAATCAAATCGTCGACTGTCTGGACGCAGAGGCCCTAGAAGCCTTCAAGCATAATATCCGCGACGAGTGGCTTGCACGTCACGTAGGACAGGAAAAGCCAAAATCTATGGCAGCCCTCACGACACTTATGACCCGCTTTTGCGCGAGGGAAGACAGCTGGCTAGCTCGCAGCAATAACATGACCAAGAGCCCTGGTAATTCGGATACCAAGGACAACAGTGGCAGGTCGCGTCGCAACAAGCAAAAGCGCCGCATTAACGGCGACAATGCTGAGGATACGACAGTTAATGCCGGATTTAGAGGCTCTAAACCCGGTCAGCGGAAAAAGCCATTCAAAAGAAATACTCCGGACCCGTCCAGTTTGGACCGAATACTCGACCGCTCATGCCAGATACATGGCACCCCCGAAAAACCAGCCAATCACACCAACAGGGATTGTTGGGTGTTCAAGCAGGCAGGCAAGTTAAATGCCGAAAGCAGAGACAAGGGGCTGCATAGCGATGACGAGGAGGAGCCCCGGCCGCCGAACAACAGTGGACAGAAAGGTTTTCCCCCACAAGTGCGGACGGTGAACATGATATACGCAACCCATGCCCCAAGAGGGAGTGGAAGCGTGCGCTAAGGGACGTATACGTGATGGAGCCAGTCGCCCCAAAGTTCAACCCATGGTCTTCCTGCCCGATCACTTTTGATCGAAGGGACCACCCCACTAGCATCCGTCATGGCGGATTCGCCACATTGGTTCTAGACCCAATTATTGACGGATTTCACCTCACTAGAGTCCTTATGGACGGCGGCAGCAGCCTGAACCTACTTTACCAGGATACAGTGCGGAAAATGGGCATCGACCCCTCGAGGATTAAACCCACTAAAACGACCTTTAAAGGCGTCATACCAGGTGTAGAGGCCAACTGTACAGGCTCAGTTACACTTGAAGTGGCCTTCGGATCTCCGGATAATTTCCGAAGCGAGGAGTTAATCTTCGACATAGTCCCGTTCCACAGTGGCTATCACACACTGCTCGGGCGAACCGCATTTGCTAAGTTCAGTGCGGTGCCACACTACGCATACCTCAAGCTCAAGATGCCAGGCCCTTGAGGAGTCATCACGGTCAATGGAAACACCGAACGCTCTCTCCGAACGGAGGAGCATACAGCGGCTATCGCAGCGGAAGTACAAAGCAGCCTCTCAAGGCAATTCTCCAGTCCGACCATTAAACGTTTGGACACCGTCAAGCGCGCCTGGAGTAACCTACAACAAGACCTCCTGGCATGTTCCGAGCAAGCGTAGCAATGCGGCCCCAACCCCAGCCCTCGCGAACTTACAAAACCAGTGTTGCGCGTACATAACTACGCTCTGGAAATACCATGGGCACAGGGGGAGGGGCACCATCACGACACGCCCTAAACACGGCTTAAACCGCACTAGGGGCTGCCGATTTCTTAATTTTCTCTTATTTTCAGGACTCCATTCTTCGGAAGGCTTGTCCGGCAGTATAATTGCCGCACAAACGATACAACCAGGGAAGCAGAAAGCTACGCCGCACTATGGAACTCTAAGGTGGTCTCTAGAAAGAGCAGTATACCTGTTTCACATACCATTCCGCAGCTCGCCCCTGGAAAGGACATATTAAATAGCCCCATCTTTTGCTTATTGCACTATTTGTATCGTTCTGCTTTGATCGCAGCTTTTTTAAATAAACAATGCATAGCTTCCGTCTATTATTGCATTACTCTTTTTTATGAATATATGCTCATTAATGACATGTTGCACCCGTACACTTTGGTATGGCCAATACGCCAGGGGCTTAAGTACCCCACAATACGGTGTGAGAAGTCTGAACACTTTCACAAGTGCGGCACCCCGAACTTATAGCATTATATGCATCGGCTCCGAATCATGTCTTGGGTCAATAGTTGGGTTTGCCCGGCTCCTATGTTTTGGTACCTTACGTTCCATTATATCGGCTAAGGTAGCACTAGGAGAACTACTGCGATTGTGCCCCAGTTGAGCTGGGCTAAGCACCTCAGTAGAGAAAGCTAAAACTGACCGTCATGATGAGGCGAGAGTTGGTCGTTGTTTGAGAGGTTTTCGAGTCCCTAAAGACTTATGGCGCTTAGAGCGAGGAGTCGGCTTTGTCCGGCCTAGGCATGGATAGCGCCCCGAACTCGGTCTTCCGAACACTAGGGGCTTCGCCGAAATTTAAAATTATAGAATTCTATGGCTAAGTGAGAGTGCTCAAGCATTATAGTCCGATTGCCTTGTTCGTTGTGTTGAGCGCCTCCCTTGAAGGACCCAAAATGGGAAAAAGAGCGCTCATGTTTATCCCGAACACCCCAGCACTCGTGGCATGGGGGCAGAAGCCGACGGCTCGCCATCTCTCAAATTCGATAAACGGCTGCACAGAAGGTAATATTTTAAATTCAAAAGCGTTGCTTAGCGCATATGAATAAGTTTTCAGCGTACAGGATCACAAATGCGAGTTTACTCAAAAATTACATCTTTGGAGCATTCATCCGCTATAAGTCGGGCACCCTTCAGGGCGCCTTCATAATACGCTTCCGAGACGCGATGCTCCTTGCCCGGCGGCGGCCCGTCCTTCACCAGCTTCTCCACATCCATCTTGCCCCAATGCACTTTAGCACGGGAAAGCGCCCTACGGGCACCTTCGATGCAGACAGAGCGCTTGATTACTTCAAGCCGTGGACAGGCATCCACCAGCCGCCTCACCAGCCCGAAGTAGCTACCAGGCAGAGCCTATCCAGGCCAAAGCCGAACTATGAGGCCCTTCATGGCCTATTCGGCCACCTTGTGGAGCTCGACCATTTGCTTCAGCTGGTCGCTCAAAGGCACCAGGTGTCCGGCCTCATCATACTGAGACCAGAACACCTTCTCCGTCGAGCTCCCCTCCTCGGCTCGGTAGTAGGCGGCGGCATCAGATGCACTGCGGGGCAAATCAGCGAACGCTCCTGGAGAGCTCCGGACTCGGGTAAGTAATAAGTAATTCACTTTCACGTGCTTGATTTGCATAATGAATGCCTTACCCTCCGCTATCTTCTTTATCGCTTCAATTTCTTGGAGGGCTTTCTGGGCTTCGGCCTTGGCAGACTTCGCGCTTTCGAGGGCTGCCGCAAGCTCGGACGCTTGCGTCTTTGAGTCAAGCTCCAAACTCTCGTGTTTTTTCACGAGATCCTGGAGCTCTTTCCGCACCTCCTCCACCTGCGCCTCCTGCTTCCTTATCTCTATGCCCTCCGCGGCCGCTCTGTTTTCGGCCTCGGATAGCGCTTTCTTAAGGGTTGCCACCTCGGTCGTGGCCCCTATAATAGCACGTTGATCCTGTCATTTTTTGCAACCACATCTTCTCTATATACTTGCGCAAGGTATTACTTACCTCCCCTCTCCTCGAGTTGCCTCTTGGCATGGTCGAGCTTGTTCTCGGACCGCGCGAGGTTTTGCTTCAACGTATCCACCTCTGCAGTCTATGCGGCGGAGGCCAGCAGCGAAGCCTGCATACGCATATTGACTTGATTATGTTAGACTCCTGCGAATGTTATTAGATCCTCTATTCGGCTTTTCTTTCCGAACGCCGAACAGAGCATCAGGGGCTACTGTCTATGCGGTAATATTTTTACATATTCTTTACTTACCTCAAAGCCTGTTAGAAGGCTGGCACAGGCTTCAGTCAGTCCGCTCTTGGCGGACTGAACCTTCTGGATCACCGCACTCATAATAGTGCGGTGCTCCTCGTCGATGGAGGCGCCGTTAAGCACCTCTAGCAAATTGTCCGGTACCTCTGGTTGGACGGAGGTCACCGTCTTGGTAGGCTTGCTCCTCTTGGAAGGAGGCTACCTACCGGAGTCCGGAACCGTTGAAGGTTCCGGCGCGGTGTCCGGCTCAAGGACGGACTTGGAGCCCTTGGGGGTTCTATCCCCTTTACGCCTGGAGTCCTGGAGGTCGCCTTGCGGCGCCTCCAGGACCACCTCCTCCTGGCTTGGAACCTGTTGGGACGCCACCTCGGCGTCGTCCGTAGGGTGGGGGGAGGTAGCCGTCGGAAGCGAATTCACATCCGACGAATCCAGGGAGCCGCTCGACGACTCGTCGAGCCCGGCCTTGGGCGGACTGCACAGTCATATTCGGCATAAGGAGGAGCTGTGCAAGAAAGGAACACTATGAATTGCTCTGGTGTCCGAATACTTACAATCTCGCTAGGGTATTGGCCCTGTGCGGCCACTCCTCTTCACCGTTGTCGGTGTTGGTGGAGCAGTCCGGAGGAAGGGTCTTCCCCTTCTTGGACCCTTCGGCCTCCCCAGTTGGGGCGGCCTTCCTTTTCTTCTCTCCCCTCGCTGGAGGGGGAGAGGTCTCTTCTTCCTCCTCCTCGTCTTCACGGGAGGAGTGCGTCTTGGAGTCGTCGGATGATGAATCCGACACCGCAAGGCACTGGGCACTCTTTCGAGTCCCCGTGGCCCTCTTCTTGGCCTTCTTCTCCGGCACCACATAGGGTGCCGGAACCAGCAGCTTCGCCAAGCGAGCGTCCGCTGGGCCTTCGGGCAAAGGAGCCGGACAGTTGATCTGTTCGGACGTCTCCTGCCAATCCTGTCAAAGGTAAGGGAGCTTATATCCCGCATGGAGTCAAACTATGAAAAACTAATACCCTGTAAAAGGTAAAAACAGCTTACCGCACTAGCGTGACGCTGCGTGCTGAATCCGCGATCCTCGGTAGCGGATGCGGGGGCCTTGGCGCCCTTGAAAAGCACCTTCCAGGCATCTTCGTACGTCGTGTCGAAGAGCCTGCTCAGAGTTCGGTGCTGCGCCGGGTCGAACTCCCACAGGTTGAAAGCCCGTTGTTGACACGGGAGGATCCGGTGGATGAGCATAACCTGGACTACGTTGACAAGTTTGAGCTTCTTGTCACTAGGGTTTGGACGCATGTTTGGAGTCCGGTCAGCTCTCCTTTTTTACCCCACGACAGGCCCGTCTCTTTCCAGGAGGTGAGTCGCGTAGGGGGTCCGGATCGGAACTCGGGGGCTGCAGCCCATTCAGGGTCGCGCGGCTCGGTGATGTAAAACCACCCCGATTGCCACCCCTTTAGGGTCTCCACGAAGGAGCCCTCGAGCCATAGGACATTGGGCATCTTGCCCACCATGGCGCCTCCGCACTCCGCCTGGGTGCCGCGCACTACCTTCGGCTTGACATTGAGTCTGAGCCATAGGCCGAAATGGGGGCGGATGCAGAGGAAGGCCTCACACACGACGATAAACGCCGAGATGTTGAGGACAAAGTTCGGGGCCAGATCATGGAAATCCAAGCCATAGTAGAACATGAGCCCTCGGACAAATAGGTGGAGAGGGAAGCCCAGTCCGCGGAGGAAATGGGGGAGGAACACCACCCTCTCATGGGGCCTAGGGGTGGGGACGAGCTGCCCCTCTTCGGGAAGCCGGTGCACGATGTCGTTAGACAAGTATCCGGCCTTCCTCAGTTTTTTGATGTGTCCCTCTGTGACGGAGGAGACCATCCACTTGCCTCCCGCTCCGGACATGGCTGGAGAAGGTTGAGGTGGGGTGTGCGGACTTGGGCGCTGGATCTCGAGTGCGCGATAATGGATAGGCAAAGGAGGAAGAAGGCGTGGATGAAAAGGTGGATCCTTATCCCCTTATATGGGCGGACGCGACTATGTGTCCCCACGAGCCTGGTAAAACTCGCTTATCTCCCAACCGCCGTAATCAATGGCGCGGTTGGGTTACCCACGCCCGTATTGATGAGAATCCCGGAATAAGGGGACACGATCTCTGCTTTGGAAAGACGTGCCAAGGGAATCGCCTCGCTAAACGCACTGAGGTGGGACAGTAAAATGATTCGAATAAAGACTTGGCTGTGTTTTGATGTCAAGCTACGGAATACGTCAGCAGATTAGATTTGTGTAAATATTATTCTCTCTATGGCAATATGTGGAAACTTATTTTGCAGAGCCGGACACTACCTTTGTGTTCAAAATCTTCTATGAAGTACTTGGAGGAGGAACCCGCCTTGCAATGCCGAAGACAATCTGCGCGCCGGACTCGTCGTCATTGAAGCCTGGTTCAGGGGCTACTGAGGGAGTCCTGGATTAGGGGGTGTCCGGATAGCCGGACTATACCTTCGGCCGGACTCCTGGACTATGAAGATACAAGATTGAAGACTTCGTCCCGTGTCCGGAAGGGACTTTCCTTGGCGTGGAAGGCAAGCTTGGCGATACGGATATGTAGATCTCCTACCATTGTAACCGACTCTGTGTAACCCTAGCCCTCTCCGGTGTCTATATAAATCGGAGGGTTTTAGTCCGTAGGACGAACAACAATCATACCATAGGCTAGCTTCTAGGGTCTAGCCTCCTTGATCTCGTGGTAGATCTACTCTTGTACTACCCATATCATCAATATCAATCAAGCAGGACGTAGGGTTTTACCTCCATCAAGAGGGCCTGAACTTGGGTAAAACATTGTGTCCCCTGCCTCTTGTTACCATCCGGCCTAGACGCACAGTTCGGGACCCCCTACCCGAGTCCGCCGGTTTTGACACCGACACCTGCTCTTGTATAAGGGAGGCTAGGTCTGCTCGCCGGCCGCGTTCGCAACATGCAGGTGTGCATTGGGCGATGGGCCCAGACCCCTGCGCCATAGGATTTAGACCGGCATGCTAACCTCTCTGTCGTGCCTAGGTAGGGCTGCGACGTGTTGATCTTCCGAGGCCGGGTATGACCCAGGAAAGTGTGTACGGCCAAAGGGGATCGAGCGTGTTGGGAAATGTGGTGCACCCCTGCAGGGAAGTTTATCTATTCGAATAGCCGTGTCCCTCGGTAAAAGGACGACCCGGAGTTGTACCTTGACCTTATGACAACTAGAACCAGATACTAAATAAAATACATCCTTCCAAGTGTCAGATACAACCCGGTGATTGCTCTCTCACAGGGCTACGAGGGGAGGATCGCCGGGTAGGATTATGCTATGCGATGATACTTGGTGAACTTACCATCTACTCTCTTCTACATGCTGCAAGATGGAGGTTGCCAGAAGCGTAGTCTTCGATAGGACTAGCTATCCCCTCTTATTCCGGCAGTCTACAGTTCAGTCCAGATATGCTATCCCTTTTCCATTTGATACCACTACATACATATGTAGTGTAGCTCCTTGCTTGCGAGTACTTTCGATGAGTACTCACGGTTGCTTTGCTCCCCCTTTTCCCCTTTCTATACCCGATTGTTGCGACCAGACGATGGAGTCCAGGAGCCAGACGCCACCGTCGACGACGACTCCTACTACACTGCAGGTGCCTACTACTACGTGCAGGCCGCTGACGACGACCAGGAGTAGTTTAGGAGGATTCCAGGCAGGAGGCCTGCGCCTCTATCGATATGTATCCCACTTTGTGCTAGCCTTCTTAAGGCAAACTTGTTTAACTTATGTATGTACTCAGATATTGTTGCTTCCGCTAACTCGTCTATGATCGAGCTCTTGTATTCGAGCCCTCGAGGCCCCTGGCTTGTAATATGATGCTTGTATGACCTATTTTATTTGTAGAGTTGTGTTGTGATATCTTCCCGTGAGTCCCTGATCTTGATCGTACACGTTTGCGTGTATGATTAGTGTACGGTCAAATCAGGGGTGTCACAAGTTGGTATCAGAGCCAACTGCCTGTAGGAATCCCCCTTCCACACTCCTTGGCCAGAGTCGAGTGTAGACATTGCAAAATTTTTACTAACATGGTTGTGTGTCTTACGGGCCCACGTCGGCATTTGGGTAGTATTAGAATCTTTTACTCATCGATCCTTACTCTGGGACTCTGATCTCTCTTCTATTCGGGTTAAATGATATTACTAACTCTAACATTAGGATCACGTGATCACTTCCACCCAGAGAGCCCCTTATAATAGATGATCGCCTGCTGCACCAGAAGATTTCGAAAATACTCTCTGATGTTCTCCCGAGAACATATGCTCATCGTCTTTGCAATTCCCTACCACCGTAATATCCTTATGGATAACTACATACACTTGCCATTCATACAATCATTCCCCGTTGATCTTGTTATTACAAGATACCCCGAATTTCTCTCTATTGTTCCGAGAATACTTGTGCCTACTGCCTTGTAGTTCCTTGCCACAGAAATACCCCTACGGATAATTTCTTGCACTTATCAAGTATCCGCTCATCCCCCGTTGATCATGTGTTTCACAAAATTCTTTGAAATGCTATTCGATCTTCCAAATTCCTGAGCAGCCCATTGCTCTTAAAATTCTCACTTGCTTGCACTATGGTTAATCCCATATGTCTCGTAATCTTAATGGCATCCCTTGTCATTATCATTTTGAGTCTGTTGATTCAATATGTTGCGAATGCTCATAATCCTCATTCAGATCCTAGAATTCATCCTTCCGGCTCTGACGTCATTTGACCAAGAGTTGTTTCTCGACCAATCAAATTGTCATCGATTGTATCCCTAAGGCTATTCAACTTGTCTTTTGATCAGAGTGTCTGCTACTGATCTTCTAATTTGGAAATCATAATTCCTTTGCATTTAAGCATCGAATTATTCAGATGTTTCTATAATCTGATGCCTCTTTGCATTCCTTCTTCTTCTGATGAAGTACTGATACTCACATCAGATCCATTGAGGACCGCTGAATCCTTTGTTGGATTATTATCCGGCAATGTCCTTCATATTCAAAATCTCGTGCGCTCTTCCCCTGATACATATTGCCTTTGGTAAATTGCATTCTCTTATTTGTCAACCATGCTCTGCTTCCGAGCTTGAGTTAATTACCTCTGAAGTTTTTGCAAATGTTCCTAAGATGCCCCGATGGGTTGAATTAATGCTTTCCCTAATTTGTGTGAACCCGGAAATTTCTATGGGTCATACTCTACTGGTGTTACGCCAGATAAAAATTTCTACACTACAACTTTGTCAAAAGCGAGAAGTAAATGAGAGGTTATGCATTGGAGAAATGGGAGTCGACCTTGAACTTTTGTCTTCATGCCCATAGAAACGATGTAGATCTTATCATGGAAGCTTCTCTTATAATCAAATGTTCTCTTGGTATAAGCTCATCTTGCATCTGTAATTTGATTCTTTGCAATCGTGGTTCCGACCATATTTTCTCCTTGATTCCATTTCCCGGACAAGTTAAAATACTTGTCTTCTACAGATCAATGCATCCCCGCAACCTCTATTTTGATCTTCCTTCGAGTATTACCCTCCGGTACCTCGAGAATATCAAAGAACTGTGTTGCTTCCTATGAGTCTTGATCTAGTATTTCTTCTCACCGATTCCAGATTTCCCCCGGGATCCGAGTTATTAATCACTCAAGGACACTGATAAGTGAATCGGTTGAATCGATTTCGAACTCCGATTCTATAACTCTAAGTAATTTTGATTGCTTACGAGTTTAATAATCCTTCAAGCCATTCCTAGTCTGGCCGACTATGTCATTATCATGCAAAATTTTAACGATGCTACCTGGTCCTTCTTCCCAGAGCACAATTTTCGATGTTGAGCTAACCTTACGTCGATCTTCCTCATCATATCATTTCGCCTTAAACAGCAAGCTTGATTTCGAGTTTGTGTCATACCCATGGTTCCAATAGCCTTCTGCTTCATCATCCATTCCCTTGATGCCGTCGCTGATCGATCATCGATTACATCTTCATGAAATCTCTCGACAAATGTATCGTGATCATCATCAACATTCTAAGCTCTTCCAAGATATCTATCAAATTCTTGATGAGTAATACCATCCTTGCCGTCGATTATTTGTGTTATCATCGGCCACCTTATTGTCTTCCCTCCAACACAAACTTGATCATGTTTTGTGATATACCTTGAGTTCCTAGCTAACCAGCTTATGTTATGTTCTACCTTGTAGTATTACTGTCTTCTATATCAAGAATGTTGTGAGAGTTTCACCACCTCTTAGGAAATTCTTGATGCAGTAATACTTCTCGCCATCTCCGTTCATACCTTGGTCTCGTGTTGTTTCTAACCGGAATACCGACCATTGAACTATGAGGTGTGAATTCAGAATTTCTAGTAACCCTATTGCGATGAAGTTAATGGTCGACATTTCATTCTTAGACCATTGGTTATCGAATCACCATTCTAACATCGGTCATGCTACATAAGCCCATATCTCGCGTGCACCTTTCAACTGATGTTAATTGGGTATGTTTTCCTCGAGCATATCTCATTATATCATTTGACCTGACAAATGTTATCTCCTTGTTCACATAATTGTGGAAATCCATCCTTTGAAATTCTCGATGAATTGTTGCTGAGTCCATCAGCCACCTTCTCATCCTCTCCTTGGTTTACTGATGAACTCTTGTTTTGAAACTCGCTTCCATAGTTCATTTCCCGAGAATCTTATATTGTCTTCTCGTCAATTTGTCGCACCTTTTGCTTTCAGGCATCCTGAGTCTGAGGTATCCTGACACCAATCAGATCGGAATCTCGGTCAGATATGATGGTTGGAATATTTTCCAAGAGTCATGACATTGGTCCTTATATGGCCCAGTAAGGGGATGTCATGCCTAGCACACCTGGCCGGAGGGCCTGTGGTTATAGTTTCTTTTTTAGCAAGGTTAACCATTCTTCCATGAGGGAATTTTAAGACTTATTCTATAAGTTGTTCCTGATGAATCCTTTGTGTATCCGAGTCTGACCTTTGCTTGAAGACCTTGTCTTATCTCGAAGCATGTGTGTGGTACTCCGATTTTCAATAAGAATATTTGAAGCACATTGCAAAAATTTTCTTTATCATTTATCCTAACACCGTGGTATGGGTAATATCATGAGATTCCTCCTCCCTTACTTAAATGGTTTTCTACTTTCTATCCTGTCATGGGGTATCATGCTCCGCTTGTCCTTGGGAAGGATATACCCCCCCCCCCCGAAATATGTGTGTATACACATTTTCCTTTCCATTGTTCTGTTTAAACCTGATAATCACTTTTCCTTTCCATTGGTTTCTTTAAACCTTCTTGTGATCTATATTATATAAGCAGTAATATTTGCTTGCTTATGTAAACAGCTCGTTGTACCACTCTATTAGTAAGACCCTGTTACTTTTGTTGATGACATTCCGGTAGCCACCGATGGACGAGAACTTTGCCTAATGGTCCGCCTCGTTCAACGAGCAGGAAAACGGTTCTCTTCGTCCCTCGCCCTTGGTATCGATGTTGTTGCCGACATAACTAACAGTCTACCCTCTGACATGCCTTGCTATCGTGACCGTGCAAGATGTTAGCCCCTTCCTACTTTTAACCCACATGGTGGGCCCATAACCCACAGTTCCATAGGATCGAAACTTGACTCTCCTACACCCCCTGTTCCCAAGGTTCTTCCTCGCGTGTGGCCTCGTATGTAATTCACGAGCCACCTTCCAAGAGATCATCAAATCTATTACCAGACGCAATACTTATTCCCGATTGCTTTGATCCCCTTTCACGCCCTGTTTTAGGCATCGAACGGTTGCCTGCCCGCTCGAAACTTCCCATGAAACCTCATTACTTGCTCTCGATATTTTCTTAAGTTTCAATTGGAGAGTTACTTTCCGCCACCTTCCCCGATGTTATCGACCAGATAGTCAACCTTGTAGAGGTTCGTTCTCCCGGAATACCCCCCTTATTCTTTTGTAAGTACGATGGAACCCCCAAAGAAAGGATGCCGACTTCATCTTGATGACCTGAAGTAGAAAAATGAAGAGATCAATATAATGGATCGACCACTTCGAGAGGAGCAACCAAGACCGAGAAGATTTGTTAGAATTTCGTAACCAAACCTTTCCCCCTTAGACCCCCCTCTTAACTCTCGGGACGAGATTTCTTGTAGTGGAGGAGAATTGTGACGCCCGGATATTTAAGCTACGGTGAACCTCTGCTAATGATGCCACGTCACCTTGATTACTGTTGCTAATCTCGCGTTAGTTCGATACCGGTTCGAATTCAAATTCAAAATGAAGCAAACAATAAAAGTTTTCAAATATTAAAACTAAAATGTTCGGTTTGTGCCAAATAATGTGTAGGTAATTATGGAGAAGAAACCACACTTATGTAAAGTATTCAAATGTACAAAAATAAATAAAACAGCAGCTAAACCTATTATAAATGCCCTTTTGAAATTTATAAAAATGCGAACTAAATATTTTAAATACCCAACATATCTTGTGACGGTGGGCTAATTTGCAACCTCCATTTAGGAACTGGTCTTATAATTTTATTAAACTAAAAGCTATTAAAACTATAATAGAAAACAGAAAAGTAAAAATAAAAACAGGAAAAAATATAAAAAAAGAGAAACAAAGCCCCCTGCTCGGCCATGGCCCAGCTGCCCACCAGGCCACAAACGACCGGCCCACCCCGCCTCCCTTATCCCCCCACG